>NC_136071.1:159131747-159511747 GCF_964261635.1 Lissotriton helveticus | reverse complement strand
CAATCTAAGGATGAAAAGTCCTACTAATCTGACACTTTTGAGTATGCCAGTCATGGTAGAAGGCCAATCAGTGTCAAAGGCATTATGGGTGCGTGTGTGCGTGTGTGTTGACGTGTGTGTGTGTAATGGCGCCAGTGTGTGTGTATGTGTGTTGTCGTGTGTGTGTTGACACGCGTGTGTTGGTGTGTGTACACCTGTGTATGTATATGATTGCTCTCGCATTAACTTTAGATAAAGGTTGTGTGTCTGTATGTATGTGTTTGTTGTGCAAGCACATTGCAGGATGAGTTATTGTACGTATTTGCTTGAACATGCGCACGAGAGAATGTTTCATGTAATGTGTTTGTGTGTTAACATGAAAAAGAGCACAAGTAATTTCCTTGTCTGGATGAGATTGCCAACATTGCTTTACAAACTGTCCTTCTTCTTAACATTGTGCTGTGGCCTTAAGTTACTTCTTTAAACAATAGCTGCTCAAACACTTGTCCTGCTGTCTAAGTGTCACACCACTGCTTTCTTCCTGTCTCTTCTTTGTTCTTTTGCTGATTGCTTTTCTTTGAGAGCGCCTCTCTTGAAGGACAGATGAATTCTGTTTTTCTCCCACTTTGTTATTACCTGTATTTTTTCAGGGCACCGTTCAGAAGCGAGTTGGAAAACATTAAACAGCCAATGTGAAACAGATTGGATGTTATCGCAGGATATCTATTTTCATGGCAGCCAGTTTCTGCCTTTTGTTTTCTTCTTCTTTTAGACACTTGATGCACAAATAAGCACTGTGTTGGGCAGAGGCAAGGTTGCAAACATGTCACGAAAGCGGCCGTCTTGTCGGCCGTCTTGTACGTCCCCAGCAGGCCTGTCCAGAGGCTTATCTGCCAGTGTGAAATTGCTCGGTAAACTAAACTCTTTTGCACCTATTTTATCACCAACCCTGAAGGCTACTGCCTGAAGATCGATAGGGGCTATCCAGAGAAATCTAACCCTTACGTATCCACAATTCTTAATTTGTGACAGGACAAGTGCTGGGGACACAGGGGCTTATTTACAAGCCCCCAGCGCTGCCGGTACGCCACATTTTCACATATCAAATGTGACACGTCCGTGGCGCAAGTGGCTTTCAAACAGCCGTGGCCCATGCAGATAAGAGCGGTGGGGCCGGATTAGGGGGATTCAACAGATCGCGAGGGAAAATTAAATAAATAATTGATTTTCCTTCATTGTCGTCTGTCGAAATCCCCCCACCTGGCCCCACCACCCCACGCTCTTCTTACATGCACGGGCCGCAGCTGCTTGTAAATAAGCCCTAAAGTTTTCCAGAGAAGCCTGCCACATCTGCTGCCGATGGTCGGAGTTGCCAAATACCAGGATGTTCTAGTCTTGATTCAACCCCATGTCACTTTATCTCACTCTTGCAGGTTCCTTTTAATTCCTGCTTTCTCCCTTTATCCCTGCTTCCCGTATTTCTCTGTGTCCTTCTTCTCTCTCATTCTCAATCAAAGTCTGATGATGAAAAAACATGCCGGTCCCCAAAAAATGAGCGTCAGTGGTCCCCACCTGCAACCGCCGGCTCAAATTAAAACACTTGGAGGATACAGTTGATAATTGTTCGCTTTTGAGACCACCAAGAGTGGTATCAAAATGAAAACATGTAAACCTACTGTAGTGGAAGATTGTGTTCAATGCACTGCTTGCTGAGAAGTTTGGGGGGCTAGCTAATTATTTTTAGCCACTCTATCGTCGAAGGTGAACTCTAACCCTCACACCATCCTCCTCTGAATAAGGCTAATAAATATCTGTGAGGTGACCACTCTAAGTGGCATTTCATGGGCCTTCCCAGATTTTGCAGGGGAGGCCTCAGTATGATCAATCTTCTGTATAGGGAAGGTCCTATAGTCCACTTCTTCCTCCAAAGGCCATTACATTTTTGTTTATGTGCCCAGGAATTGTGGCCAGATGTTATAGGGATACTCCTAAATTATGAAGTTCTTTCTTTGTCACTTGTAGATGTGTCAGAAAATTGTTGTTGATATTGTGACATACATCTGAAATACCCAAAAGATGCAGAATGGTGACTATCATGTTACTGGGAAGGAGAGTATGTACAGGTGGAGACAGATTTACTATTCCTAACTGCACATCTACATACCTTAAAGATGTACATATTGTCAGGGGAATTTGAAGTGAAGCTAATGACAATAAATCTATATGAACAAAACCTATATAGTTTTCACACTATAGTGGAAGTCGATATCCCACACTGGATGCTGTTGCAGAACTATAATTAAAATTCAGTAAAGTCTGTCAGTATACTCTAATGGGCATTGCGGCTCTTATGATTTAACTGAATGCAGGGTGATACCCTCTAGTGTGACGTCTGTCGAAAGATGAAAGTGCCATATTCCTCCAGCAGCCAAAAACCTTCAGGGTCCTAATTGCCACAGCTGTGCAAGACTATGGTTCGTGCCACCTCACACCCTCACAGCGCAGAAGAAGACTAGGTACGTCATTACTAAACCAAAACAAGCATTTGCAAACTCAATAGGTTGGCATTGGCTGTCTGCCTTTGGACTTTGTCAATGCTTGTTTTTTTGATTGGTCGTGGGTTTTGTAAGACTTTATTGTTGAGGGAGTGACATAACCACACAACATGTTTTATACTGTTTTGTGTGTCTTCGCCTTCGCGCACTGGAAGGCACTGTAAACCCTGGTGAGTGAAACTTTTGTGATACATAACCTTTGCCCAGCACTTAGGTTAGGATGGGTGCCTTTCCACCCCTGTCCCTGCTATAGATCGTACCAGGAACTCCCCTGGCTCCTCGTCATCATTGAAATTGGGAGCTGTCATTATTTCACCTTCATTGGGGGCCCGCTCATGCTTTGGGGTATTGTCAGGGCACGAGTTGGGGGTACACACAGGTACACGGCGTCCACCCACTATTTTACAGAGTGACGCTGTCCACCCTGCCAAGAAGTTAGGCCCCACTGAAATATGTTGAACTTGTCCGAATGTAATTTTCAGACAGCTGGGCCAAAGATAAAGACTGTAATTAAAGGGCCATGAGGCCTCCTTTTGATCGAGTATCAGTCTAGGGGCGGCCTAGAACCTCACACTTACATGCAAATGCAACTGAGAGGAAACAAAATCACACAGCGTGTTATCTCTTCACAGGTACTTAAGAGATGCATACCTTTTACTTTGTTCAGTCCCTGTATATAAGTGCATGCAAGCACTGTAAGAATGTCTGATGGGTTTGTCTGTCCCAGTAATTACACAAATAACAATTTAAATAGCACTATTTTATTTCTTGTATAGCACTACTCAACCTAATGCAGTGTTAGAGAGCTTTACATAACATACACATTATCTATTCAAAATAAATCATGTAATTGTGCAAATCAACATACAAGATGTGTTACATGAGACAGGGTTACAAGGCGTAGAAGTCAAATGCCTTTCATAGCTCACTGTGGTCTACAAGAATTACAATTTATGAACTGCAAGTAACAAAAGGATCTCTGTGATCAAGGCAGTTATACGCTTACCTATCTACATAGAATAAAAATCTGTGATTTGCATGTTACATGATGTGCTTTGCAGGAGACAACTTTTTTAACGTATTTTATTGCATTTTCAGTAGTTATGTTATAACATACACGTATCGGAGCACTATTGCATAATTAAGTGGTACATTTATGCTCCCAACATTGTATAAGATGCACACCATGTGTGTTGCGATATCATAAATAACAAACCCGAAGAAGGTAGCAACAAAATAGAGGCTCAACAATCCCCAAACGCCCCGTCCCACCTCCCAAGAACAGTGGGTAATTACGGTTTGCAGGAGACAACTTAATCTTCTGTACTACTTTGATGCAAATCTGGGACTACACAAAAAACACAGATCTCTCCAACAAATGTGTTAACCTACAGAGTTATCTCACCATTATTAGTATTCCCTGAGATTTACTGAGCACCTTTGCAGCAGGTGCCTAAGCCCAATAAAATATTTTTTAATGCAGACTTTGCAACCAATTAAGCAGAACAGATCTACTGCCAATTGCCTTGTTGCCAATTTCTTTGTGGCAGGGCTTAACAAATAAATATATTAGTTGAGGCCCAGATTTTACGTCAGGATTGCGCCCCTTTTTTGGCACAACCCCGACTCAAAATCTCATTTGTTAAATATCATCATGCGCTTAAATATAGTCATCATACAGCTGATAAACATATGTGCGAGATCTTTGTATCTGATGTCACTTCTTGTGATGTCACTTCCAGTGAGGTCACATACTGTGATGCCACGTGGAATGTCACACGTCATGACGTCATGTGCTGTGATAGCACGCGTCATGATGTCACGTGCATACTGCCTAACTTGGTCAGTCTCCCACTTCTTTCTTTAAGACTTGTGCCCTGGGTATTACACATATTATCTGCTGCTCACAATCCCCCTTCGGCCCTTCAAACTTTGGCATAATAATTCAGCTTATTGAAAGCCATGCACATGCCCTTTGACATGCAGGTACCAACATAGCACAGCATTTTCTTCACAGTGTTGACAGTCTTACCATTTTTTAGGCTTATCCCGGTTTGCGTCTTATGCTTGTCACATGCCTCCAGCATGCAAGCTGGCTTTGGTGGTTCCATTGTTACCTGGGCATCTATGAGAGCATTCTACAAATGTGGCACTCTGCCATTAACCATTCATAGGACCCTACCTGTCCAAATTACCTTCAGGGTCTTACTGAGCTCGGAGGAGGAGCTGCACTTTATTTTACTGGCAACCTACTGGATGACCAAGTTGCAGGTACTTGCCAGTTGGCACTACCATCAATCAAAGTGATGAACTGAATTCAGTTCTGAAACCATCTCCTGACTCAGAGTGGATCTCTCACAGTCAACATCCTCCCTAGCACCATCATGGTCACCAATCAAGGTAGGTAGATGTGGAGATAATAATAGTAAAATGGCCTATATATGCTTACTTTCCCAATATTTTCAAAGTCAATATTCAAATGACAGTATTTTGGTAGCAAAATAATTTTTTGATTTATATTCTGACATAAAATTGACTTGAGAACCACTCACTCAACATTCCGTTTTGATGTCAACTATGGTGCACTCGTTTTATGTCAATAAAGCATAGCATAGTCCCACCTGTACCCCATCTTTCTTTTTCAAGACTTCTTAAACTCTGTGCCTAAAACATATTATGACATTTTGCCTAAGGCGACCTTAGATGTTGCACTGTTTTAACACGGTCAATAAAAATCAGTTAAATAACTGCATTGTATTGTATTGGTTGATGATAAATTCTGTGTTTGATCAATCTCTGTTTTGTTCAGAGAATCAAGCAATCCATCCACTTTTCTGGGTAGGCATCAATGGTTGATTAAGGGCTGCTGTAACTCACAATATGCTTGTGTTTAATATTTTGCAACTCCATGTGTCAACATAATGTTCTGACTCTGCCATTCCACACATAAGAAGCTGTACTGTTAGTGAAGGGATATGGATTCCTCAAAACACACCCGAATTCCAAAATCTAACAGTCCAAATTGAAAGAAATGTGTGACCCACTGTAGTTTGCTATGAATGTCTTTTGTGTTATTACAGCAGTGCTCCCTATCACCTAGCTATGACAGTGGTACTGCTTATTGTATTGATTACATCATTGTCCATATGTTGATTTCACCTGTTAGCGTTTTGGTCATTGTAGCAGCGCCTCGCAGT
Source organism: Lissotriton helveticus (assembly GCF_964261635.1). NCBI lineage: Eukaryota > Metazoa > Chordata > Amphibia > Caudata > Salamandridae > Lissotriton > Lissotriton helveticus. Next base: position 159,506,016 of record NC_136071.1, on the reverse strand, counting down.
GTCCATAGCAGTATTGTTTATGTTGATCACAGCTTTACCTCCTGTCATATTTACAAAAACCCTCATAAGGTCATTACAGGGGTGCCCCTGAGTTGATCCATCAGGGGCATTGTGTTGGTTACGGCAGTATCATCTTTTCTTAGATCTCACCCCAGTTGTCGAAAGTCCTAGGGGCATATTTATGAAATAGTCATGCAGCGCAGCAAGCCACCTTTCAGTGATGCTTGATAAGGAAAGGGCAGAATTTGCCGCATTTAACATTATACAGCGAATTCCTGTCTTTTCGGAGTTCTGGCGCACAATGTGCTGCCTAGTGCCAATGAAGGCACCCTTGCACCATATTGCAGGGTGTCTGCTTTGTAAGCAGGATTGTTTTTGTGCAGGAAGGGACATCTTCCTGCAAAAAAACAATCCCCTGAGGCATTTTCCACGGGAAACATCCTTTACAACGAAACTTTTACCACGCAGTGCCTTTACGATGCAACTTTTACAATGCAAACCATTACAACGCATTGCGCTGGGGGGCGCTCTAGGATAGGGAATACGTTTAATTTACTGTCCAACACCTTCCCTAGTGTCCACGCGGACTGGAGTTGGAATAGTAAATTAAACTATTCACTATCCAGCGCCCACTAGCACTATGCGTTGTAAAGTTATTCATTGTAAATACCACGTTGTTAAGGCATGCGATGTAAAAGTATGCGTTGTAACGTCATACATCCATTTTCCACTTTCTATGTGAGCTGCACAATGCAGCACACATAGAAAGAGGAAGAAACAAGAAGAAATAAAGATATTTCTCCTCGTTGTGCCTCACCTGGGGAGGCATGGAATGTTGGTACATTCCCAGGTTTAAAACAATTGGAACGTGTTAGCGATCCTTACACAGGCGCACAGCTTCAAATTGATTGTTAATATTGGTTTTCAAATATTCTTTCGCCTAATGAAACGAAGTACTCCAAAGTTTTCCGTATTACTTCATTTATTATTCAGTATTTTACATCGCACGTGTGAAAAATAAGTCTTTACACAGCTTCTTGTGCCTCAGATACGCTAATCCAAGCTTTTTTCTGGGCATGAATTTACAAAAGACAAACTTCTTCTTCAACAGTGAATCATCTTTTACCCAATGCATTTCGAGCTTATAGAAGCTCTTCTTCAGGGGTTTCACTATAAATGGAAAAACATATATGAATAACTTCGCTCAAACCGTACCAATATGCACAATGTTCTTTAAAAACATATTATCGCGTAGTTTTTACATCATGTCATCTGTTGCACCTAATCAGAAACAGCGTTTTCCCTCTACAATCATAACTTATAAGTTACCTAGACAGTATCCTACAAGTCCCGTGATTTTAATCTATCCTTTAGCTCCCCGTGCCCAGCTGTATCAATATTCAAACTACTTAGTGTGTCAACCCGCCTGCTTTTTTGTGATAAAAACCCCCGAGACTTCCAAAGTTATTCTTCTATTAACATACCTTAATTAACGTTTAATGTAAACGCTCTGGCGCTTTTCTTAACTGCGGCTGTTTGCCTTGTTGATCCGGCTCAGTTTTTAAACACCGAAGAATAACCCCTCCTTTCTGTGGGACCCAATCATACACCTTCAACCATTAACTTCCCCGCCTCCTGACTACCCATTCCATAATGCACTGTTTTCAACCTTCTTCAACTGCATAACTCACCCGGTCCCTTCTTGCATGAACACATTTCAATACAGCTTACGACACTGGACATTTACACGCTGTTGCAAGCTATTGTTGGTGCTTAATATATAACAATTCGCGTGAAACATGGATATACTTATCCGTAATACTTCTTGTGCAAAGTCAAAGATTCGATATGAAGTCACTCCATGATGACCAAGTTCCTCCTGAACACGAAGATATGCATCACATTCCCAGGTTTACCAGTAATGATAAGCCTGGGAATGCATCAAAATCCATGGGTGTTGCGTGGGAACACCCGCGTACCACCCATTGAACGCCTCTCTGGGGCAGAGTAATGCAATGCAGTGATTTGCGCTTCTTTCTCCAGATTGATCAAGCCACTCAGGGCCACGCAAGGTTGTGTTGCTTGATAAATTGCACCTAATAGCTGCGTCGTACATGCAACATGTTGCATGGTGCAAGTTCGACACAACCACATGATAAATATGGCCCCTACTGTGTACAATACCAATACTTAGAGGGGGCTTTAGGGAAATTTTGGCCTAAAAATTTTGGCCTAAAAAAGTTGGCCTAATGGCTAGGGCGCTCGACCTCGGACCTGGGGATCTGGGTTCGAGTCTCGAACCCAAACCTCCTGTGATTCTGGGCAAATCACTTAATCTCCCCGTGCCTAAAATGAAAGTGTGTCCCCATGTAACGTAACTGGAAAATATGTAAAGCGCTCTGATACCTGATTCGGTTCAGGTCTAGTTTGCGCTGTATAAAACTCTGCAAAAAAAAAAAGTCCACTGCTTATCATTGGTTGACTTTCTTGTTTCTATCAGTGGTGGCTTCCAGCTACGGAGAGTGGTGGGGTAGGGTAAATGGGTGGTGGGTGCAAGCACGCACAAAACTATATTAACTAAATTTATGCTGACATGCATTACATTATTGTTTTAAAGTTAAAATGTTTAACTTTAAAATGGTAATGTATAAATACACACACAAAAACATACATAAAGGAAATCGGTCAGTTACCTTACTGCACATTCCCACTCCGGTATCAGTGTTCTTCTTTCCTCCAGCGTGGGCCTAGCAAAGTCCTCTGACCAATCCTGCTGCTAAGTAATATGAGAGAAGCGCTAGGTTTGGATGGAGCGGGTTCTCTCAGCATTCCAAAGGGCACTGGAGGCCTGTGCTTGCTCTCAACCCAGACAGCTGGGTCGAAATGTTTAAAGAGCACCTGTCTGGCCGGCCATCACAAGAGAGCCGGCCAAAGAGACATGCGCATTTTAGAATTAAAGTGTGTAGCTCAACACCCCTCTCTTCAGCTGTCACTCCGCTTTGGCCCCATCCAGACACTCGGCTTGTGACGCAAGTGTGCAGCGTTTATGAAAAATAAAATGGTTATACTGTTTATTACCATTTTATTTTTCATCTGGGGCATTTAAATTAGTGTGGCGACACTCCTCCACCTTAACGGAGGAGCCACCCCTACATTCTATGACTCTCTTGTCTTTGTCCCTCCCCTAGATCGAAGCTGTTTTACAGCATTTCTGATTGTATGATTTGTACCCTTCCTCTGCTTAGAATTAGGGAACTACTTTTCCTTTTTCTCAGCATTCTATAGGACTGCGTGTGTTTTTTCTTCTCTTTTATTTGTGCACATGTTTTGTTTAACATTTTTGACCCACTTTCTTCTGTGTATGTATCATGACGCACTGGAGGACACTTTTAAATGCTTTTATTTTTTACTTTATCCTAGCAATGCTTTACAAACAGGCATTGGAAATGAAGTGACATATTGGTTTTGCCAATGCTGGTTTCTTTACAGTGCCCTTTTGTTTGATTACAACAGTAACCACTGTGTTATTTAAAACAATGCATCTCTGATACATACACACCAACATTTTGAGGCAAACCATAAGGAAAAACATGTTAGTTTGCCAATTTACTAGTATCAGAGTGAGATTTTTTTAAGAGGTTATTTAAAAAAGCAAATTGTCAGCCTCTGTCCATCTGAGAAGTAAAATACTCTATAGCAGAGTCTCAAGTGGCCTGGATGATTTGTAGTGCTTTATAATACTTGGCACTAAATACAAAAAAATAAATGGGATATTTCTGTTGCTTACATTAGTGACCCTGGGTCGGTACCAGTAATGTCTTCTGTGTTGAATGACGATAAACTAAACAAAATGCCAATACTGCACTGTTATTTAACCTTAGTTTAGAAAGCAATGGAACAGACTTTTGCCTAAAAAAAAAAACACTTTTTCAGTTTTGAATTACTTAATAAAGTTTATTTTGTGTTTTTGTTTATTTATTTTTTATTATTTCTTTATGTACACTTTTTTGAATACTGCAAAACCACAAAAAAATTTCAGATTGCTCAAACTTGGGCAAAAGCCCTATTTTTCTCTTTTTCTCATGAACCCCAAAATAAATAATCCACTCTCTCAATCACTAAACAATAAACTTGATATCTACATCCATACTGTGTCAGATTCACATATTGGTTAACCTAATCAACAGATCCATCCATCCTTTCTCACTTCATTCATACAACTGCCCACCCCAGGGAAACCTCATAGTTTTTTTTTGACAATCCCGGATAGGTACTCCTAGTTAAATATTTCTAAGAAGAACAACAATTAATATTTTTACAATTGAAGGCCATCAACAGGTTTTTTCAAAACGTCATACTAAAACAACAGAATAAATCATTACTGATTGGCCTAAGCAACCCTGCGGTTGCAACACAACGGTCTACGCGTTTCGAATCTCCCGCACTGTGGAGATTCTCCTCAGGACCACAAATTTCTTAAAGTCTTGAAAGAATCTTGTGGTTTTCTTGTGTGATTTGTTTGCCTTGGACTTGTGGCAATACTTTTTGAAGAGCTTCGCACTTGTGTGGCAGCAATGTTCTGCAATTCCAATGTAGTTGTCTTAAATGGGGCTGATCAGAATGGAGTCAATCCAACTCTAGCGTCAATGAAGACGTTTTTCTTTCAGGTACCGGTCCGGTTTCAAAATCACCGACTGGAACGCTGGTGAATCACGTCGTGTTGAATGAAGCATTCCCTCCACATGTTGTCCAGAGGTTAGCTTACACTGCTGAATACAGCAATCTCAGCTGTGCTTCCTATCGGTGCCTTTTATGATGACTTCAGAGGATACCCCTGCGATATCAAGAGAGTCACTTATTGGGGCGGTCACAGCAGTAATGCCTGTGAAGATTATATGGGTTGATTAAGACAAGGGCAACTTGACGATTACTGTGGTGGCGTCACTGGTGTTGAGCTCCCCGAGGGTTGGTTGCAGCAGCGTCTTCGATGGAATCCACCACTAAGTATATTGCATCTGTAATAGGGCAGTCTAGTGTTGTGGGAAGAGTGTCTGGTCTTAAATATAGAATTGCACACTGGGTCCTAAGAGCAACGTCCCTTCTCTTGATTACAAATGTGTTGCATGAGATGCACAGTGCACTTGGTTTGATTACAACAATGGGCCCTGTGTGGGTCATGTAGCAGTAGTTTGCTCAATTCTAGGTGTTTAACATGAGCAACAGTCTGTATTTCACCTTCAGGACAGCCCTGTCTTTATTTCTGTGCTCAGTTCCAGGTGAAGCCCGCCATTTCCTGGCCTTCCAGGAAACCACTTCAAGTTGATCTTTCAAACCATCCATAGAGCTACCCATGGCTTTAAGTTGGCCGGGTCCTGTCGGTGCTCAGCAAGAGGTCTTCTAAAAAGCAGATTCTGAGACGGGTTCCTATCGGGCTATCTGTTTTTGCCCTCAACATCAGGGTAAAAAAAAAAAATCTTAACTCTGCAGCAGTACCACCCTTCACTGAATGTGATATAACTTCAGACTCGTTACAGTTATTCAGGAATCATTTCGAAATGAAGCATTTTCATTATTCTATACAACGAAGCCATAGTTGTTGCTTTTTTGCTTTACACAACTAACAATCATTGAGAAAGCCAAGAGTCCTAGCTCGTTGTAAGTGTAATGTTACTTGTTGTATTATATATCTGGCTGCAATGACAGATGCAGCTAAATACCCGTGAGGCAGCACACTATGATAAAGCACAGATTTTTAGCTTACGTTGAGGTTCTGTGATTTCGAACCAGACTCCATTTTATTTGAGTTGTTCGTGACGCCATTTTTGTGTTGCCCTCACGTAGGCCATGGAGGTAACCGAACGAACAAAGTTGCATGGGCCTCATTGTTCATGTATGCATTAACAGGCCCTTTTCTGACTTGTGAGTGAACTGCAGGACGCTGACCCGTCACCTGAAACTGACCCTTTCACGAAGCCAATTTCTCTGGCTGATCGTTGTCTAAAATTTCCACTCAATGTTCAGTATATCGTTAACTTTTAGTTTCTTGCACATATCTTATCCTACTCAACATCTGAATTGTTTCTTTCCTTACGACTTTTCATTACATGGGTAGTGCTTTCAATTATGGGTTTGTCCGGCTTGTGGAAATTGAATTTGGGACAGTCCTAATAATTAACTTTTGGGTTGGGTTACTGTAAATTGGGTTTTTGTTAATGTGATACTCAGTTAGAAAATGTGTCCTATTGGTCAGAATTTTGCGCAGTGGGTGTACATTTATAATGAGAATATGGTGTATAAAAAGTGATGTCTTGCTCTATGAAATTGAGCAGTTTCCTGAGTTGTACACCGTGTCTCTGTATTCCATGACAGGAGAATCCGAAGACTTCAGGTGTGTCCCTGGCACCGCTGGGTTCTAAGAAAACCCGGTTCTTCAACGTGTTTTAAGCCACACCCTTAATTAGATCGGCCACGTCCCTTTAAGAGCCACCCCAGTTCTTTCATCCCACTTAAAAGCCTGGAGCTATCCTAAAGTAGACACTTACTGGTCCCATGGAAGCTGAAAAGGACCAGCAGGTCGGACCTGCCCTCCTGTACATATTCCCTTTTTTGCGTATTCCCTTATTCTCCTTAGTCTGGCAAGAGGTACAAGGTTCAGATTTCATGATGGGGTCAACCACCCACGTTCAACCAGTCTCTAGAGAGCTAAGGGCATTCTCCACAATGCAGGCCACAGGGAAAGTGGAAGTCCAATGGGGCTCTGATAGGATGATGAGCCTTTATGGAGCTCAAAACTGTCTCATTAAGGGTCGCCCATATAATTATTACAGTGCTGCCTGTGTTGGTAAGAGGAATGCACGCTTTGTTGATTACTAAATCCACCCCCTCTGTTGTTTACAGGAGGGCTTTGCGGGTGTGTTGTTTGTACTTTTGTTGATTATGTTCACTCCGCCTGTATCGCAACACAGAGACCCGCCCCCCCATGAGCTTTGCCCAGAAAGTCTATCTGGGTTGAAGGAGCCCATCATGCTTCACTAATCCTATGTGTAGTGTTTATTTTGTTGCAGGTTTTTGTTTTTTAAGTTTGATATAGCACGAATTCACCCGAGGGTAATGAACAGGGTCGGATTGGTAACGCCGGCATTCGGGAAATGGCCGAAGAGGCGGTAGCCGAGTTATAGCTATGGGCTGCTTTTTTGGGGGCAGTCTGGGGGATGACTGTGCTGTAAGGATGCCGCCAACGGCCCAGTGGGTGCCTGAGTGGCTTTCTAGAGGCAGATGGGCAGAGGTATCACTCCCTTTCTCTCGCTGGGCCGGCCCATTAATGTATGCTGATTGAGCGGGGCAGGGGGCCTGAACAGGAGCGGTCTCACTTGCATTCATGTGTGGTTCAGCAGTGTTAACTAATCTGTGTATTTCTTTTATCTAAGTAAAGTTAATAAAACATGCTCCCCCATCCCCTTTCTTTTCATAAAGCTTCACTGAAGCAGTTTTTGCAGAAAGCCAATAAGCAACTGTGGGCCACTTTTTTTGGTGTGCCCAGGCCATTTTTTTTATCCCAATCCAACCCTGGTATTGGAGCAGGGCCGGCGCTAGGCATGGGCAGTGTGGGCAGCTGCCCAGGGCCCCGTACCCAGCCGACCAGCATGGAGCCCCTCACCTCTAAGGCCTTTGGCCTCACAACTGTGGTGTAGCGCTGGAGGCCCAAGGCCTCTCAATCATGTGTAACTCTGGCAGTAATATGCGAAGTGGGCCACTTCCCCGGGCTTCCCCACACTGCCATGATGACGAGGAACAGGGAAGTGGTGCCTCAACCCCTGGGCCTCGCAGGGCTACACCAACCATAAGTGCGAGTTTCGAGGAACAAAAGGCCTCTCCCAGGCTAATCATGGCCTTGCACTGCCCACACAAAGGCACCGCAGGAAACCCACTGTCCCGTGCATTTAACCTATTCAAACCACAAGCAACTCTCTTTCAGCCCTTGATGAGGTGTGAAAGAGATGCTTGTGGACGGCAGACAGGAGGCGCTGCAGTACAGAGTGGCCCTGCACACGCAGCTTCAATAGAGCATTCAGCTACTGGGATGCTAACAGTCTTGAATTAAACCTATACTCAGGACCTGTATTGAGGGAATGCCCTATAAGGTTATTTCAAAGTGCTGTCACAATGTTAAATCACTGAACGAGGACGAGGGACAGGGACATTATTCTTTGTCCATGAACAAACGGTTGATTAAATTAGTAGAGCCATGACTGCAACACACTTCTGCTTGGTGCATAGGCAATACACAGGGCTACTGTAATTATGCAGCAGAGGACGGCCAAATTATGTGGCAGCGTCCACTAAATTATGCAGTAAACCCCCACAAATGATGTGGTGTAATGCAGTATATTTTGTAATAGTATTACTTCATTATTTTCTCATATTACACTTGTTAACAATGTTGTTGAATAGGTTGCTCCTCATTATTATCAGTTTAACACGCAAACATAATAATAAGAAACCAATAGGTGACCTGTCAACCTGTGAAATGGGCTTTTCACTGCACAACAACATGCGTTGCTGTATTTTTAAGAACTTTTGAACCGTCTGAGCAAGAAATAATTTTTGGGGTTAAAATCTGTAGATTATGTAGCAAATGCTAGATTATGTGGCAAATGCGACAAATCCATAATTATGGGGAAAATACCATGGCAGCACAATTGTATAATTTCAGTGGCCCTGGCTATACATTTACCACTGTATTGCATTTTGGTGAATATACTATGTGACTGGTCACTTCTCCTCTCCCAAGTTATATTTAGTCAATTTTTTAATCATACACTTTCTAGCAGTTTTGAAATGGAATCAACATTTCCCAATCTCGCAAAAAAATAACAGAGCAATACATTCAGAAAAATGATTGATCAAGAGCACACAATTTGTCCAAGTGGGAGGCCAAGATTTTTAAAAAAGTGTCTCCTAGTTCCACATTTTCAGTTATTCCACTAAACCAGAACTGCAGTGTCAGTGTTTCCTACAGCAAGGACAAGGGGGTTCCCTCCCCAGGGAATTGTCATTCTAGTCATAGTGTTTGTTTCCATCATATTTGGTTGAAATGGAGAAGCTGAGATTAGATGTCAAATATCATAGGCTCTTGGCTAAAACCTACCCACTGGACACGGTCCTGTGACAGTGTTTATTTACTGGATAGTATGCCTGCTAGAAACCGATATTTACTACTATTGTTTAAAAGCTTAAATTCCATTTGACTACCAGAGTTCATTTTCTAAACTAGTTGCTCAAAATATGCATAGTGAGTAGTAATGACTTACTCCAGGACGTGGTAACAGGATCAGAACTTATGAATACCAATTACAATCAATAAACTAAATCTGCAGCCGAATTATTTTAAGATGGTCCGTGTCAGAGGTTTAAAATGAAGTTCCAAAAATCTTCTATGTGACTCGCAGTTCCTCTGCTCCACAAGAAACTTCTTCTGATGTCTCTACAAACACAGTGTGTCTCCAAAGGTAGAAAATGTGATGTGAAATGATAATAGGAAATTGGCCACCCGACTATGGCCTCGCAGTGCTAGACCATGCAGGTGAGCACCAGGGGAAGGAGCCCCCTATCCTGGTACTTACAGTGATGATGGGTCATATCTGGGTGGCTCAAGTTGGAGAACCAAGATTGCTTGTTTCAAGACACATACTTTTCCCAGTATGCTTTATCAGTCAGTCAAAAAGCTTTATTATCGGTTAAAAAACATAAAAGCACATGGGCACATACATTAGATAGAAACTATCCTTTAGAACATTAGATAAAAAACTTTCCTTTGAAACAAGTAGCGCATACAAGATTATGGACCGTAGTCCTAGAATGGTTTAAACAGAATAATAAAAAGCACGACAGAATCCTGTACAGGTTAGAATAAAAAAAAAGAATAAAAACAAGAACTAGACGGGCAAACATTTTTTAAAGAAAAGGGAAGATCAGACCCTGGGCGTATAGTGTGTGGGAACCTACTGGATTACACAAATTACGCTGGCACAATTGGGGAAGTTTGGGATTTTTTAATTTTGGCGCCTCTTGCGCACCACATAGCCCGAAGGTATCTGGAGGTTGCAAACACAATCAGAGGGGAGGTGTCATATTTTAATAATCTAAATGCCTCCCTGTAATCCCTGAGACCCCTGGACTTGCATAGTTGGACAATCCATTTGGCTCTAGCCCGGGAGTAGAACGGGCAGAAGAGCAGAACGTGCAGATCCGTCTCTTCGCTTATTTCACACCCCGGGCAGGAGCTTAGGACTTGGGGAACATTTGTCCACTTGTTTGTGACAGCCCTCACTGGAAGAGCTCCATGTCTAAATTGGACATATACTTTCTTTGCCAATACGGGCTGGATGTCGTCCAGGAATTTCTCAAAATGATAGTTGTCCTTAACCACCAGAAAGCTATTGGTCAGCCTGCCCAAGGAAGGGTTTGATAATAAAAGGAGCATACGGTATTGTTTAAATTCGGCCCCCAATGTCCTCTTATTATTCAAGGCACAGGATTCCTCAGGAGCGCGCACATGTCTCCCCTGCCCAATACGTGGCAGAGCTGTTTAACAAACTTCAGCCAAAGAATTTTACCCACGCCCCTTATGGACAAGAGGTCCCCTAATTCTTCCCTATAGCTTAGGAGCTCAGGGGTAGACCAGAGACGCCTCCAATACAGCAGAGGACGATTTGAAATAACCTCCTGTATGGGGGTCAAGCCGAGGTCTAGCCTTAGAGGGGTCAGAGGGGTACTCAGGGGAAGTCTCACTAGGCGCCTGATGAAACTATTCTCAGAGATGGACAGAGAAGCGGTAGTGACATGGCCCCAGAGTTCTGTTCCGTGGAGCGCCCCCCTCTCGCCTGAGCCTTGTAAATTTCTACTGGTGGTCCCAGGGTTTTAGATGAACACTCGTTAAAAACCTTTAGGATACCGCCAGAGGATTGGGCCAACTTCTGATTAGCCTTAGCCATATGCGGCCCCCATTCCATCCTATCATTAAGAGTTACCCCTAGGTAGTCAAAAGTAGACACTCTTTCCAATGCCAAGCCATCCATATGAGGGTGGGGACAGTTGGATGATTTTGCATTATAAACCATATACTTGGTTTTGGAAAGATTAATCTCCAGGTTTCTAGATCGTCAGAAGGTGCAAAATGCCTCCAATGTTCGCTGTAGACCCGAAGAAGATTTTGATAACAAAAGGGTGTCATCAGCGAACATCAAGGCTGGTATCTTGCGGGCGGCTATGCTGGGAGAATCCAAATCCCTCGCTCCCGCCAGGTGATCAATCAGTCCGTTTAGGAACAGGGAAAATAGCGTAGGGGCCAGCACGCACCCCTGCCTCACACCCTTTTCCACCGGGAAGGGAGCCGAAAACTCCCCACTCCTCCCATACCTCACCCTTGCAAATGTGCCTTGGTGCATACGTTTAAACAATTGGCAGAGGATTTGGCGGGGCACCCATCTCTAGCAGAATCACCCAAAGCTTATCCCTCTCAACCAAGTCAAAAGCGGATCGGAGATCCACAAAGATCAAATACAAGCTACCAGCCCCCATGGTCACTGTCTTCCAGTAGACCATCTGGAGTCTAAACAGTTGGTCGATGGTAGAGACCTTAGCACGGAAGCCCGCTTGGAGGGCCGTAAGGATGTGATATTCGTCCATCCAGCTCTGCAACCTCGTTAGTAGAAGGCGGGCAAACAGTTTCTGCAAGACATCAATGAGGCTGATAGGGCGGTAGTTGGCTGGGTCGAGGGGAGAAGCCTTTTTATGAATCGGGATAATCTCGGCTCCCAGCCAGGTTCGGGGGATCTTCATGAGAGATAAGATGGCATTAAAATATAGCCAGATATAGGGGACCCAAACCTGCTGCTCACTCAAAAATAGATCTCCCGGGATCCTATCTAAGCCCGGAGCCTTCACAGAAGATAAACTTTTAAGGGCCACCTGAATTTCAGACATAGTGCAAGGGAGCAAATCAGGGTCCCCGGCATCCAGTGATGCTCAAGCAGATAGACTCTTCAGTGTAGGTACTAGGTCTGCAGAGGTTGCGGAGTCAGTGTGGGAAAAGAGGGGCTTGAAGTTGGCTAGCCAAACCTCTTCGCTCAGGTTAGGGATTATAGCGGACGAGCCCTCCACCGAGCCTGATCTGACTAAATTCCAGAAGGCCCTGTAATCACGTTCATCCAGGGCTTCTTTTATACTTTCCCATCTGGTAGCCTCCCATTCCGACCTAGACTCTGAGATCATACTTTTATAGGTTTGTCTACTCTGCTACTCTAATGCCTAACACGGACCCGATTTTGACCTCCCTTACAAGAGCGCGTTTAGCCACCCTGCAGTTTTTATTGAACCATTGGGCCCGGATTTTAGCCCGTGGCTTCTTAGCGACTGAAGTATAAAAATAATCGGCGAGAGTGGTGACAAGATTAGTGTGAATGTGCTCTAAATCCTGAAAGTAGGTCAAATCATAATTATCCGCCAGGAGATTAAAAGCCTCTGCTAGGTAGTGGGTAGCAAGTCGATATAGGTCAGCTATTTTGTCGGGGGCTAACACAAACTTAGCCCACCTAATGCGTCGGCCACCCGCTACTGAAATTAAGTTCAAATCCGGAAAGGTCTCCTTACCCCCCTATCATATTGGTGTCCCAGTATGCTTTATATGTTAAAGAAAATAAGGGCCTGATTTAGAACAGGGTGTAATATAATGAAAACCCCAAAATGAACTCAGTGATTTTTGGTAACCTCCATATATACATCTTCTTGGTGAAACCGCAAGTACGGTAAGTGTCCTGCAAAGTAATAATGGAAAGTTGACTTCAGTGCTGGGTGGATGTCTAGGGATAGGGTGGGTGGAGCATGTTCGTCACTTTTAGAAGTTAGGGATTGATCCTTTCCACATGAGGGATCCCAGCCATAGCCCGATTCTGTAAGGCCCAGAAAAGGAAGGACCCTCCCCTATGCTTTTCACTGCTGGACCATGGTGGGAAAGGCTCGGGGAAAGGTTGGCTTTTCCGTGGGCCTCACAGACATGGTCAAGTACTGCATGATTCAAGGGGGCCATTCCCTAGCGTATATAAATACTGCATGCACATATGCATACCTAATGCACTAATCAGGAAACAAATTGTTAACATTTGATTGAACTTATACGTTTTGGAGATACCTAGGCCAAACCTTTTCATCCGGTGCGACTAATGCAATATATTTCCAGTTAACTGAAATTTGAAATATATGTTCCTATTATATCTGTGTTCATATTTATGTTTTAGTTTTACTGGTATTCGCACCATGAAAGTTGCTTCTTACAAAGTAGCTCAACCTTAGGCAATTGATGACACTTCCTATGATGTAAATATCCGTGATATCACGTTGTATGCAAATTAGGGGGGCCTTGCACATTACCTTTCCGCCCAGGGCTCCAAAAGACCTAGGACCCACACTGTATTAGAGCGCTTTACATGAGCACCAGTTACATTACAGAAGAGCATTATCTTTTTTTGGTAGGCACGGGGAGATTACGTGATTTGCCCAGAATCACAGGCTGTTGAGCCCACCCCATGACTCGAATCCAAAGTCGGCAGCGCGGAGCTCTGGCGCGCATCATCCTCTCCCCAAAGTCCTGCCTGACTGGTTTCAATCTGAAATGTCTCCTTTGTAGCTCGGTAAACTGAGCTGCAGTCGCGTTCGATATGTCAGGTGGAAAGCTCACCAAGCCGTGGGCAGCCATTAAAACTGGCCTTTCAGAAATCTCTAAATCAGACGGCAGCAGGGGATTGAACAGCACGCTATCTTCTGACAGCACCTGGCGGAGGTTCAGCATCCTCTCAAGGAGGAAAGGATGGACGGGCTCGCGCTGCGTGTGGCTCGCGGACGCTGCGACCAGATGGCCGGGTCCTGGGGGAAGAGAGGCTCTTTATTTCACCGCTAAGTGTCAGTGTTTAAATTAATATTCATCTGAACTGTCCCCGAGCTGCTCACCTCTGCCGACTGTGCCTGTGTCTAATATGGTATTAATAATGGGCTCAGCGAACAGGCTGCTTAGGTAAGGTCCGCGAGGCCTGGGGTGACGTAGTGAAGGAGGCGGGGCGATGAACAGAAGGAGGGGAGGGAGACGAGCTTGTATAAGATGGAGACACAGGCTGATGATGCACCGATTGAGGACTGTGCTACCCAGAATTGAGCTATGTCGCATAGATGCTCCATCCCACTGAATATTCTCTTAGTAAGAAAGCCTTACAAATCTTCAAAATGCATGAAATTGCTGCATGTTTAATTATGTTCAAAGAAGCACTGTCAAACGTCCCTTTAAATATAAAATGGGATGCAAAATGTCATTTTTATGTAAACTTGCGCATGCGGGCACACATATGTTAACCAGCATGGTGGTTGTGGCCTTGGTTTTGTCCCTTGCGGTTATAAAAGATTTAAATCAGGCGCGGTATTTTTATTTATTAAAGGAGAAGTTTTTTTGGGTTTTTTAAAATTCTGATTTGTATTTGTCAAGTGCACAAGGAAATAAATATCTTGACCAAAATGCTAGTTGGTCTTCAATTTGATTCTAAAAACGTCCCACAAAAGCATTCACAGGAGCCCATACACTGTCTCTCTTATCTCAGCAAGTTATGAGGGTGTTTAAAATACATCAAAATACAGCACTGGTTTCAAAGATTATCCATTGAATCCCTCCCAGTCAGATTCTGAAATAACCGCAACTTTGAGCCACGTTTTAGTTCTTAATGGGGCATATCTTCAAGAAAATGGGGCGGCAAGTTGCCAATTTTGCTGCGCTGCACTGCGTCATTTAAAAAACACAGTGCTGCTCTGTATTTATAACAATACGATGCACCCCTGTGTTTTCTCTTATGCCAAAAATAGCTGCCTAGCGCCAACACAGACACCCTTTCCTCATAGTGCAAGAGTAACTGCGTTGCAGGAAATGATAGTTTATGTGCAGGAAGGGACAACTCCTGCATATAAACAATCATGAAAGGTGTTTTGCTCTTTTGGTGTGTGTCGCAGAATGCAACACACATAGAAAAAACATAAACATAGGGAGATAATAGTATTTCTCCTCGTTGCAACAATGTAATGCCAACTTTTGGTGATCCCTCAGACTTACAGATCCTTGTGAATCTAGGGCAGCATCAAAAAGCAATGGGTGTTGCAGAGAAACACGCACAGCAACACCCATTGCACGCCCCTTTCACGCAAAAAACTGCTTGAAAGGGTACCATATTTACAAAGAGGCGTTATGCCACACTGAGTGGCTTAACGCCACTTTATAAATATGGTGCAGGGCATTGCGCTAACACAACATCGTAAAAAGTGACAATCCCCTTGTATATATGCCCCTTTGTGTCTCTAAGTGTGGGAGTTTATTGTATCAGAGCTAAAGGAAAGCACGTGTAGGTCATATAAAACATAACAAATCCTCAAGTTTGTAGTAACTCTGAAGTTGGCAACATTAGACCCATGTACCCTTTATTATCTTGAAGAACATCAAAATGTAAAAGGAAAATCTTCATCAATCAAAGTTTTACCAATGCCTATCTTTTTCATAGTTTTAATTTATTCACCATTGTTAAGTTGAAAGAATACAGGTGCTGACTGTGAATTCTGCACCTTTGTAAACTCAAATCACCTAAAATGATGCTGTGATTGAAAAATTAAATGCCAACGGTGTAGCTAACCTTTTCAGAATGAGGGGCAATTTATATTAAGTGCCTTGTGAGTGCAGGGCGTAGGTGGTCCCAGTGGCTGCCATGTACTCTCAGGAGAAATTGGGTAAAAGGTGGTGACAAACAGCACTGGGGAAAGTACCATAGATTAGTTTACACGAGGTAAAATGTCATGGCTATTTTATTTTTTTCTCTCACTGTCCTTCAGTACAACAAACTCTCTTCTACACAGCTAGTGAAACAGGTGAAAGTCCTCATTTATGACTGAAGCTTAACATAGTAATCTTGTCTGACATAGAAATGTATGCATAAAATAGATGCATTTCAACACATGTCTCCACTAATTTTTGGGTGCTGAACCACTACTCTGTTAGTCTGTTTCGGAAAGTTCTTTCTATTTAAGACTATAGAAGGGTGGTACTCCTGGTTCATTGCACCACCAAGAACAATTGTATTTTGTTTTAAACCTCTGTTGCAAAGTGCGGGATTTTAGTGCATTGACCATTCTTTCTCTTTTATGGTAACATAGTAATATGCTTGAATATTGAATACTGTGATAACTGATTTGCTTTCACCTAAAACGCATCGCAAATTAAGGCTTACACTAATTAGATTTGTGTTTACAATGTCTATCTTATATTAATGTCATCCATATCACTTGGTAATTGTTCTTGTTCTTCGTGTTCCAAATAAAGAACTGTAAAGCCCACATTAACCAACTGAGAGATGTTTCCAGAGGCCTTTTTCTCTCTGTACCCAACCAAGAACGTTCCACTGTTCCAAGCTATCATCATGCAAAGTATCAATTGAATTATCGAACTAACTGGAACTTTACTGTAGTACTTCTATGAGAGAATTTTCAAATGTATTCTGTTGTAAATTTCTTATTGCTTGTTCCCTATTGGTGCATTTCATGAGAATCATGTACCCATGTAGAATGTATGAATGCCTTGTCTCTAAAGTCCTATAAAAGGGCATGAAGAGTTCTACAGGGGAGACCCCTTTCCCCACTCTTAGAAGGCCAATCTATGCCAGATTTCACGTAGAACTGTACTGAATTCTTTGTACTTCTGAATTATATGCTTTGCCACTAGATTTGCAAATGGCACATGCTCTTTAATCTGCCTATAATTTCTTACATAAAATTTTGAAACTTCAATCCTCATCTGTCATTCTTAAAAGAATGTTTAACATCTGCTACAAAACTAAATTGATTGAACCGCAGCAGGGAGAACCAAAGTCCGTATTGGGACTACACCGCTCCTGGTCCTAGTTGTTGGTGCGCCCACTGAGCTAGATTTAAAGTAATATATTCTGCACAACAGATCTTGTAGCAGAGGAGATGGTTCCGATTGGAGCCAACAACATATACAAACTAATGGGCCATAGAACCGAATACTGCACCTTAATGGTCCAGCTTGTTTGCCCGAGAGCTAAACTGACTCAGTCCCAATCTGATCCAGGTCATGGAGAGACAAGAGGGCAGAAGTAGAATGACGACATGAGTATAAATAGAGATTGCACACGAAAATGAAGTTGTCCAGGAACGGTGCATGTTGGGAGTTGTAGTAGGGGTGTAGAAGTGAGATGCAGTGGAAGATATTTGAGAGCAATTCTTATACCTCTTTGATAGTCAGATTTGTTGATGTAATCATTATTACATTCCTGATGGTATTTGTGGAATTTTGAAGCAAGGGCCCTCAGAACGGTCAGTTGCTGAACTTGTCTGCTAGGTGAAGTGTACTGTGAGGAGTTATCAGTTACACCAAGTTAGAGCTGTAAATCTTCTTTCCTGGGTGCATGAATTGAGCATGGTGTGGTTTGTTCCTTGGTGCACAGGGAGCAGGCATGCTGAGTATAATAACTTTCGCAGGTCAAGAAGAGCTAACTATTGCCTGAAAGTAGGTAGCTTTCTTATTAGTATGGAAACCTTTGTGTAGTCAAAGCAGGCCAATGACAAAAACAATTGTAAAAGTGGTTCTGAAGCGATCTGGAGGTATTAGAATGTTGCATCACAAAGGTGCTGCACAGGGTGGCTGGTCGACACGGTAATAGGGCTGTGATAGGGCGGCCTTTAACAGAGATGCGCTAGTATTGGTGGATTGATCACAAGCTTGTTTGTGTGGACAGAGCAAGAGATTGAAGTGAGGAGTGAGTGAGATAGTGCTAGAATACGGAATTCCTTGTGAAAGAAGGAGAAAGACATAAATAAGAAAGATAAATATACTACTGAAGGCAATCCAGGTAGGGTAATGGCGGCGAAGAAAGGGTTACACACGTATATGTGGCTTAACCTAAGGCGCAAATATACATCAAAAGATGAGGAACTCCGATTTCCATTGAATGGTGCTTTCCTCATCTCTTGAATAGAGAATTTGAGAAGGAGGATGTACGATTTGAAACCACAGCCTAGGCCCAGGCAATTTGAAGCCCTAAACCTTTGGGAATAGACGCCAATTGAAAAGAAAAGAAAGAAGTTTGAACTTTAAATTCAGAGTAGAGCTCATTCTTAGAGATGTGCACAAGATGAGGAAAGGCAGAGGAAGTGGAGAGAGGAAGTTATAGAGACCGTTGCTGGCCTACCCCCCACTAGAAAGTAAAGAGAAGGAAAAGGAAAAATCAAAGAAGGAGCCAGAAACAGAGACTGAGGAGGAAGACCCCTTCATAGATGAGCTCCTTAGCATAAGACTGCCACCATGTAAAAAGTCAGTCCCTGCACCATATGCCACTGTCCTAGTATTGATCGAGACTGGAATGGTTGCGGAACCCTCAACTGAGGCTCGCGCATCCGCAAATTATTCAGAAAGTGCTATTTCTCCTGTTACCCGGACCCCTGTGTCTGTCGCAATAAACACCCTGCCTTTGTCAAGTGCTCTGATCACTCCCCCTGCTGAGGCATTCATTAGTACCATCCTATCTCAAGTATACCTCAGGAATCAGCACAAAGGCCTCGAGGAATGGCATTCGTTCCTCTAAAAGAAGATAACTCAGTTTGTGGCAGGATAGGAGGTCAAACTATGTGCACCGACCTGACAGGAAATTCTCCAGGCGTAGGGCAGATCTCACAGCGAATAAAACGTGTGCAACGGAAGACGGAATTTGAATAAATGCTGAAGGGAAATGTGGGAATGGATTTGCTAGGATATTATGGGGAGCACGGAAGCCACAAGAGTGGCAAGAGAGGCACAAGCAAGGATGGAGATGGTAGTGGATGAATGTGAAATGGACATAACCCTGTGGAAGAAGTTGCTGAAAAATGCTAGGATAGCAGTGACTGAAAAGGAGCTACAATTGTTGCAGTTGGGAGTGCTGAGGACCCATGTGCGTGAACTGGTTGAAAACATCAGAGAATTGAATGATCCAGAACATTTGGAGGAATTATGGGTGTAAAAAGAGAAGGTCAAATTAAAAGAAAAGTGAGAAGGGTCAAAAGATGAGGAGGCAGGATATACAGGGGAAAGGGGTGAAGGAATTCCCCTTGTATGAAGTGCAGGGAGGAGCCTACATACATGTCCCATGGTCACGATCAGACCTTTTCCATTTTGCAAACATTCTTCCAAAGCTTAGAGAGAATTCTGATAAATGGTATACTCAGATGGAACAGATTGTGACTATTTCCAAGGTTTTGTGGGAAGACCTGGATATGTTATTTGAGGTGGCAGTCCTAAAAGATCTGTGGGCAGAGTGTAAGAGGGCAGTAGATTGGCCTACACAGGAACCGCCCCAGGTGGCAGGGACCGATGCCCCTTCACCCACTGCCAAAACTGAGTACGATGAGGTCAAAAAGACCTGAAGACCAAGGTTCACCAGAAGGAAATGAATTGATCTAAGATTTTCCAAACCTCTCAAGAACCAAAGGAATCAGTAGAGTACATGCATATTTTGAAAGACTTATGCAGGCATATAGAGAGCATAGTGGGATGAATGATCCGCTGGGAGACAACATGGGAAGGATCCTAGCATCCTTTATGTATAGACTAAGACCAGAGTTTAGCAGCCAAATCACACAGGGTGTCTTCTGCACACAGAGCAAGCCTGTTGATGAGATCTTACAGTAACAATGAAAAACAAGCTCACTAGCATGATCCATACCCTATTTTATATGCCCTTCTCACATCTGTGTTTGGAAAAAACTCTTAGGTTTTTTAAAAGAACCTTCACCCACTAACGTGGCATGCTTCATCATAGGGTTCCCACCCTAGATGCCTAGTGTTTCTGGGTGTGCTGCGATGCCTGATTACAGCAGAGCTGGTTTTGTTTGGTGAGTCTCAATTGGGGAGACATCATCTAGGTAATTTTAATGATGGTAACCTAGGGCAAGGTATAAAAACTGTGGTGGATGTGGTTAGGGACAGTGATGGACATCCCAGCTCTACATGTTTCAGCCATTTTAGTTTGAATGCCAGTAGGTCGTGTATGACTTTCTTCAGGACCATTAACGTATGCAGACTAAGGCATGCCGTATTTATATGACAGTTTGTAAATTACGATTGTTGTGTCACTTTTCTAGAGTTTCTGTGGTAAATGAAAAGGACATAGTTATATGGTAGTCATTTGATATGTGGAGCATAGCCCATGCACTTGCAGCGTGTTTAAATGATGCACTGCATTCCCAACATGCTGGAATATCCGCGTTCCTTTGAGAAGTATCTTATTGACTTTGTTACTTCCCCACCACAATGAATTTCATATAGTGAGTTTAATTACATTATTTTGACAATGCAGAATGCAGGCATGTTTGCACATTAAGTCAATATGTAAACTCTTATTGGCAGTGAGATGTGTGAAACATGATTCTCATGAAAACGTTCAGGCTTAAAGTTTACATGAACAGATCTACAAAAATGGTGGTGTGGAGAACCATAGCATTACCTTAGCGTTACAAGTGCATTAAGGCTAGTGATTATCTTGAAATACATACTTGTTCTGCGGTACTCCCCCACAACATGGAAGCTCCGAGAGGGTGACCCTTGTAGTCACACACTGTTGGGGGCACAAGCATAATCAGACAAAGCCGTAGTCCCTCCAGGCACTAAAGCTGCTGCAGAATTCCTTCCCTTTTACTCACTTCGCCAAAGGTGCTAACCCGCTAGATACCTACTTTAGGTCCTTGTCAGCTCTGTATCTGACATCACCCAAAGTCATACCCTTATATATACTATCAGTCGACAGTGGCGAGGAAAACTTTCAGGTTCATGTCACACCATAGGCATGTTACACATTCTCCAACATTCATGGGCATTAGTCCATGGACTTGGCTGGAGCTGTTAGTCACTCCTCGAAGGGATGTGTATTTTAAAGTTATACTTTATGTGGTACAGAGCTTGCACAAAGAAGGTGCATTAGACCTTACAGTATGGAAAAATATTGCAGTGACTCGGTTGAAGCTAAATGGAAAAAGCATTAAGGAAAGTGTATGATAGCCCCAAACCCAATTGGTACAGAAATGAGGTGTTAATGGGCTTAATGTTCCATTTTAGAATTCAGATTCGGAGCAGTGATGCAGAGATTCTTATTAAGCGATGGTGTGAATGTTCCAGAGATGGGGAGAGGTCAAGAGTGAGAACAGTCTAATCCTGGAACCAGAGGCGTAGCTAGAGCTTGTGGCGCCCAGGGCTATCCTTCAGATTGCCGCCCCCCTTGGGGGGGTGCTGGGGAAAAATGATGGCGAGCATCTGACAGAGGTCCGAGAGACACGTAGTATCGCTGCTAATAGTTACTTCGATCATGCAGGTTACATGTACATACATGACACGGTCCAAGGCTAGACAGCCCCCGTCCCAAAATAGTGCCACCTGGGGCAGACCGCCCCCACCTAGCTACACCACTGAAGGAAAAGCAGAAGGAAATCCAAAACTTACATCAGTTCTACCAACCCTGTTTGTGACATCTCAGTCATAACATCACAGCTTGTGCAGGACCCTTGTCCCCTGTCCCCTATCTGCCCCATCCATGACCTCAGCAATGTCTGCAGACCAGTCCACCACACTGGGTTTGACCACGATTCCCCTGGCAGCACCTTCAGGATACTACAGGTGAGTCCAATGCACCTGATCACTAGACTAACTTGAGTTCTGCAGTTGGGGCAGTACCAGCCCTGCAGTGGAAGCCTTCTCACTCCACCCAAGCCCCCCATGAGAGCTCTGTAAAAGCAATCCCACGTGCCAATCCCACTACCCACCACCCCGCCTGCGGCACAGTAGGATAGGACACTTCAAGAAAAGGGGTCCTATCCCGGGTTGTCAGGCACCATAGCTGATTTACTCACCGTCATGAGGGAGTGGTGGTAGGGGTGCCAATAATCCGTGCATTTTCATCACATTCTGCAGCATGCCAACCAAGTGTGTGCAGAGACAGACACATAACTACATACCTTACAGCTGGCTATCACATCACGTCATACTTGTCAACAAAAGACAACACATAAAGTACATTACAGAGACCATCCTTCATAAAGATAAATTATGTAGCTGGCTATGAGGGGTGACTAAACCAGTATGAACCAAAGCATGTTACATAAAACATCCCAAATCATACATTAGAGTTCCTGGCATGCATCCAAGAGAACTGAGATGTGCCATATACTATCACTACTGACAGTGCCAGCTAGATAATTTTACCATGCTCAGTCCACTGCGAAATTTAGGGTCAAGGACATATTTAAGACCATGCAATCAGTCTTAGGCACTCAACCACATTTTCACCCGCATACTAACACCCAGAGTTCAATTCATTGGAATCCGCACCAAATTGTCCACCTGGCCCACTCACGATCCTTTACATATCGATTCAATGGTCAACCTTACATCAAGCAAGTCACACCATGGAGACCTCAACATCAACAGTTTAAAACCTTTGAACAAGCTGAAGTAAAATGAGTGGCTGGTAGAGTATCCCTTAAATCTTTATTCCTTGTCCAATTTGCCTCCGCACTCCTTTAATAATCCATTCTATTTCCACTTTTAATTCGAACCATCTCTAACTTGAGTTGTTTTCCCTTGACTTTGTAGGTCTCTTTTTCAATTGAATACCCCTTTCATTTCTTTTCCCAATAATTTTTATTAAAGCTTTTCAACATTTACTTTATCAATACAATAAGTAAATGGGGAGAGAGGGTGCACATTCAGCAAGAATCAAATCATAATCAGTAAGTAATCAATTATCAAACTGCACACAAAAGACTCACTAAGCAAAAATAGAACTACAAAAAGCGCAAGAGCGAAATTGATACTGTATTAAAAAACTGTAAAGGCCATTAGAACTCATTAATCAAAGCATGGACTTTTGAGACTACATACATGAATAAAATACAACACAAGGGGAGCCTCGAATCGTTATAAAATGGCAGGGTATCTCCTGCAGTGGCCCTATAAAGAGCTGCACCCTTTATCAATAAATATTGAAAACAATGGAACCTCAGGTATGGCAATATATTTCTCAAAGAAACATGTTACCTTATAGAACAGGCGGGCTTTTGCAGCACTATCTTCACCTATGCGGTGGAGTTCTAAAATATCTTTCTTGCTTACACATGAGCTTATGCCCTATGGGCTGCCACAAAGCTCTTTAATCAGGGAGGCGGGCCCCCTAATCAACTACAGGAGAAAAACACCATGGCCGCTGCACTGCTCTTTTCCTGACGGTGATGGATCAAGCCCTGATCTTTTGACTGGGTAGGAGTGTTCTGCTTAATTCAGATGCTCTGTCCATCACCACCCCCTTTTATGAATCTTTTCCTCCAGGTGGCAGGCCTCTGAAATGCCTGCCCAATCATGAATGTGATCAAAACAATGTGACCACTTTGCTGCTGTATCACTCTGGGTGGAGGGCGCCCCCACTCGTAGAAGCCAGAAATAAAGGAAGCAATGTGGGCTGCTGCACTTCTCTGTCTTGTAAGATATCTGGCATCATACTTCATAATCTAGATGAGCCGAGGGTCGGAGTACAGATTAAAAGTTATACAAAAGTGCGTCCAAACAGCAATCCACCAATAGAAACATACTGTAAGGCGCCCAACCCCTCAGACACCAAAATAATAAACAGGAAGTGTGAGTGGTGGGAGTGGGTTTTATGGGGAATACCTTGCCTGGGAAAAAACGAAGAAGGAGGCTTGGGTATGCAGTGCTGATAGCTGGAGGCTGTGAAGTACTGGGCTGCTCAGACATCACGTGCAAAAGACAGCCGCGCAGCACGTCACGTGCGCAGAGCTTGCACTTCAAAAGACGCAATGGGCCAGTGCGGCGCGGCCGCCGTCCTCGAAGTAGTGCCGCCTGGGGCGGACCCCACCGCCCCCCCTAGCTACACCGGTGCCTGGTACTGTCTTCCCCTCCTTGGTCGGGGGACCTTTATTAGTTGCCTGAGAGGTAAGAGGGAGTAAACATAAGTTGCAAAATCCAATAACAGTGTAACCAATTAGTCACCCAATGAGAATAAGACCACTAAAGAAGGTTAAAGGGTTTTATTTCAGACTCAAAAACAAACAGGTATAAATGAGTCTCATAAGCATATTGTCAAAATATAGTATCACAAGAATAATTCCGAACCTCCTAACAAAATTCAGTCAAAACAATAAGAAACCCACCAAAAACTCAGTAACTACAATACAAAGGATGAGAAAAGGAATCTGGAGGTTTATGTGCAGAATCTGCTCAGACATTAGTGGGTCTGATAAAATCTAAATTATTCAACTCTATGCTAACTTTGGGAAACCCTAGGTAGCTACGGGAAGCAAGGAACAAATTTCAGCATCATGGAGTCTTCTGTAAAAGTACTCCAGGTCTACAGAGTATAGCATGAAGCTACACAGTGGGAGGAATCGCATAAGAGGTCTGTACCTTATGAAATCCTAAAGATCTCTGCTCTCTAACTAACAATACAATATCGATTAGCACACCAAGCATTCAAAGTAACCAACATGGTCATTTTCCAGTACATTTCCATTATCCTGTGTAGAAATTTGCAATATGCAGCTCTTCTGCCATACCCTCAAAGGAGCACATTAGATTGTCTGTGAACATCCCGTCCCTGCCATAAGAATTCATCTCCCACTATGTTGACACATCTTCTTTTTGCCAAGACATTCCCCGTACCTTAATATCGCTACAAATAAACAATGCCTTGCTCTAACTAACGAAGTCTTGTATCTGCACCTGCAGAGGAGAGACGATTCAAGCAGAACAATTCTCATGTGAAATTTAAACGTTTATATGCAGAAGCTTAGGGCATTTGGTTATGCTAAGTTAAGACAGCAATTAGAGTGCACGTTGTTTGAATATATGTGAATGTATATTCAAATGAATACATGTATGAAATATTAAGCAGAATAAATCATGGTTACATATAATTGTGTGTTACAATTAAAATCATCCGTATGATTGAAAGTTAGAACTACATTTCTAGTAAAATCTTCCACATTATTATGCAATCATTAAATGATTTTATTAAGGGTTATCATGGAGCATTTCAGTAATACATTCGAAATCCCCCTTGTTTATTAGAAGTTAGCATGCCCCCACCCTCTTACACACCTTAAAAGACACCACTACAACTATTCCACTAAGTGCAATAATCACAATAGACTTCAAGATAGAACCCACTATTCCGCTTCCCAAATTTCCAAACCAGTTAGCTACTGCACTCAATCAATTTCCAATTGCCCCCACGCACCTATCACTGTCAACGCAGTCAAATCTCAGTGTAAATCAGTAATATTCCTAATATATTTCTGTAAATCCTTGCTATTATCATGGATATAAGTACAACACTGCTAAACTTTCAACATTCTGAAGACTCCTTCCTTCTCAAGTAGGATGTCTAAGTCTATTCTTCAAAATCATGGGCCTAATAGCAACCATTTCGGTATCTATGAGCAACATAGCTCTTGCCATACTAGTAGACAGCTTAACAACTACAGTAGACAACTTTCTAATCTTAATATCATTCAATATCACCCCTACATTGGCAATAATTTTACCACATATGCCTCTAACAATTTTTCCAGCACTAGCTCCTTCTCTTTTGAGTCTATTTTTCTTTTCCTATATAGGATGCTCAAAATTCTCTACATTGTATATCTTAGGGAAAACTACATCTAGCATACAATTTTTTCCACAAATAAAGTAAACTCCAGGAATCGCAGGATCGTCTCCATCTAGGTATAATTCCCACTGTGCACTAGTTTTAAAACTAGTTCACAGTCACTCTTCCCTACAAACAAAGAGTCCAACTCATTCTTATCATTCTTTATACATTCATTCCCTGTATGCTGTCAATCTAAGGATAATGCTCCTGTACTTCCTGCAATTTGCTAATCCACCTCCTCTTGTGACCAATTGGATATTCTTGTTAATCCAGTGATATTAGCTAATACTGCTCGGAACCTATCTTTTACTAAATCTATAAACTTCTTCTCCACATCCATCAACAAACAAGTCAAATTATGTCAATGGGCATAAGCTGTGTCTAAGGTTTTGACAGGGACAAAGTGTCTTCCAACAATGTCACTTATTTGGGAATATGCATTTTGATTCAAATGTTTAAACATAGGGACTTCTGAAAGAACTAAATCATATTTGAATATTAATACTGGAAATGGGTCTGTCTATAGAAAAGTCTCAGTATCATACTACAAGAAACACCATACATTAAAGGTATATGGTGGCAAGTGATGCCTTTGGTCACTGACACCAGAAATTGAATACATGCATAGCAATCCTTTGCATCCATGGTGTTGATATATTCATAAAGCAATCTAGTGTACGTGTTTAACGTGTACTCTCCTCTAGATAAGTCAGTATGTAAGTCTGAATCACCTAATTAATAAAAGTTTCTATTAGCAACATGCGATGATTTGAGTTTAGACTGACTTTTATCCTTAATCAATCAATCAATCAATCAGGGGTTTGTAAAGCCACCCATGAAGTTCTCAGGGCACTGGGGGGGTGCTGCAGATCTGTCTGGGAGCCGGGGTCATGCGAAGATCCAGGTCCTGAGGTCCTTCCTTACTTGGGACAGCAATGCGGATTGCCTGAGGTGGAGTGGGGGGGGGGGGGTGTTCCAGGTTTTGGCACCGAGGCAAGAGAAGGATCTTCCTCTGGTTCTGGTTCTGGTCCTGTGGATCCATGGGATGGTGGCTAGTGATCCTCTACAGCATTAGATACAGGGGAATTAAACCCTACAAGCAATTGAATAAATACTACAACTTCAAATAACTAGGTAGCCCCTAGTATGTACCTATGCCTATGATGATATGAGTTAGTTTCCATAACGTCACTAAAGTCAGACCAATGGTTAGAGAATAGCAGCAGCAGAGTCTTCACCTGTGCAAAAGGAAAATCAAGTTTGTAATATGCAACAGCATTGTATACAAATCTTCATGAGCCCTACTCCACGTTCTCCTCAGAGAAACCTTCTTCCCTAGGTCATCTTTTTATTCTCTTTCAAACAACCTATAAAAGCCTCTTATCATTAGCATTTAGTCCCAAAATGTTCCAGTGACAACAGTCTATCAGAAATTATTTCCAAAAGGGAACGAAACAGCTCATTCAATTCCACAGGAAATCCTCTTAGATTTAACATTGAAAAAGTCGATCATATCCAGCACATCATGTCTCACATGGCCAGCTCTTGTCAGAATAGCAAGGTCTATTAGGTATAATTGTGGTGACAAGAATCACGTGGTAGAGGCCACTCGAATGTGGTTCCAGTCAACTCCTCAGAACATGTTTCTTCACCAAGGCCCATTCACCGGGACTGAGGTCATGGCACTGCTCCTGATGAGGAGGGGCGGTGCCTGCTTCATCCTGGTGAGACACAGAACGCACCACATCAACCAATTCTTTGCAGTAGTCTAAGATCAGATCATCTGTCATATGCACAAGAACATTTGCAGGCACAGATGTAAATCGCACAGCCCTCTCCATAATAATTTTTATGAGGTTACATACCTGTTCTCCGATCAGGGGCACTGCGAAGTCTCATCAAAAACAAGGGGCAAAGCATCAGGCAATTTCAGAGATGTTGAAGCACACACTTCAGCCGATCTGGACTTCAGCATTCTTTTGATCTGCTCCGCAATGCTATAGGCCTCAGACCGATAACTGCAGTGTTGCCTCTGCTCCACTTGCAATGCTACATACAGTATTTTCAGGACCTCATTATTATAATAATTTCCTCAGTCTGACTCCAAAGAAGTCAGAAATCCAAACCTGGGGATGAATTCCCTCAACTACAGCTTAGATACAGTGAGACTATCTAACCTCCTAGTAGGGTAAGCTTCAACGCAACGCGAAAAAATGCACACCACCACCAAGACGTATCTCAGCCCATTGCACACAGGCATTTCAATAAAGTCCAGCTGCAACCTGTTTAAGGGACCTCCCTGTATGACTCAGTGTAATGCAGTCCTTTTCTCCACATTCATCTGTCAACACACCTATGACACGACACTTCAGCCATCAACCTGAACTTAGGATTGAACCACGTCTGCCGAAACAACCTAACCATGTCATCTCTTCCTACATGTATCGGTCCATTGTACTGCCTAGCCATGGGTGGCAACAAGCTATTAGGCAACACAGCTCTTCCATCTCTAGAAACCCAAATGTCATCCTCTCTTTTTACACAAACTGCCCTTACCCAACACTGTTCTTCAGTCTATGTCACTTCTTCTTGCAACCTCTTAATCTCCTTTCAAGTATCTGCATCTGTTAGCAAAGGGTTGTATTCAGTTTTGTCTGTTCCCTCATTGGTATACTCTCCATTAAAGGTACATGCCTTATCAGCACAATATTTTGCGACTTCATCAGCATTCCTGTTGCCAACGGTCACATAATCATCTCCCCTGCAATGTGCGAAACATTTCACGACCACAACTTGGGCAGGCAACTGCAAAGCCTCTAAGAGCTTACATACTTGTTCTCCATTGGGAATGGGGAAACTGATGAGGTCATGAACCCCCTCTGAGACCATAACTGTCTGAAGTCGTGCACCACACTAACCCCAATCTATCTGTAAAAAATGGCACCTTCAGCTGTTCCGAAACGCAATATGCTGTACTAAGGGCAATCAGTTGAGGTACCTGGGCAGTGAATACTCCATGTAACCAGGCAGCTTCCACTACCCCAGAGACAGTAAAGCATGCATACGCAGCTTTCAGAGTTCCCTCTTGGTCTCGCAAACATGAGACATCCACAAACAGTGCATAGTCAGATTCAGGTAGTGGTTCATCTTGTATATCTAGTCTTGGTTTGGTGCACAATTCGGTAACATCGAGACAGTCATGATCTACTTCATCAGGATCAACATCACAATCAAGGAGAGGCATCAAAGTGGCAGGGTACAAAACAGCACACCATTTTAACGTGATGTTTAATCTCTGCAACTTGGATAACTTGCTCGCGGCTAGTGAGGCAGCTATTCGTCTGGTGCTGTGTACGTGTTCAGGTCAACAAACTGACAACAAAATGAAGAACATAGACAGTCAACTGGTGATCCATCACAATGTTTCTACACCTTTCAATACTGACACCTGTGGCTGGCAAGTATTTCAAACATACAAGCAGCGCTGCAACTATGGGTCTAATGTAGCTGAAAATAGGCAACAGGTCTTCTA
This sequence comes from Lissotriton helveticus, assembly GCF_964261635.1. Taxonomy (NCBI): domain Eukaryota; kingdom Metazoa; phylum Chordata; class Amphibia; order Caudata; family Salamandridae; genus Lissotriton; species Lissotriton helveticus. The sequence continues at coordinate 159,476,700 of NC_136071.1, read as the reverse complement.
TTGTCTCCATGGTTCTGTGTCAGCACTGAGAGAGCGCAGCCCTCCCTTTCACTGCAGAAAAGCAAAAACACTTTGTTGTAATCTGGCAGTCATAGCGAAGGGGCACGTCAGAGGCTTTCTCTCAATGCTAGGAATGCAACCAAAGAGTCATGGTCCTAGGGCTCTAGATCACACACATCCTTGTATGTCAGCCTCTATAAAGGCTTAGCCACTAGGGAAATGTTAGGTATCCACTGGCAACAGTAGCCAACCATTCCCCAAAACATCCTGACTTCTTTCTGAGTTGTTGGAGGATTCATCTGCATGATCGTCGATATTCTTTGCTGTGACATTTTCCTTGCACCTCTCACAATGTGGTGTCCTAAATACAGGACCACTGTCAAACAGTACTGCAATTAGTTTGGGGACACTTTCGGTGTACTCAGAGAGCTGAAAAAATTATTGCCGCTCCTACCGCTGGAAAGCAGAAGGATCGTTGTGCAGGCTCTTGTGACATCTAAGCTCGAATATGTCAATTTTCCTTTACTTGGTATCCCTAAATCTCTGACCCAGCGTCTGCAAGTAGTTCAAAATCCGGCTGCCAGAGCTATCATGCGATCGAGTCTTAGAACCTGTATGACTCTGGTTCTTAAATATTTGCACTGGCTCCACATTAAAGAGCGGATTGACTTTAAGGCCTTGACCATCTCTTTTAAAGCTTTTCACAAGGAGTGAATTAGAGACTCGCAAAATGACATGTACTAATGTATCTCTGGCACATTAGCGATTTCCAATGGAGCCGCAATTGACCTGCCTCATCAATATTAATGAGGCAGGTCGCATCTGTGACCCATTGGGAATAGACAATAACACAGGGAAAGTTCACTGATAGAATTTTGACACCCAATATATCCCCATTCACAAATATCGAGTCATAAATATCGATGTCAAAAATATCAACATCCTATATTTATACCGGTAAGTATAAAAATATCGGCAAAAAATATCGATGTAAAAGATATTGATGTACACTATATTGATTTTTTTATATATGTAAAAAATAATGTTAAATATATTAAATGATAAAATTAACTTAAAAAAATATTTGGATTTAATATACATTTGAACAAATATAAGAAATAAATGTAATAAAAAAATGTAAACATACATACTTAAAATGTAAAATATATACATATATATTTACTTTAAATCAAAGAAACAATTCATTTTAATTTATTTTTAAATTGTATAAATGTATAAGAAATGACAAATATATATATATATATATATATATATATATATATATATATATAGCCACTCCAGATTCGTCGTGTGTAAAGAATAGACGGCACTCCAAGTCAGTATCTTAATCAAAAATGATTTATTTGGCAGACCCCCCTGCCCCCTTTGACATACGCGTTTCACCCGTTAGGCTTCGTCAGTGTCAGCCATTTTTTCGTATTTTACACCATTATATTCCCCTCCCTCCTCAAACATCAAGAAAGGACTAAACACTCGCCAAGGTCTTATCGGCGGCCATCTTCTAGTGTGCAGTTTGTAAATTTCATCTATGCACATTAAGGTAACATTTACTTGGGGAAAAATGGTGACAATAAAGTGCTTGTGCATTATTAAAAACATGAAATAACAAGGTTCATTTCTTAAACAAGGTCTCTCCAACATTACGATAGAGTGTTTTTTTGGCGCACAGGCATCATATGTTGATATAGCAGTAATTTTAAAAGATTGTATATCTCTGTCCACTCCTATACTATGCTTTTGTCTCGCCCTGTATGGGCTTAGCTTGCTAATGTTGTGTCCACTGTTAGATCAGATATAACGCCCTGTATGGGCCTAATCTATATACCATGAATTAGTAATCCCAGATCAGTTCTTTTGACAAGAAAGAGTTCTAGAAAATCTCATTGCTGGACTCTGTTCTAATATCTGATATCTCTTTGAGGGGTGAGCTGAATTACAAAATAAAAAAAAATAAAAAAATAAAAAAAAATATATATATATATATATATATATATATATATATATATATATATATATATATATATATATATATGTATGTATATATATATATATATATATATATATGTATATATATATATATATATATATATATATATATATATATATATATATATATATATATATATATATATATATATATATACTTTCCAATGGCTGCTCCTTCTGCCTTCCCTCACCCTCTGCAGAGGATCGTACACCATCGGCAGAGCAACGCCGACCTGAGATCATTTCCAAAATTAGAATAGTACGATCACTCAGAGGTTGTAGCTGACACTAGTGGCTGTTTTAATCCCTGTTACGTGTTTCGCTTGTCAAGCAAGCTTGGTCACACATACATACACCTTTAACATAAAAATCTAATAAAAAAAAGTTATATTATAAATTAACACATTAAAATATTTAATAGTCTTTAAACTTAAATGGTGCACTCTAGTGAGGGCAACAGTAGAGAAAATGTCGGATAGCAAAGGGGTAAAAAATACTATTCCCACTCCATTGAGTGCAACAGTACAGAAAGTGTTTGATAGCGGAGGGGTAAAAATCACAATTACTACTCCAGTGAGTGCAACAGTAGGGAAAGTGTTGGATAGGGGAGGGGTGAAAATTATTATTCCCACTCCAGTGAGTGCAACAGTACCGAAAGTGTTGGATAGGGGAGGGTTAAAAGTACTATTCCCACTCCAGTCAGTGCAACAGTAGGGAAAGTGTTGGATAGCGTATTGGTAACAATTAATATTCCCACTCCAGTGAGTGCAACAGTAGGGAACATCTTAGATAGCCGAGGGAAAAAAATTACTATTCCCTCTCCAGTGAGTGCAACAGTAGGGAAAGTGTTGGATAGCGGAGGGGTAAAGTTAATATTCCCACTCCAGTGAGTGCAACAATAAGGAAAATGTTGGATAGTGGAGGGGTAAAAATGTACTATTCCCCCTCCAGTGAGTGAAACAGTAGGGAAAGTGAGGGATAGCGGAGAGGTAAAACTTACTATTCCCACTCCAGTGAGTGCAACAGTAGGGAAAGTGTTGGATAGCAGAGAGATAAAAATTACTATTACCACTCCAGTGAGAGCAACGGTTCGGAAAGTGTTGGATAGCAGAGGGGTAAACATTATTATTCCCATTGGAGTCAGGTCAAAATTAAAAAACATACAAAATATCAACTACAATATACAACACAAAAGATTTTAACCTCTTCCGTTGTCATGACGGCCCCCGGTGGGCATGTCAACACAATGGCCAGGGGCCGTCCAAGCCAAGCCCAATACTGGAATGCCCCAGCACAGCGGCGGAATTCACGCCGCAGCAAAGCGGTTAAAAAACAAAAAAAATAAAACATATATCAAAATATTTACAAATTGTTAAAAAGATCTAACAAATACCAAGAAAATGTTTTTTTTTTAATTTTAAAATAATTTACAAACAAATAACTATTTTAATAGAAATAATTTTTAATCAAAAACATTTATTACATAAATGTAACCTTTTTTATTTCCTACCCTATAACACCATACAATTCACAACACACAACTAAATAAAAAAATGTACCTCCATGATTAGCATAATTAATTATCAATTAAAGAAATATAATTAATTAAAAACAAAATAAAACAAATAAAAATGTATTTACTCCCCAAAGGTTACCCCTATAAAACCGAAACCCACACACAAAATAAAAATAAACAATTACCATTATTATTTATGAATTGATTAATTAATATTAATGACCAACTAATTATTAATTAATTTAACATAAATAACTTTACACCCTCTTACTCAATAAACACCACAACACACACCTAAAAATCCTTTCACAATTTCCATAACTAATTTAACATTAATAAATTAATATAAATTAACAACTTATTACATAATAAAAATGATAATACTTACCACCCTTTACCACTATAAACCCCAGAACTCACATCCAAAATAATTACACAATTGCCATATTTAAATTTAATTAATTAATTAGCATTAATTAGCAAATATTCATTAATTCATCATAAATCAATTACTTCCCACCATATAAACCCCACCACCCACTCCTAAAAAATAACACAATTAACATAATTAATTACCATTAATTAATTATTAATAATTAGCAAGCAATTAATACATTATTAATAATAAATTAATTCCCACGAATAACACTATAAAATATAAATTAAATAAATGTAAATAAATAGGAAATGTAAATAAATGTATTATAATTGAATTACTTCCCACCCAGTCCCCTACAAACCCACAACCCACTCCTAAAAAAAGGACACAATTAACATAATTAACAATCAATTATTAATTAATTAATAATAAATTAATTCCTACAATTAACACTTTAAAATCCAAATTCAATAAATAAAAAATAAAAAATTATTAAAATTAAATTACTTCCCACCCTATTCCCCTATAAACCCACAACCTGCTACAGAACTAAAAAGTGCAAAATGTAATTAAAATAAAATTAATAACCACTACAAATTTAAAACATATATTAAAAAAACAAGAGCATTATTTATACAAAAAAATAGTTCACATACTTTTAAAATATATACTAAAAGACATAACACTAATTAAAACATCGATATTTTAAACAACTATGGAGGTCATTAGGATGACGGGCGGACTTTGTCTGCCCGTCATCCTAGTGGTGAAAGGGACCGCCTGCCATAAGGGCAGGGGTCCCGTGGCCAGCATTAGGATGCGCCCGCCACAGTGGCGGGCGCATCCAGCATTTCTACCATTGTGGCGGGTGGTGCACTCAGCACCGCCCGCCACAATGGCATGAAGGCATGCTGTGCACTTCCATACACAGCATGGCAGGCTCAGCGCGGTGTCTGCCATGCTGTGCATGGAACACCTGGGGGGTACCATAGGTACCCCCCCATGTGCACCCCACACACCCCCGAGTCCATGGGGGCCCGCATCGGGCCCCCAAAGCAGACTCCGCATGCCTTTCTGTGGCAGCATTGCCGCCACGGAAAGGCATCTGAAAAAGCCCATGCTAATATGGCTGGCTGTGTCTGATAGACACCGCCACCATAGAAACCCTCGGCGGACGGTCTTTCCGTCCGCCACGGACCCCCCAGCCATGTTAATATGGCAGGGGGTCTATGCAGCAACGATGGCGGGCGGATTGCCCCCACCAGGCCGGCGGTGGCTACCGCCAGCCTGGCGGGGGCAATCCGCCCGCCATCCTAATGCGGCCCTATATTTTTTGCAAACGATATTAATACCGTCGATATTTTCAAAAACAATATTTCTTACCTCCAAGTCGATATTCTTGACCACAATATTCTTGCTGTCGATATTTCTGCATCACAATATTTCCAAGTCAACATTTTTGTATGTCGACATTTAAAACTCGATATTCTGTCTGTGCACCCACAGGGATGCGGGCCTCCTGGGGGCTGCAGGCCATCATGTCTGTGTTTGCTTTTAAATAAAGCAGCTTTTTCATTTTAAATGGAGCCCACGTTTCAAAAAGAAAATGAAATGTTTCTGTTTCATTTTTTAAGTGTAGGCAATGGTCCATGGGACCACTGCATGCTCTTAAAAAATGCTTTTGCTACCATTCACAAAGGTGAAGGGGGTCCCTTGGAGACTCATTCCTGTTTGTGACTCGCTTACCACCTACTTGAAGTGAGTGGTAAACTGTGATAGTTTTGTGACCACATTCTGGTCGTAAAACAATTGTACATCCTCAATGTTACTCGCTATTAGGAAGCAGCCTTCTTGGTATGCCCCTTCCAAATAGTGACTCGCAAATCCTATTTTGTAAGTCGGTAATAGGTTACTGACTTGCAAAATAGGGTTTGTACATAAAAAAGTTTTTTACTGGTCGCCAATGGCCCAATGGGCTTCGTACATCTGGCTCCTATATTCTTTATCAAGATCTGGTTGAAGATGGAAGGACTCTCCATGTACCATTGAGGAACTCAGCATATTGCCAAAACAACAGATGCTGAGCCGGAAAGTGAAAAGAAACTGGTTGGGCTCATGCAACAGTATCGAGAAAAATGCCTGACAAAGGTCAGTGACGGTGAACTATTCTGCTTCAATTTGAAATAATATCACAGCTGGATTCAGAACCACAGAACAACTAGGAACCACAGTGCTATTTATCTTCCTCAAGTCCTGCACAATGCAATACTTACCGCTTGGTTTCTGCAGGCCCATAATGGGTGAATTATGGCACTCCCCATTATTTCTTTCAAGATCCCCTGCTGGGTCATGTTTGCACTTACAGGAGTGATACCAGCAATCGTTTTGCAGTCAAATTGTGCTGTGGTGTGTCTGGGTACTCATCATTCGACTTTACTTGTAAATGGTCAGGCTCAACTCCTTTGATGAGACCAATGTCGTTCCCAGAGAAACTCCCATGCTTACAGCATCCCTGAGATCTAAGGGCAACTCCTCAACTGTCATCACGAGGAACACTGTAACACTAAATTCTGATTTGCTATCTTAAATACAATATCTTCATCATTAGTCTGGAGTTCTATGCCCTTTGGCGTGCACAAAATTATGCAATTTCACTTGCACATCAAATCAAGTCCCAACAAACACACAGGACTGGAATCCAAGACCACAAATTGATGATTTTCAGCAAAAGATCCCATTTTTACTGGAACCGCTTTTGTCAAGAGACTCAATATTTGCTTATTGGCTACTCCCACAACTTGGATTTGTCTTCCCGAGAGGGGTAGGTTTTGAACCTCCACTATTCACAGTAGAGTGGGTAGCACCAGTGTCCATCTACTTCTGCATCTACAAATGGGCCACTCTGATCTACTTCTAGGACTACGCCAGGTGTGCAATCTTCCTCCCCTCTCAGGCACTGTAAGTCAGAAAGTCCCTTCTGCGCCCTGGTATACGGAAACACTGAAAAACCAGAAAATCGTCTGTAGAAAGGCGGAAAGGCAATGGAGAAAAGATTACACAGAACAGAATAGACTACTCTGGAGGCTGACAATAACTAAGTACAAAAAAGAGATTGCCACAGCCAAAGCAGAACACTTTGCAGCCATTATCCTAAAAAGCTCTAATAAGTCACGCAACATCTTCAAGATAGTAAAAGAATTGTCCCACCCTAATTGCGCCAATAGCAATATCAAACCTTCGCAGGAATTATGTGATGGTTTGGCCTCCTTCTTCCAGGAAAAAATTACCAAATTAATAGAGAGTATGGAGGATGCGCCCACTTCCTAAGCACAGCACCAGAGCAGCGTGGAGAACGGGAAGAAGAGAGAAGGAATGGATGGGCACCTAAGACCAAAGGCCATCTTGGACAAATTCGATACTCCCGCAGAAAAAGAGTTTGCGCAAATAGCCCTTTTTTTAACTTTTTATTAACAAGCTGATGAGGAATACAAATCAATGTACATATGATAAGAAAACAATTATTTACAAAATAAATGTAGCTGGTCATTTTGTTCAAACAGAAAGCATAACAGCAAAAATAATATAGTTATATACAATATCAAAGTATCTATCCAACGGACAATGTTAAATAACCTCGAGGCCTTCATATAAAGTTACCCCAAATTTTCTCAAATTTTTATAATGAGCCGGCTCCTCTGAGTTTTGCTAGCCCTAGCACCATAGAGTGGATTTCGTTGACTAATGACCACCATTCCCAGATGTTAGGGGGATTGGGACAAATCCATGCTCTTGCTAATGTAAGTTTGGCGCAAGATATAAGAGTCGATACCAGAGCAGACTGGGGAAGGGAGACGGTGTTCAAATGGTTTACATCGTTTTTGGAGGACCGCCGACAAACGGTCTGGGCTTCTTCGAGCTCCGCTGAGATGCCGCCACTGGGAGTCGGAGTTCCACAGGGTTCTGTGTTGAGCCCGACACTTTTCAACATCTTTATGACCCCTTTGGCGGCACTCGTGGAGACCTCGGGGGCCCAGATCGTGTCCTACGCGGATGACACCCAGCTCCTCTTCACCTGTAGGAAAGACCAGTCATTTGATGGGGAGAGCATCCAGGGATGCCTGAAGAGGGTCTTTGATTGGTTTCAGCAGAATGGTCTTAAGGCCAACTCTAGTAAATCTGAGGTTCTGCTATTTGGCTGTGCTTCGGAACCGGAATGGCGTGATTGGTGGCCAGCTGATAAGTGCCCCCCTGCCTAGCCATCTTTGGCTGCTAAAAATTTGGGAGTCAAGGTCGATAATGGCCTTACGTTCAGATCGCACATTCTTGGTCTGACGGGCACCTGTTTTGGCATCCTTAAGATGCTTCGGAAGTTCCTACCCCTGCTTACAGAGGAGCATAGGAAGATCATTGTCCAAGCTCTTATAGGATCTAGACTGGACTATGCTAATGCTCTTTACTTAGGACTTCCGGAGTATCTGATTCAAAGGCTGCAAGTGGCGCAGAACTCTGCGGCTCACGCCATATTCGGTCTTCATAGGCGGGCAAGAACATCTGGGGTGCTACAGTCACTTCACTGGCTCCCTATCCGGAAGCGGATAATGTTTAAAACGTTGACGCTGGTGCATAAGGCACTTTCTGGCTCCGGAGCTAAGTATTTGCAGCGCAGACTGGCCTTCTACTGTCCGGCCCGCTCTTTGCGGTCGGAATCTTTGTACATGGCCGTGGTGCCCCGCGTGAAGAAGGCTCGCATTGGGGGTCGTTCCTTTAGCCTTAAGGCTCCCCAGCTATGGAACTCATTGCCCCTTGCTATACGCAGCATTCCTAGTCTGCTTCTGTTCAGGAAAAACCTGAAGACCTGGCTTTTTAATCTTTAGGTTGTTTTTTTTTTCTTTACCCCATTTCCCCTTTCTTGTTTGTTTACTGTTATGTTTTTTAATTGCTGAGCCGCCCTCTGAAAGCGCCGGGACACTCTTGTTGAGTAGCAGTGCGCTATATAAATAAAAGTTAACATAACATAACATAACGTATGTCAAGTATACTATTGGAGCAGTAAGAGAGGGTAGAAAGATCTTCTTGATTTCTAAAGTTTTATGTACTCCCCCCCCCAAAAGTCTTTCAAAATTGGGCAAGAAAACAACATGTGTTCCAGATCAACTGCGTCAGCGGAGCATTTAGGACATTTAGTACGATCACCTTGGATATTATTAAGAGACCACTTGGAAATCCTTTCCGGTGTATAATATAACATACAAGTTGTTCTAAACTGTTGCAGCCTTAAGCTAGATGATCGTACGGAATTATTAATATTGGATAGAGAACATGTTATTTGTTTGGGTGTTATGTTTAGGCCCATTTTGCTGCTCCATTTTTCGGCTAATTTTGGACAGTCATCGGTTTTGAAAGCGCAAAAGTGTTTGTAAGCCTCACTTATCACTGACTTGTTTTTAGTAGAGTATAAACAGTTCCAAATATCACATTCTAGGATATTGTGTATTTGATTCTTCCTTATTAAAAAGTCCTGTATTTGTAAGTATTTAAATCTCATTGTTTCCGGCGAGTCATGTAAAATTTGAAGTGTGTGAAAATCTAAAAACCCTTGTGCGCCATATAGGTCTCCCAAAACGTTGATTCCCCGAGCAGACCATCTGAGGGCCATGCCATCGTTGAAAATCCCCGGGAGACCCGGGTTGCCCCATAGTTGCAATTTCGGATGATAGAAAGAAGTATTGCAATAGGCTAAAATATGAACCCATATCCTAACAATATCTTTGGCGGTCTTGAATTTCACCCTCTTGTAATAGTTAGGGTCATTAGCTCGGAGTAAAAACATATTTGAGTCGGATTTTAACAAAAAATAATGGAAAAAAAGGTATCTTCGTTATGTAGCAAGGATCGGAGACGTCTGACAAATGAAGACCAAAAATACAGCTTAACATCGGGAAAATTTAGGCCCCCCTTATCAGTACTGTTTTTAAGGAGTTTCATCGACCTTCTAGCTTTTTTGTACCCCCAAATAAAACTACTAAATATTCCATCTAATTGCTTAAAAAAAGAATTATTTAGTGCTAGTGGAATGGAGCGAAAAAGGTATAAGAATTTAGGTAGTACCTTCATTTTGATGAGATTATTTCTGCCGATTAGATTCAAAGGCAATCTGTGCCACTTTTTTAGCAATAAAATAGTAGATTTAATTATTTCATTATAGTTGATATCGTTTATTTCTCTTATTTTAGATGTAATTTTAACACCTAGGTATGTAGCAGTTTTGCAGATTTAAGGAACCATTACCACTGGTGTATAATTAGCTATGATTTGTGTTTTGTGTATATTAAGCTTGTAACCGGATACTTTGCCGAATTTACAAGCCTCGGTGGTGATCCCTTGTAATGCCTTAATAATATCAGGAGAGTAAACAGCAATATCGTCGGCATATGCCGTAATTTTTAATACCTGTTCATTAGACCTGAAAGGTACGATTTGGGGTTGCGCCTGGAGGGCATGTAAAAATGGTTCAAGTGAAAGAGCAAATAATAAGGGTGATAGGGGGCAACCTTGACGGGTGCCCCGAGAGATCATAAAGTCTGAGGATGTCTGTCCCCCGTAACTAATATGAGCTGAGGGGTTATCATATAGTGCCTGTATCCATTTAAAAAAATGTCCGCTAAACCCCATTTTAGTCATAACGTGCCAAAGATGGTCCCACCCACTCGGTCAAAAGCCTTTTCGGCATCCAACAAAATCATGCTGAGTGGGATGGACTCAGTCTCGGCCAGGTCAAACGCTGTTATAACCATATTGACCTGAGTGGTAGTGTCTCTCCCAGTCACAAATCCATGTTGCTGTGGATTAACTATTTTGGGCATAAGAGGGGCCAGCCTAGTTGCTAAAAGTTTTGCAAATATTTTTGCATCGGTGTTGATCAGAGAAATGGGTCTATATGACCCCCTCTCTTCCTTTGGTTTGCCTTTTTTAAGAAAGAATATTATTTTAGCTCTATTCCATGAATTGGGGGCCCTTCCGGTCATCCCGATAGATTGTATAACCTGTAATAGTAAGGGTACTAGTTCCTCTAAACAGATTTTATAGATCTCAAGAGGGATGGTATCTTCCCCTGCGGCTTTTCCTGCAGGTAGGGCAGCAATAGCTTGACATAGTTCTTGTCAAGTGATGTCTTCAGATAATGGGTCTGTTTCTGAAATATCAACTAAAGTAATAGAAGTCTCATCTAGACAGTTCTTTATTATAACATCGTTCGGTGTAGATTCGGGAGTATACAGGGTCTTATAAAAATCCACAAATTGTTCCAATATATCGTGCGGTTGATCATATAGCCTATTATCAGAACCTCGGATATTAGCGATCAACGAGCTAGCTCTATCTTCCGCTACTTTGTAAGCCAATATTTTGCCAATTTTATCCTCGCCCTCATATTGTACAATTTTAAATTTATGTATATTAGCGCTATTTTTTTGAATAAACTTTGCTTTTGTTTCAGATTTTAATTGGCCTAATTTAAGACCTATTTCTACTGTTGTTGGCAAGTTTAGCCGCAGTGCTAAAGCCAGCTGTACTTCCAAGTCAGTGATATTGGAGATCAGGGATTCATTAGTTTTCGGCGTTCAGAGTTTTGTCTAAACACGTATTCCTGTGTGAATCCTTGGATACTTGCCTTGCAAGCGTCCCAGACCACATTACATGAGGCAGAGTTCTGGTTAATTTCTATAAAATCAGTGAGATGAGCTTTTAGCTGTGAAATGTAAACAGAATCTGATGTTAAATATCTGGGAAAAGAAAATGGTCTGGGGCATGTACGAGTATGTGGGGTATCAAATATCAGCATTATGGGGTTGTGGTCTGAAGAAATTCGAGGACATACCTCCATTAAACTAATGTTCAGTAGATTAACATTAGCTAAAGCCATATCCAACTGTGAGCATAGTTTATGGGGCGCAGAATAATATGTGTAACCAGGAGTGTTTAAATGTAGATACCGCCAGGCATCTCTGATATTATGAGTGATGCATAAATCTAAGATAGAAGCTCTGGTTTTGCGCGTCCGCTGAAAACTCCCGGACCTAGTAGTATCTAATTGATAGTCCATGATACAATTAAAGTCCCCCATTATAATGAGCTCCCCCTCCCAGTCTAAAAGTTTAACATTTAAATGATCAAAAACCCTAGGATCGTCTTGGTTTGAGCCGTACACCGCACAAAAAACGTATTTGTGGTTTTCAATGTTCACCTGAGCGATAACCCATCTACCATCTTTGTCAGGAGCAGATTGCAAAATTTCTATCTTGAATCGTTTATCTTTAAGAATTGCGACCCCTCTAGTTGAAGCCCCGAAAGTAGAGCATATTACTATGTCATATCCTAATTGACAAAGTAGTTTTTTATCCTTGCCAGCTATATGCATTTCGGATAGCAGCATAAGGTGAGGATTGTGTAATCTCAGTTCTTCCGAAACAAGGCGTCTTTTATTTTTACTGTTTAGCCCCGCGACATTCCAGGCAAGACATTTTATTTTATGCATTTAAAAGCAAAGCAAACAACAACATAATAATAAGCCAAGTGGAAATTTTCTATCCATAAACCTCACAAAAGTAAATATTTGCTCCTAATTTTGTCCTTAATTGCATGTCTCCCCATCAGATTGAAAACACATTTTTTCAAATTTGTACCCCCCCAAGCCCCTCACCCTGCGGAGAACAGAAAGCTCCCTCCCCCCAACCCCCTGTCTCCCACCCAAGCCGGTGAGGGACCACCCTTCAGCTTCAGCTGCGGTTGGAAAGGCAGCAGTAGCGGCAAACCACCTGAGGGGACCCCACCAACCCCTCCTTTTTTTTTTTTGTTTTAAATAAAGTTACCTGAGAATAACTGTTCCTAAAAACTAAAAAAAAGGAAAATAAAATACCCATCACCTCCTGAAACGTAGTCTCCTTAACTATTGTGTCAACATAGTTGTAATTCTAGCTAATCAGTTATTGTAGTGATTAGAATCTAACTTTTGCTTAAGCCGGACATGAATTGCTCGGCTTCTCTTGTATCATTAAAGAAATGTGTGATCCCTCCTTTAATAACTTTAAGTCGAGCGGGCTCCTGAAGATAAACCTGACCCCCTAAAGATTTAATTGGATCGATCAGTTTGCGTAGTTTCCAGCGTCTGTCCATAGTGGCTTTGCTAAGATCAGAGCGAACAAACAACGATAAATTCCCTATAGTTATAGGGGCATTGGGTCGAGCTTTCTGCCACACAGCCTGTCTCAGCAAAAAATTGCCAAAAAAAATGAGGAAAGGACGTGGGAATTTACTTTCTTTTTTCTTTTGAGTTAAGGGTAAGCGGTGTGCCCGCTGAATTTGAGAGTCCCAGTCCCAGTCTGCCAAGTCTGGAAAAGCTTTTTGCATTAGACCTACGAGAAAGGCCCTTGGGTCCGAGCCTTCAGATCCTTCCGGTACCCCAAAAAGTCTCAGGTTTGATCTTCTCTGCCGGTTTTCTAAATCTTCAACTTTCAATTGAAGGGACGTTATCTGAGTATCATGTTGACTAACTGCAAAGTTCATACGTGAGGATGCCTCCTCTACACCTACTACTCGATGCTGCAACTCTTCGATATCCTGCGAAACCCCATTAAAGTTGGATGTTAGTTCTTGTAGAGAGGTCTGCAGTTTGTTGTTATCCTCCCACAGCTGTAGATAGTGTTCTTGTGCTTCTGCACGTTGATTAGTTAGTATTTGAAGTATAGTGTCCAATTGGGAGGGATTAGACTCTTGTTTATCTTCATCTTCAGGATCTTGTAGTGGGATACTTTTGTCAGTCATAGAGGTGGTTAAAGTTATTGAGGTTAAGGCAGCGGGCGAAGTTAAGGTTTTTTTGTTGGCAATCCCGTGGTTAGTATTGTTCCCCCTTTCCCATCTATGGTTAGTGGCTTTGAATTAGTAGAGACCGGTGAGCCGTTAGTTGATAGGATTGCTGGGCTGAATTCTAACAAAGACAGCGTCGTCATGTCTTGTTCAGGCGCTACAGTTAGTGAAGCATTAAGGGGTACATTTGGAGTGTTATTCTCTGAGAGAGTAGAGCAGCCTGGAAGACCCAAGTTGGGGTCTGAATCCGTAGGGCTTGTCCCAGATAATCTTAATGTCATGTTCTTTACAAGCCCCTTCGCCTCGATCCACTTTCTGAGAGGGCTTTTATCGGTGAGAATTTTCTTAGTGGTCGGGATACTGCTTATAGTCAACCGATTTAGAGTGGTACCAGCTTTCCCCCCTCTTTTAGCTTTGGGCTTGGTTTTCAGTTTGCACCTTTTAGTCGCCTGAGATTTTATAGTATTCACAGACTGGTCGACCGTCTCATCTTCCGTCTCCGCTTCATATTCTTCATAAGAGCCCGGGTCGACGCTTTCCTGTTCCAACTCTTCAGAAACGTGACATGCAACTAGTCTGTCATGTGTCTCTTTGTCAGATAGCCCGATATTACCGGTTGCTGCATCTGCGGCCAGTCCAGGATCCAGATCAGGTGGTAGTTCTGTAAGTTTTATAAAACAGGAACTCGCATCCTGCCTCTTACCATCGTTGAAAGCCGTGTTAATTATTTCATCATTTGCCATTTCTTTTGATTTTCCCAAGTCACAGACCATTACTGAATTGTTTGGATCTTCATTTGGATCTTCATTTGTATCTGAGTTGAGGTTGCCCTCAGCCGTCGAGCTCTCCTCGGTTATTGTTACTACTTCAGTAAATAAGGTCATATTAGAGTTGGAGTTTAAGTTTGTGAAAGACTGTATCTGAACTGGAGCTGGAGCTGATACTTTATTGTTAAGCTGTAATTGTTACAGCTCTTGTAACTTCCGCTGTACCTGCTACAGATGAGGTGATTGAGCCTGACGGGAGGATTACGCAAGCAGTTTCACTAGTTTCATCAACTTCGCCTCCTGTCAATAGTTCTACTGCAGCCCCTGGCTTAGTCTTTAATTTAGTAGTATTGTTCGCGGCTTTTCTAAGTGAGTAGCTAGAAGCGGGCGGAGAGCGTAATGCAGGCTTACCGGTATTTACTCGTTCGGTGCCCTTGTCTCCCGAAACCGCTGCTGCAGAGGAGTTTTCTTTGACACCGCCTGGCGCTGCCCCTCTCCCCAGAGATGAAGAAGCCGAAAGAGACGAAGTGTCCAGAGGCGCCGCTTCTGTTTCTGCCGCTCCGGTCGTCAAGAGAGAAGATGCCGGAACTGCCGTAATCGTTGTACCCGTAGATGAAGGGGGGGGAGCAGGAGCAGTGGCTTTAGTGTTACGGGTAGTGCGGGAAGGATTCTTCGGAGGATTCTTCGGTGACATTTTGTCAAACCACCAAGCACGAGAGACGGGTTGAAGACCTGTCCAGTCAAACCCCGAGTCAGTAAGCAGACTGCGGATCGTATGCATGATCGTTTGCCTGAAGGTCCGTGAAAAGTTTAGAAGCCAAAGCATCGGTAAGCATCGGTGGGTTTCAATTTATAAATTATGGGTCTCTTATTCGGGCGTTTTTCCAGGGTTTTAAGGGTTTTTCAAGATTTCGCCGACATAGTATCTCGGCACTCGGTACTCGCTTTCCCCAGGTGTCTCTCTTCAGAGGAGGTGGGGAGCTCCAGGTTTGGCTGCCGCCTGTCCGCGTCCTCACTCCGCCATCTTGGACCGCGCAAATAGCCCTTAACATATCATCTGGATCCCCACTGGATCCTCTACCCCACAAAGTGGTAAAGGGATTTGGGGCTGAATTCTTTCAAGTACTCCGTCAGTTATGCGGTCAATCCCTCGGCACAGGTATTGTACCGAGGGAATGGGAACAGGCAGTTATCACACCCCTGCTAAAGAAACCGAATTTGGACCCCAGCTGCCACAAGAATTACCGACCCATCTCGCTCCTGCCGTATCCAATTAAGATCATGGAACGGCTGGTCAGTAGGTCCCTGTCCCTCTTCCTGGAAACAAATAACATCCTTGAAGAGGAGCAATTTGGGTTTAGACCAGCCCATGGGATGAAGTCAGCTTTGCTGATGGTCCTGGACAACCTGCGAATGAGGGCGGACAGGGGAGAATCAGCAATCTTAATTTTTCTGGACCTGTCCGCCGCGTTCGAAACGGTGAGTCATGACATCCTACTGACAAGGCTGGAAACCTTTGGAGTAGAAGGAGCGGCGCTCAACTGGCTGCGTTCATACCTGACAGATAGATGGCAGGCAGTGGCACTCCCTCCATACCAGTCTGAGTTTGCTAAAGTTCCACATGGGGTCCCACAGGGGTCTGCCATCAGCCCAATCCTTTTTAATGTTTATATGCAACCCCTGATGGGCATCATCAAGGCTCACGGCATTAGCGTGATCAACTATGCGGATGACACGCAGCTGATGATTTCCCTTGATGGTGTCCATGCAGAATCACTTGAGACATTCCACACCTGCATGCTGGAAATGGCAACTTGGCTAAAAAGTAACTCGTTACAATTTAACAGCGGTAAAACTGAGATAATGCAATGCAAAGTGGGAAGAATCGCCAGAAGCCTGCCTCTTGACTTCTGGCCTTTAGCCTCAGATGGACCACTGACACCAGTAAAGACGGTGCGGAATTTGGGGGTCAGCTTTAATGACAACTTAAATCTGGAGACCAACGTCAACAAACAGGTGAGCAGCTGCTTCACCCTAATGCGGGGCCTCCGAAAGCTGCTACCTCTCCTTCCAACACAGACCAGAGCAACCGTAGTCAGGAGCACTATTCTTAGCCGCCTGGATTACTGCAACGCTCTGTTACTGGAATCTCCTGCATATTTGATTTCCAGACTCCAGAGCATCCAGGCGGCAGCAGCTAAAATGGCACTCTCTCGAGGACGTCGATCCTCCACCACTCTAGCACTAGCCGAGTTACACTGGCTGCCCGTGCATCAGAGGATCCTCTGTAAATCTCTATGCACTGTCTTCAAAGCAGCACATGGTCTGGGTCCCAAACCTCTACAAAACAAATTCAAATGGTATGAGCCCACACGGACCCTCCGTTCCTCATCCACCAATCTCATTAGCATACCTAGAATCAGGAAAGCTACTCACGGTGGCAGACCCTTCAGCATAGCAGCAGCCCATCTCTGGAATAGCCTTCCTATTGCAATTAGGAAAACAAGCGAACTGCTGCCTTTCTACAAAAAGGTAAAGACCTGCCTCTTCCCTAAAGCCTAACTACCCCAAGAGTAACCTGTTCACTCCCCCCATCCTGCCCCTTGATGCTCAGTTCTTAGTCACACTTTTTCATAGCGCCAGGATGCCCGTAGGGTTGCAGCGCGCTCTAAAAATGGCATAAATAAATAATAAATAAATAAAATAACCATAGCCTTCTGCTGGCTTGAACACAGGAAACTGCTGAGCTACGGTTTGGTTCTGGAAATAATTTTGATTCATGTTTGGGATCTAATTTGAATTGAACCTAGGATTATTAGAATTCTGCTGTTGCATCGGGGTTGTGGGACTTGCTTCATCAGACCTTGGTTGCGCATTGACATTTTGGGACTTCAGCCTCCGTCCATTTGGCGATTGCAAATTGTTATTTTTTGAGGCTGAGCAACCCCTACATTTTGTCCTTGATTAGCTGGATTAAGACGGCATTCTCGGTTCCAATGCCCCAACCTATTACAGTATAGACATGGATTAGACTTTTTCAAGGTGGCTACATCAATGCCAATACTCAGGTCAATAGGAATACCTCAACCTCGACTCTGCAATTGGAAGCCTCCTCCACCTTGCATAATAGGAGCTCCCTGCTGAGAAACACCCTGCACAGGTGACACATTTCCCATGTAGTGCTGATTCTGGTTACCCCCCTGAGCAGCCTTCATCTGCACAGTCGTCAACTTTTCCTTAAGCCTCTTCTGTTTCATCTCAATCTCGTGATGGCAGTACTTGGCATAACACAAAATCTCATTAATGGACTTATTACTACCAACAAATTAAATGCTGTTGAATCATCAAACTAATTTTGGATCTCAATCCTGTCACAAACCTGGACACAAACTGTTCCAGTTCCAACATTTCCATCCCGCGATACTACTACTAGCCTATAACAATCTCTCATATAAAGCATGTACCATCTCTTTAGGTTCCTGGGTCATCCTATCAATTTTAACCTAATCAATATCATGTGGCGGCATCTTAGCTTTCAGCCAAGTCATTACCTTTTCATTACAATAACTGATGGACCATGTCTCACTGCATTTCTATCTGTCTACCTTTCAAGCCAATCTGTAGCTATCTTGCATGCAGACCACAAATCACTTGGAACAACAATGTCAAACAAGGTTTTCAAAATAAGTCCACAACACCATTGACATTTTCACAAATCTATCAACTTTTTTATACCACTCCACAGGCTTCTTTCTCAACTGTGGAAAGTCATTTTTGAATGACGCAAGATCACTTCTTTTCCAAGGCATATGAACATAATTCCTGCTAGGTACCTCCCATAGTAGGAAACCTGTGGTACTCGCTCCCCTTTTTCCTACCGGAGGCGGTTCCCCCATGGACTTTTTGGGACTCTTCTTCCTTGAACAGTTGTCCTCCCATTTATCTAATGTACCACAAATCTGAATGCTCTGTATCAAATCTCAAATTTTAATATTGAATGTCTATTTAAGTACAAGGAAAAATAATAAGACACCTCAGCTATTTACCTTGTGGTGATAATATGAGAACATTAGCACTCTGGTATCCAACAGCTGGCTTGAATATCTCTGGAGATTTTGATATACATCTGGCCGTACTTAATTCTTTAGATGGGCTGAGTAATGGTATGGCTAAGATGTGCCGTGATAATTTGCAGAAGCTTGGGCTATCGATGTTAAATGAATCATCTTTGTGTAAATCAGGGGTTGTTCCCTCCTTTAAACAGTCCAAGCATGGTTCAATTATTTATTACACTTTTGTTTCAGATAAACTGGGTTAAAAAATTGTTCAATATAAAGTGACTCCTAGAGTCAAAGTGATCATAATTCTCAGTTATTACCTCTACTTTTGCCAATAAGCTGTAATCCCAAAGTCAATATGCTTCAAAATATTGTCCATTCTTCATATAATTTGAAAAGGCTGCTATGGAACTCAGAAAAACAAAACAAGTTGAAATAATGAAGTTTGCTAAAGTTAATCATAGTGATCAAGGTTTGGTGGGACTAGAATCAATGATGGATAAGTGAAGTGGAATTATATCACTTCATCATTGATTGGAAAATTTACAGCTCGAAACCCAGCAAAAGCGAATCCATTATTACCCACCACTAATAAGTGGTATACATCTAAGTTGCTTAAATTAAAACAGTCACTCAATAGGGCTTCATGGGAATTTTTTATCCATCGATATTGGCAATCTTACCATGTTTGTGAGGATAAACTGAGGGCATTAAGAAGGTCATATAGGCAAACGTGTGGCTGGTGAAATCACATTAAAAAACAGGGCTGTGGCACAGATTATTAACTGCCACTAAGCTAAAACATGCAAAATCTTTTTGGGGTGTCATTAATGAGTTGGAAAGGGGAGGTAATAGGGCCTACAGTGTTAATAATATGGAGGAGGATTGGATAAGTTTAATTACCAACCTGTATGGTGATTGTTCTTCTGATACAAATAGGCCAGATGTGAGTCACTACGGTGTGAAAACTAGCAAGTTATTTAAAGAGAAAGTAAGTACTCCCAATCCGGAGCCAGACCTGGGATTCATAAACTGCATCGGCTTAGATCCAACAGGGCTCCTGGCCCAAATGGGCTCCCTAATGCAATATTCCATGCCAATGCTGATATGTGGGTAGAAGTGCTGACTCCAATGCTTAATGAGGTGTTGACATTAAATATTGCCCCCGAGTTCTGGCAAAGAAGTATTGTAGAGGCAATTTTTAAAAGTGCCCCAGTAGATACTCCTTCAAATTATTGGTTAAGTGCCTTAACTGATATAGAAGCTAAGGTCTTTGCTTCCCGTTTATTGATTGATCTGGAAAATTGGGCAGCATTGCAGGAAATAAACCCAATTAACCAGACAGGATTTCGTAAGGGCCAATCTACAGTTACTATTTTTTGACCCTTACTGTATTAGCTGAGCAGGCTATTTTAAAAAAACAAAATCTATCTATTTGTTTTATCGATTTAAAAGCTGCTTTTGATTCAGTACCACAAGTATTATTATTGCAAAAACATGCAGGATGGGCATTTCCCAAAAGATGCTGGATGCAATAATACTCCTATATACCAATACTTGGGTTCAGGTTAAGCTAGGTAATGGTTTTACTTGGTCTCAAAAAATTAAAACCTGTAATGGCCTTAAACAAGGCTGTGTACTTGCCTCTTGTCTTTTTAATATTTTTATGTCAGATCCTTATGGTCAAGCCTAAAGTTTTGACGAATAATATCAAATGTCTTTATCAAATTTGTACAAATAATGTCACCCAGTGTAGAAACTCCATGCGTCACCCCTTTACTAATATACAAATCTTGAAAAAATGCAGGTAAAGGAGTATAATTCTGTATTAGAGCACTGTGGTTAAGTCTTCCCAGGCCTAGTCTTTTACGGAGTTTACTCCATATAGTAAATGCCGCCATTAAAACCTTAAACCAAATTCTCTTGCAGTACCCAAATTCAATTTCCCGAAGCAGGCAGCCCTGCTAACCCACGACTTTCTGTCGACAGGGTCATATATCTTAAAGCTCTCCTAGGGTTAGCATAAGCCAAAAGAAATCATGTTAATATCCTATCGAGTATTTTGAACCAATTATTACCAAACTCCAACAAGATAGCCCTAAAGAGATACAGTACTTTGGGTAGAAATATAATTTTAATCAAATTACTCCACCCAATCAGCGAGAGTCTCAGGTTATTCCATCTCCCGAAGTCCTGCTTAGTCTTCTGTATTAAAGGTATCAGGTTGGTTTCTACTTTTTTTCCGACCTCTGACTTACTAATAACACTGAAGTATAATGCTTCTTAAGTAACCCGCCCATCCAAGATGAACTTCTCTTCATTAATTAGGATCCGAGTTTTCTCCTGATTTATTAGATAACCAGAAAATAACCCAAATATCTTAGCTTCCTTTTCAATTTCCAGAAGGGCACTACTGGGTTCGGGGCTAACGATAGCCTAATCATTGGCATAAGCGAGGATTTTAGTCTCTCCCCCCAACCACTTCATTGGTATAATTGCCACATTTCATTGAATTTGCCTGATTAGCGGGTTAATATATAATGCAAATAAAAGGAGGGAGCATGGGGAGCCCTACCTGGGACCCCGTTCTATAACTACTTCATCCAACGGGCCTCCTATTAAAGAGATCTTTGCTCTAGGAATAATGTAGAGGGCCTTCACTGAGCTAATGAATCCCTGTCAGAACCCCTTCTTCAACATCACAGCCCAGAGATACGGCAATGAGACCCTAGGGAAAGCTTTTTCCACGTCCAACAAAATTAACGCCATAGGATCTTGTGTTACTCTGGCTGAACCTAAGAGGGTGATGACTCGACGAATATGGTCAGTGGTTCCCTTACCCTGGATAAAACCATGCTGAACAGGGGACGTAAGCCGACTGATAACCACCAAAAGACGTGTGGACAAACTTTTTAAGTAAATCTTAGAGTCGCTATTAATAGCCGTGATTGGCCAATATGAGCCCAGCTCCTTAGGTGATTTATTCTTCTTTTGAAATACCGCTATCTTAGCCATAGCCCAGCCCCTTGGGGGGGTGCTCCTTTTTTGAAACACCTTGAACAGATTCGCCAAATACTTTTTGAGCATCCTATTTCTTTTGCTGAGATGGGCTGCTCCAGCATCTGCCTATTATCTACCTCAAGGGTTTCTTCACATGTAGCCAGTAGAAATTCTCCCATTATGTTAGTTGAATCATTTTTCTCTTTGGAATACATTTGCTGGTAAAACTCTGTAATGCAGACCTCATATCAACTGGGTCAGATTTCACACCAAATAGTGGAACCCTAATTTCCGTAATCCCCACCCTACTGCCGTCTGCCTTGCTCTAAAAGACAGTGGTCGTCCCACCTTCTC
Source organism: Lissotriton helveticus (assembly GCF_964261635.1). Taxonomy (NCBI): domain Eukaryota; kingdom Metazoa; phylum Chordata; class Amphibia; order Caudata; family Salamandridae; genus Lissotriton; species Lissotriton helveticus. Next base: position 159,454,758 of record NC_136071.1, on the reverse strand, counting down.
ATTGTACTCATACATTTTCTCCCGCCGACTAAATATTTAAAAGCTGCTTTTTTGATAGATATATGCATAATCTTTGCCTAAGCAGTGGCTATTTCCAAAAGAGCCACCTCAGCTGCACACACGATGAGATTATGTCTATCAATTTTAACTCATCTCTGGCTAAGTTTGCATATAACCCCTCGATTAGCAGTTTTTCTCTTTTCTGCTTCTCTAGGCTATACCTCAATGTCTCGCCCTGCAAACAAGTCTTGAATAAATCCCAGTAAACACTGATTGAAGCACTGCCATGGTTGTCCAACATAAACTGAGGGATCCAAGCCTGGATATGACTTACATACTGTGCGTCCAAAAGGAGTATCCTTTCAAATTACCAAGACCAGTCCAGTTTAGAAAGTGGACTCTTTTTGATCTCGAGCACAAGAAGCTTTTGATCCGACATAACCAGGAGAAACTTCGATATTTGTGACTTTGGCACCAGACTTTTTGAAGCAAAAAAATATCTAATTAACATGGACCCTATGAGCAGGAAAAAAAAGTGAACGCAGGGTCTGCCTTCATATTTTCCCTCCACACATCAATCAGCCCATGACTACTCAGCAGATCAGTGAGAGCACTATAGACTTTTGGTTTCCTACCACAATAGATCTTACCCCAGGGGAGTGGCATGCTAACCAAAGATGGCGTACTCATGAGCGACAAGCTCCACACTGGCCTGCCACTTATCTGTCCATTATCGGGGCACAGAATAGCCTGAACGGTCTGAGTCGGTGGGGCTGGCCTCGGGGCGCTGGAGCCGCTGCAACAGAAGAGGCCGTGGCCGCTGCTGACGCTGCACTGGTGGCACTGTGTGCCGGCCAGGCCCTGGGCCTTGGCCTTGAGTGCCAGAAGAGGTGGAGGTTCCTGGGTGTGGCTTATCGAGGACCTCACAGAGCTGCTGGCATTCAGAGACGAGGCAGCGGACTTACCCTGCTGGCCAAGCCCTGTCGCTGCCCTTGTGCTGAGCAGAGGGTGGCGACCCCTGGAGGCACGCAGGGACCGGTAGGTCCCAAATTCGATGATGCATGGCACGGGCGGGCCGCTGAGGAGCAGCCCTGCGAGGAAGTGGTACATCGACTAGGCCCCAACGAGGAAGGTGCCCCATGGTGGTCGTGGAGCGGTGAGTGCGACCGCTATACTTTTGTTGCCCCCGCTGGGGTTGAGGTGTGCTGACCGGGCCCGGCCTTCTGCGGCCCTGGGGGTGTGGAAGCGATGCTGTGCGTGATTGAAAGACCTGGCATGGCATTGGGGACCAGGTGGATTGACTGGGTGTGTGGCCTCTAAGAGAGAGACTGGTACAAGTGTGGCACCCCCGAACTCCGGGACACTGCCAATACAAGTTACCGGGGGTGCACAAGAAGTCTACAATCAGTGCGTGGGCCACGGGGCTGTTGGAGTTGGAGTACTTAGGAGGAGGGGCTTGATAGGCCCCCTGCTGGTGAATCTCCCAGAGGCTGCATGGAGTAAAAGAGTGGTGGGGTTTCACGGAGGAGTCAGGCCCAGAGGTGCAGACGGGGCTGAAGTAAGGGGCCCATGATATATTGACTGGCCCGAGGCAAACCGAGGACCAGCACTGAAGCGATGGCATAGGGGTGAATGAACCGTTGGCCATAAACTCCTGGTGCGAGACTAGCACTATAGCGGCATGAAAAGCAGGGCATTGGAGTGGCGCCATACAGAGGTGTTGTGATCAGCCAGAGCCTGAGCTCACCTCCGGCACCTAGGGGACTCCTGTTTGACTACAGTAGACTGGGATGCCCCCCACCCATGACGAGAGCATACAGGAACTGGGGTGGCTAGAACAGGTCACACGGGGGGCATTGGACTCTCTTTGCTGACCCCTGGTATGTAAGAGCCCTGGTGGAAGACAGTGTGGGCTTGGTGTGTTGGAGGAGCAGACCCCTGGACCTGGTTGGAGTAAGCACATAGAGTTCAGTCAGGCGGCCCCAGGTGAGCTGAATTCCTCTGCAGTCACGGCAATGGGCAAAGCACGGGTGAAGCACACGGGGAATACCCCAGAGCATGAGGAGGACCTGCATGAACAGGCAAGGGGCAGTCTTGAAAGCCACCAGAACATAGACCCCATTCAACAGCAATTGTCTAAGATATTGGAGGCTATCTCGGACACAAAAGCTACAATCCATCAGGACATCAGCACAGTGTTGGTGGGTCATGGACTCCTCCAAGCGGAACATCAAAAGTTAGATGAAAGAGTGAAGGTAGGGGTGTGAGTTATTTACGAGTTATCCCATTCGCAAAAGGCTCTTACGCTTCAGGTAGCGGAGCTAACTGACAGGGTCCGGATCCGAAAACGTCGAGCGAAGGATGGAGAAGGACATATTCGTCATAATAACATACGGATCCTGGGCCTACTGGAAGGGATCGAGAATGGCAAAATGGTGGCATACCTGGAGCAGTGGCTCAGGTAGGTGGTGGCCCCGAGGGCCCTCACACCGTTCTATACTCTGGAAAGAGCACACTGGGTGCCTACCCACCCCCCGGTGCCGGGCCGCCGCAAGCGGCCTGTGGTGGCCAAAATATTGAATTACAGAGACTGAGATATCCTGCTACAGAAAGCTTGTGCAGATGGCCCTTTTGTGGTAGACAATGCCAAAGTGATGCTCCCTAATTACACCCTAGAGGTCCAACGGAAACGTGCCTTGTTCCTGGAAGTAAAGAGAGCGCTTAGAGAGGAGGGCCTCCAGTACTCTCTTATGTTCTCTGAACGGCTCCGAATTGCCTTAGATGGTAAGACTCATTTCTGCGATGACCCCAAAGAGGCCTGGGATTGGATAGAGGCATATCGCACTGAGAACCCTACATCGACACTAAAGCTTCACCAAGTAACAGGAGGCTGTGGACCGAGGAAGCTATCCAAGCGCAGATCTGATCGCTTAATGGCAAAGAAACCAAGTTCCTCACAGACGGAGTGGGAGAGAGCAGCAGCTGAGATCGCTCGGAAGGGTTGTTCACTGTCCGGTGCAGGATCATTTTCCATGAAGGGGACCGAGGGCTCGAACTCGGACACCTCAGCCAGGATTAGCCTGGAGCTACCGGTGGTGACCCCGAAAACCGCAGATGAACTCATATAATCAGCACCCCTGCCATGGACGGGGATTTGCCTGGACCCTGTGGGGGGCCGACCCTACCCTGACTTACTGAATGATCTCCCCTGGCTGGACAAACTCTTGGGCCAGTGCTTGAGGCACCGCTGTACGTCACAATGCTCTTCATAGTACACACCACAGCGTGCTGATTTGTACGACCGTGAACCCCTGAAGGCTCTTACTGTGACTGGTTTGAACCTTTATTGTTTCACACCAAGATATATTTGGAGTTTGGGCTGATGGCCGTTGCCAGCAAGCTCTGTGGCTGGGGAGTTGTTGAATGTTGGGACTTTTTGTGTTTGATTTGTTCTGTTCCTCATGCATGTGGGGATATCCCTCTTATAATTTGTAATGACCTGGGCATGGTGGAAAGCACGAGGAGCTTGGAACCATGCAAGATGTCGGTTACACATGAGGACCTGAAGTTACTCAAATAGAATATTAGGGGGATGGGGTCAATATCTAAGTGCCACAACATACTCACCTACCTGAAACATCGGAATGTACAGATAGCGCTCCTGCAGGAGACGCATCTCACCAAGGGTGAAGTGGGAAATTTTGCCAGTGATGGAGAGGGCAGATCTTTGCTATCACATTCTCACCATATGCCCGGTAGGTGCTAATATGGATTCGTCCAGGGGTCCCTTTCAAAGCAACACGTAAACTAATTGATGCAGAGGGCAGATATATCGTACTAGAGGGGCAACTGCTAGGCCAAGAGATTACGCTGGGCTGTTGTTATGCCCCCAACCAAGACCAAACAGCCTATTTGGATTCTCTCTCCACTCATATTGCTGGAGTGGGACAGATGGTGCTGGGGGGGATTTTAATTGTGTGGCCGAAGCGCAGCTGGATCACTCTCATCCTCCCCACTCGGGGTCACAAGTCCATAAGGCAGCAGCTGGGTTACGGGGGTGGATGGCACACTGGGAACTACAAGACGTATGGAGGCTTTAATACAGTGGAGACAGGGAGTACTCCTTCTACTCCCATATACACCATCTCCATACCAGACTGGATGCATTCTGGTGCTCCCCAACCATTAGCAGTTCTATTAAATACACTGAATATCTTGGTAGGACATTCTCCGATCATAGCCCCCTGTTAATATTGGATTAGCCCTATGGGCAAAGACCCCCAATCCCTACGTGAAGGCTTAACCCAATATCGTTGGAGGAAGCACCATTTGCGGAATCCCTGCACTCCTTAGTTGATAGATATTTTACCGAGATCGCAAATTCAGCATATTCAGCATTGGCCGAAGGGTAGGCATTCAAGGTGGTAGTGAGGGGGCACTGCATTGGACAGACTACTGGAATACAGAGGGAATTCCACCGGGAGCTTCTGGCCATGGAGGGAGAACTGTGTACACTGATTAATATGCAGGGTCAGGTGACACAGGCCCATGCACTGTTGTCGGAAACAATATGAAGAGGCTCTGGAGCGACTTTGCTCCCACGACAATAAGTCGTATATGGACAGAGAGCAGAATGAGAAAGGGAAGGCTAGACGTCTTCTGGCGTGGCTAATCAAGCCAGAGTCCTGGAGTTCCCAAACAACCTGCATTAAGACTGACACAGGCACAACTGAATTTGACCCGGGTAAGATTAATGGTCTCTTCCAGAGGTATTATGAACAATTATACACCACCCCACAGGGTACCTCACAGGTGGAGCTCTGTGCTTTTTTGGCCCAGCTGGACCTTCGCACAGAGGATGACGAAATGGCGGAGGAGATGGGTGGCCCCGTTACTTTACAGGTAATCGGGGGTGCTATTGCTTTGATGGCTGGCAGTCAAACACCGGGTCCAGACGGCCTCCCGGCCGAGCTCTAAGCAAAATATGGTGCAGGACTGGCTCCTCACCTGATGACTATGTATAATGAGGCTCTGCGACTAGGACACTTACCAGCCTCTAGGCAAACAGCATTAGTGATCCCACTTCCTAAGACTACGGGCCCCGACGCTGGGGTGAAAGACTATAGGCCTCTGTCCATGTTCAATACTGACTTTAAATTATTAAGTAAAATTCTAGCGCTTAGTCTAACTCCACATATGAACCATCTGGTTCACCCCGACCAGAATGGGTTCATCCTCTCCCGCAATCTCTCGTATAACCTGCGCAGATTATATTCAGTGCTTTACCACTCAAATGTCAGGTCTCTTATACAGGCTGCCTTTCTCTCAGTTGATCTGGAAAAGGTGTTTGATACAGATAGTTGGGACTATCTGCTTGAGGTTATGCAGAGAATGGGGCTGTGGATGAGCTGGTTGAAGTGGGTAAAGCTATTATACACCCTCCCAACTGCACGAGTCAAGACAGGCAGGACTATCTCTTCAGAGTACATGATAACACATGGTACTCTGCAGGGATGCCCCCTGTCCCCACGTTTGTTTGCTTTGGCGATAGAGACCTCTTTTGCCAGGGTGGAGAGGGTCTGGGACTGAATTTGAATGGCAGAACATGTGTGATTTTTTTGTATGCAGATGACCTGTTGATTTACTTGGGGGATGTAGTGAGGGGGCGGAAAATGCCTTTGGGCTACTGGAGAATTTTGGGGCCCTACCAGTCCTTCGGGTTAATCAGCACAAAACATATCTGTTTCCGGCTGCCGGGATCTTCCCCCAGGCCACAGGAACGCCCTGCTGAACATAACTGGACTGCTGATGCCTTTAAGTACTTAGGTATCCAGATCTTTCACTCACTGGATGACATGCAGGAGGGCAACTTGGGTGGGCCCTCCATTAACTTTGCGCTAGTTTTGCCTTTTGGGACTCCCTGCGGCTACCCCTGATGGCCGGAGTCACCCTGACCGAAATGGTCATGTTACCCCACCTTCTGTATTTTTTACTAACCTGCCGGTGCTGATACCTGCTAGTTGCGACTGCTGACTGCATTAGTATGAGACCTTGTTTGGGGGGACGGGAGATGCAGAGTGTCCTTACAAATCCTACAATGCCCTATGAGGGAGGAGAGACTGGGGGTGCCGGTCTTTGAATTTTACCAATTGGCCGCGCAGTTGCAGTGGGTGGATCAATGGCTGTAATGTGTGAACCAAGAGGGGACCTACCTGACGGAACCAGGGCAGCATCCACGCTTAGTGCTGGCAAAACTGGTAAAGCAGTCCACAAGGGTCCCATACACCTCAACGTTACAGTCCACGTACCTACAGTGTTGGAAAGATTGTATGGCAAAACTTCCGGATGTCCAGAGATACTCCCCGACACTACTGTTGGTGGGGTTGCCGCAAACAATTTTGGGGAAAGAGAAATTAGAGCCTTGTCCAGGGGCAGGGATTGATATGACAGGGGACTGTTACCACGATAAATGCTTACTTCCTTTTGCTGAGCTGGTTGACGGGTGTGGACTCTTGCCAGGTCAATTTCTTACATATGAGGTGCTTATACGGGCATTTGGGTGACTATGGGGGGCAAGGAGGGAGGAGTCAGCCACGCATGTGGTCCTCCGCTCCCTACTCACATTGGGTACGGAAGGGCACCAAATAACTTGGTTCTATGCATCCCTCCTTGAGGCGTCCTTGGCCCTGCTATTGTAGCTAAGGGGTAGATGGGAGAGATTCCTGGACAGGGGACTTACCGATGCAGAATGGAGCAGACTACTAGAATCTCCCAAGAAAGTCTCTCTCAAAACCTGATTAAAATACTTACAATTCAATTATATACACATGCCGTATATGACCCCTCACTGTCTTCTGGCTGCTTTTGGGGGAGAACCAAGAGGTTGCCTGAGGTGCAGCCAACTGAACGCAGACATTCTCCGCATGACTTGCAGCTGTGGGACACTACGGGGCTTCTGGATAGCGGTCCTGGCCAAGATTAACGCTACGTTAGGTCAGACACTTGATCACTCAGTGGAGGTCTGCCTACTTGGTCTGTTTCTCAGGCCACCCAAATGCAAGGTGGGGAATAGATTTATAGTTACAAAACAAAATCAGGTTCAAAGCCGGAAGGTCCTAGGGATAATTTTAAAGACCACAAAGGATTTAATCCCCAACAGTAACTCACTAACAGTACAAAATCCTTGGGTTTATAACACAGATTTAGAAGTGTGGACAACCACTACTAAGAAGTTTGTAAACCAGAATCCAAGTAATACAGAACCAATAACTACATGCCCCAGAGCTACTGTGAGAATTTCCCTTTTAAAGACGAAATCCCTCACTCACCAGAGGTGACATGCTTCATCATTTGGGATTCTTCTCCCAGAGGAAAAACCTAGGGGCATATTACCAACGTTAAGCAATATGTATCGCTAACGATGCTTAACAACGAATTTTTTAACGCTAAGCATCGTCGGAAATTATCGCAGATAGACCTTGCTATTATCAAGGTTTATCGCAAATGCGATAAAAAACGGCCGCAATGCATGAATATCGCTGAAAAGTCAGCGATATTCATGCATTACCGAGCTAATGCTCTTAGCCATGTTATCCACCTCCCATTGGATAACATGGCTAAGAACTGCTCAGGGCAGGTGTTAGTTTTTGGAGATATTCGCGCTTAGCGCGAATATCTCCAAAAGTTGGTAATAGGAGATAGCGATGTTAGCGACTGTTTCCAGTCGCTAACATCTTGGCACGCCCACTTTGCATGTCATTAGTGATAAATATCACTGACATGCAAAGTGGGGCCCAAGATGGTCGCTATCTCCTACTAGCTGTCGCTAACTGGTGTTAGCGACAGCTAGGTAATAGGGAGATAATTTTATCTCCGCTTTCTTGGCTTTTAAAGCCAAAAAAGCGGAGATAAACCCCCTTGATAATATGCCCCCTAGTTCCTCTGGGGGCTACCACTCCCTCTCTGAGAGAGAGGAGGTCAGGGAGGTTCTGAGTAGCTGGTAGGATAGTCTAAATCCACAAATGAAGAGACGACTGTGTGAATAAGGGCACATCGCAAAGAAACATAAACAAGTGAGGATAGTGAAGATAAAACTAGCTAAGGAGCGTAAAAATATGCTTTATTGAGATGAGCACCTTTCCAGGATTAATAAACAGTGCACCAGTGGTATGGATTTAACCACGATGGTGAGATACACAGTGATGGTCAACATGTTTTAGCCTTAAGTTGAGGCTGGGCTTTTGTCAGGACCTATGATGCTGCTGCTAAATAAGTGTAAGTGAGGAAACGAAAACGGATACAGGGACAGAAATAATGTCTAATCTGTCTGTTCCATCAGGAAGAATTACCTGTAATCAAAGAGGAAGCATGTTAAGAAATGTTATTCAAACTGGTCATTTATAAGCATATAGCACACATTCAATTATTGGTACTGTGTAGTAATTCGAAAATTAGACACACAAAAAATGCCTTTCCCGCTGCTGCTGGGTAATATACCACACCTCTACCTGGCGACAGCTCAGGAAAGGCGCACCGCTCTGCAAAAAACAGTGTGTCTTGTCATTAACATGCAATGTCCCATCAATAACCAAAGCTAGTGACAATATTATTAATAACCCTGGTGGGCATGCATTGGAGAGCTTATTAAAAACAGGGAGACACAGGGAGTAGCTGCCATTACACCCAGAAAAACACACAATAGTCATGGGCACAAAGTCTCATAGCTTATTTAAGAGACAGGATACCATTGTGAAACCAATTGTGGAAACATGGAAAAATGTATTAACCTCACAAGTCCAGAGCCAGAAATGTTTCTGGACGACTCTTAATGCACTTGCAGTAAACAACATAAAGGGTCAAGAAAATACAGCCTTGTTACTAAAAGAAAGTCAAGCAGGCTGGTAACGCAATAGATTGGACAAACTATGATCGATAACCATACAGCCATACAGCAGCGCAGTTACTCAACGAGCTCTCTTGAAGTAGACGAGAAAGCCCAGGAGCATGTAAAGCCTGCCGCAAGAAATCTGTCTCATGCTGGGACTCCTTAGGTAAGTGGGCACACAGCCTGTCTTTCTGTCCTCTTAGCAAAACATATCTTAGTGCCGTAATCATAGGAGCAGGTTAGGGTGAGCACAGCGGCCATCTTGCCCCAAAATCCAGCCATTTTGCCCCAAAATCACGCTCCGCTGCTTCTGTTGTAAATATCCCCCTCAGTATACTGTAACTTAGAGAGAAAGTGAAATTGTAGCCCACCATCGGTCTGGAAATTCAAGGATCACTGGTATATTACTGAGCTAAAGAAAAACAAAGCAGCCTTAAATACAGCAGTCAGAAAATATAGCAAAAATAAAGTAAACCAGGCTGCATAACAGCAGCTGAGTAAAAAAAAACAAGAATTAGAAATGCAATAGGTCTCGGATTTATTTGAATTAGAGGAAATATCATTGTAAATGGCAATGTCTTTTCGCCATGCGTTATGGAGTGCATGTATGTAGTGTGTAATGGAATTATGTGGTTTGGATTGGAATTGTAGCAATGGTAGCATGCTGAGCTTTAGATGATTATGTTTAAAAGTAAAGTTTGCAATACTGCTATTGGTACAATAGTTAGTTGTGGATTCGTTAACAATTGATGTGTGTAGTGATGGCTGTTGGTGTGCACTGACGGCTGGTGGTGTGTGTATGCCTGGTGAAAGCGTGCACTGACGGCTGGTGGTGTGTTTATGCCTGGTGAAAGTGTGCACTGATGGTTGGTGGTGTGTGTGTGTGCCCCTGGTGAAAGCATGCAGTGACGGCTGGTGGTGTGTGTGAGGTTGGTGAAAAGCTGATTACCCTGCATACTCACATACTGATTACCCTGCATATTGAAACACTGCTCACCTTGCATACTCACACACTGCTCACCCTGCACACTCACATACTGCTGGCCCTGGACACCCACATACTGATCACCCTGCATACTCACACTCTGCTCACCCTGCATACTCACCCTCTGCTCACCCTACATACTCACACGCTGCTCACCCTGCATACTCACACTCTGCTCACCCTGCACACTCACACACTGCGTGCTTCTGTACTGCTGGAACCAGTGCACTCTGCATACACTCTGAACTCACACTCTGCACTCACACTCTGCACTCACACTCTGCACTCACACTCTGCACTCACTCTGCACTCACTCTGCACTCACTCTGCACTCACTCTGTACTCACTCTGTACTCACTCTTCACTCACTCTGCACTCACTCTGCACTCTCACTCGCACTCACTCTACACTCACTCTGCACTCATTCTGCACTCACTCTGCACTCACTCTGCACTCACTCTGCATTCTCACTCTGCACTCTCACTCTGCACTCTCACTCTGCACTCACTCTGCACACTCACTCTGCACTCACTCTGCACTAGTACTCACTCTGCACTCGCACTCACTCTGCACTCACTCTGCACTCACTCTGCACTCACTCTGCACTCACACTGGCACTCACACTCACTCTGCACTCACACTTGCACTCACTCTGCACTCACTCTTCACTCACTCTGCACTCCCTCTGCACTCTCACTCGCACTCACTCTACACTCACTCTGCACTCATTCTGCACTTACTCTGCACTCACTCTGCACTCACTCTGCACTCTCACTCTGCACTCTCACTCTGCACTCTCACTCTGCACTCACTCTGCACTCTCACTCTGCACACTCACTCTGCACTCACTCTGCACTCGCACACGCACTCACTCTGCACTCACTCTGCACTCACACTTTACTCACTCTCACTCACTCTCACTCTGCACTCACTCTGCACTGACTCTGCACTGACTCTGCACTGACTCTGCACTCTAACTCTTCACTCACTCTGCACTCACTCACACTCTGCACTCACTCTCACTCTGCACTTACTCTGCACTCACTCTGCACTCACACTTCACTCACTCTCACTCACTCTCACTCACTCTGCACTCACACTGCAGTCACTCTCACTCTGCACTCACTCTGCACTCACTCTGCACTCACTCTGCACTCACTCTGCAGTCACACTCACAGTGCACAGTGAAGAGTCTCTATATCTGTGAATTAGGTGCTAGAGGGCCTTCCCTGATCACATCATTTTTCTGTATATCATTTTGCAGATGCAAAACAGAGGAATTTTGTGAACGAGAATAAGCAAATGAATAATATTTTGTTGCTTTACTTTATTTGCAAGGACTGCAGACATAAAAATGTAACATATTTGTATGCACTGTGTTGATGTCATTTGTATTATTTTTCTGCTGTTTTCTGATTGTATTCAACTGTTATACACAAGTACCATTTCTCATGAGGTTGCTAACAGTTGCCTATTTTTCCTTATCCTTTAATCACCTGGGCTGAGCAAAGGAGAGCATCCCAGAATAAGTACGTCTTTCGAGATATTTCCTTAAGTGTAAATACTGGTTTGCCAGTTAGGATAAACATTGTCAAATCCATTTATATGTTTAAAAAACACACAATAATAAAAGGCATTGTCATTTACAATGCCAATAGCACAAAATTTCGCAAATGAGAGACCTAACACATTGCAAATGCTTGTTTTATTTATGGTTGGGAGTAACACAATGGCAGAGTGAGAGCTAGGGTAAAGAATTAACACAGACAATGGGAGGGTGAGTGGAAAGAAGGAAAAAACGAAAAAAACCAGCATCAGCAGGAAGAAAGAAAGAAGTAGCAGCAATACTGACACTGAGGTAGAAGGGGAAACGGGGGTCAGGCAGCATTGTTTAAGTGGACTTGACAAACACTGCGACTCTGTGGATCTTTTGGTGGCACAATTATGAACATATTCAGAAGATTTTCTGATCCTTTTTATGTTACAATCTGCTGCTGAAAGCACAGTCAATCTTGTATTTTAAATTGAATGAAAGGGTCTAGAGGGATGTTCTTGGAGAGTGCCCAAAAATATATTTTTTAATTAAATACTTACTGTCCGCATTTTTTCTGGCTGCTCCCCTCAATAACCGCAGTGGAATGACTGGCTGCTGCAATGCAGTGGAAACAATTTGGAACAGGGTCGGGATTTCATGATTCTACAATATTCAGTAGTGTAACTCTCTACAATGAAGAAAATAACAACAGAGGGGAGGTAGAGTACAGAGATAAGATTCTTACTCCACGGGCACTGTTTACATAAACAAAAGGAATCCTACTCAAAGTGGACAAGGATAGTGTTAACCACAGATGTGGGAACACTCAGTGTTTTGTAAAATACCCCTCACACACCAACAGGCCCCTTGGTGTAATGCTTCATCATTGGGGTCTTCGCACCCCTCTAACGGGATGCGGCGTGCTACAACCTACGACTACGCGGGAGCACTGAAAGTATAGACTATGTGTGGTGTGTGTGGTGCAAGTGATGGGGTATTTTAATGTGAGTGGTGGGATATAGTGAAGGTTTAAAAAGTACCTGGCTCATAGGTATTCAGGAAAAAAAAATTTATTCACAACCCCGGGCTGGTACTGTTAAAAGAAGTGCAGTTTGAGGTAGTTAACTGTCGTAACTATGGACAGTACCTCTGGTGTGCGTCGACATGTTTCGGAGCTTGTGCTCCGTCTTTAAACGCATGCGCCTCTCGAGACGCTGCAGGTATAAGTGGCTACTTCGCATACGCATGCGCACATCGATGTACCTTCACGCATGCGCTTCTCAAGCCACCCTCACTACATCGAAGCGGATTGCTTACGCGAACCTGACATACCAAATAAGGTGTGCAATTTAACCAGTCACTGAACGGATGGTCCATGTATGGGCTTAGTGCGCATCCGACAATTAGCCAATGATTACCAAATCAATTACAGAACTCGAGCATAAATATGACAGGGCTAGCCTCGACAGCCATTACCAGCGGAGCAGCGTATGGGGTAACACAGAGGAAAACTCGACCCGAGTCTGTAAGTATTGGGTACACAAAAACACCATTCCCCACCCAAAAAGTGAGTACAAAATACTGAAACCGATTCTTTATTCATCTAGATTGCGAAATTAGCAATCAACCCCAGACGTTTCTTGAAATGCTCATGAAGCAAGACAACCTTACACAATGAGTATGACCAATGGTTTTTCCATTAACTTTATGTGTGTTATTTTCGTTGTGTGTTCTGTGTGTCTTTTTCCTTTACAGAGCCAGTGTACTATTGGTGTTCCAGGTGACTGCACCTATTTGAGCCACCCTAATGAGGGTAAACAATTTACTTTTTTGGTTTTTGTTTTTCAGATCATGCAACTGCATGTTCTTATACCGCTGTAGGCACATTGTAGCCTTAATTTATCATTGAAACACTGTAAATAGTCCTGCACTTTTGATTATTTACACTTTAATTAGAAAAACGTGAGTAAGGTGGAGAAGTTGTGCCCCCGTCCTGAAGAAGGAGCACAAGCTCCGAAACATGTTGACGCACACCAGAGGTACTGTCCATAGTTACGACAATTAACTACCTCAAACTGCACTTCTTTTAACAGTACCAGCCCGGGGTTGTGAATAAAAAATGTTTTCCTGAATACCTACGAGCCAGGTACTTTTTAAACCTTCACTATATCCCACCACTCACATTAAAATACCCCATCACTTGCACCACACACACCACACATAGTCTATACTTTCAGTGCTCCCGCGTAGTCGTAGGTCGTAGCACGCCGCATACCGTTAGAGGGGTGCGAAGACCCCAATGATAAAGCATGACACCAAGGGGCCTGTTGGTGTGTGAGGGGTATTTTACAAAACACTGAGTGTTCCCACATCTGTCCTTGTCCACTTTGAGTAGGATTCCTTTTGTTTATGTAACTCTCTACAATGGCATATCCCTTCAGGGCTGAATGTTGACGTAGCCGCTCTAGGGTGTTGTATAGCTCCTATATATCCTTATATCGTGTTAAGTTAGCATAGGTACATTTGAGATTTAAATACCATTTTTCCTTTCTTGCAACTTCTGCACACGACCCTTAATTGTTGACTTAGCTTTCAACCTAGTGGTTTGCCGTGGTGTATGTGAGAATAATATGTTATTGCTCTGATATCAGTTTTGTTTAATAAACCATGTCTGCACGGAGAGTGCTGAAGTTTCAGGAGCAACACGATATGGAATTGTTATGAGGTCTGATCTCCACGCCTTCATAGTCATAACACAAGTGCAGCCTTTGCCAACTTGGGCTTGAGGCGGGATTGATATTGCTTTGCACGAGAATTGTTAACACACTTGATGCGGTGCACATGCAGAGAGAGCTGGTGTATGCTGATGTGATTCCTTCATGCTAGGACACTAAGGTATGGGCCCGCCCTAAAACAACCCAAAGAGACCTTCTTAGCTAATAATATAATATATGTGTTAGGGAGGGTGAGAGATAAGTGTTGTTAACTCTTATTCATTACAGCATGTTAACATGCTGTCACCATTCGCTTTTTATGTCTTAGTAACTATGCTGATAATTTTGATACTGATAATAAGTATACTTGTATTATCTAAGATACTGCGCCTGAGAAGACGGCATTAGTAAATAAACATTTCAAATGCACATGTGTCTTCTTTACTCCATGTTCTGGTTTGTAATGATAATATAACAAAAGAGTGTTCATGAGTCCCACGTACCCTGAGGTACTGTAAGTTCATGTTCTGGTTTGTCTAAACATTGGGAGTTTGATATGTCCAATGAGACACTGTAGCTAGCTCGGTAAGGGGTGAGTTGGTTGCTAAGGTAAGTTTTGGGACACCCTAATTTGCCGAGGTTCCACTCCTCTGTGCACAGTTCTGTGTGAGTACAGAAACCCTGCAACATGGCGCCCAACGTTTTCGGTGGACTTATATCATGACACTCGAGTAGTTTATCGTTCATGCCTTAACCCCTTCACATCCGTTTCCGGAAAACGGGGTGTCGGTGAAACCTACCTATTTTTTGAAATAGGTCTTTATTCAAGCTTGATTCTTTCTTAAACGGTTTCTTTGAATTACTACCCAGTTGTGCTACAAAGTATTCTTTGTGTTTTCTTGTTTCCAGTGTTGTCATGGCGGCGGTGGCTATTGCGCAGCATAGTCGCGTAGCGGTACGCAACCATCTTCAGACGTACCAAGTCCCAGTAGATGGGATGGCTGTGATTTTCGTGGTTTGTGCAGATCCGGCGTTTCCTTACGAGTTGTTTTACTCTTGGGTTACGTTTCCGGCTGTGGACGCTAATTCTGGTTTGTTCCACTCCTACACCGCCTCGGATGTCCCGGCTGAATATACGCCGTACAGGGCATTGGAAATACCTATTGATCATTGGCAGCATCGAGTTTGGTTTGATGGCGCCCTCCCCCACTCTTTGTCCCCTGCGAGGTTAGGTCCACTCTCAATTCCAGGTACTAATTGGCCTGCGTTGGGTGGCTTTACCCCGCACCCGAATCACGGGGCTTGTACCCTGGCAGAAATTCGCAGGCTACATGTAGTTTCCATTTCCGTGATTCGTGCTTTAGTGCAATACATCGGTCGACATCTTCCTGGTGGTCCCCAGGGGGGTGCAGCCGCTCCCATGGAACGAGGCGGAATGCGTCTCAATCCAGTGATGGTAAATTCGGTTTTTGGTGCGCGTCCTGTTGACAACGATGACTTCCCATTCTGGCTAGCAGAGAAGTTTGATCAACTGGAGGCGGTTTTTCCGAATTCTACTCCTGCTGATAAACATAGAATGTTAACGATTACTCTACCGAAGGATATTACTCCTGAACTTGCTGACTGTGAAAGCTGGGGAAAAACATTTGCGGCAGTTTATACAAGGTGCTTCGGCACCCCGTCTATGACTGCCCTGCCTGATATCATTAGACGTGTTCAGAATGATCACGGTCCAGAGGCAGCGGTTGAATTGGGTATGCGCCTGTGTGGTTCTTTTGAGATTGTAAGTGATCTCATTCTCTCCAATGTTAAAGGAGATGCAGTTAACTTTCAGGTGTCGAATGCTTTGGCTGCTCTGCCCGATGCCGACAAGCCCCGCCAGTTAGCAAAGATTGTAGTGGCCGCTTATAAAACGATTGGCCGCACAAGTAGAGGTCTAAAATATTTTCCAGTAAAGGAGAAAAAACAACCACAGGGACAATCTGCAGTGACAGATGCCCAGCCCAAGTCCAAGAAACCGAATTGGCCTAAAAAACAGACACAGGGGAAGCAGACAACGCAGACTCAGGGTACTTTTCCTGCAATACAAGCTCCTGCGCCACCCGAAAAAGTTTATGATTTGCGCGACCGCGCGATGATTAAATCGCCTGATCGTTTTCAGGGTTCTGATCAACGCTCTCCTCGTTCCTTTCAGGACACATCGGCCCCGAAGACCGGTGGAGGAGGAGGGGGTGGACGTGGACGTGGTGGCCAACAAGGACGTGGTCAGTCCCGCCAGACGGACGGCGCAGTGAAGCAGGAGGATTCTACGCCTAGGCGTCCGCAGTTTGCGAAAAAGAAAGTCGCAGCCTTAACAGCGCATCGATATGCCACAGATAGTGAGAACGCGGCTTCGGAATCTGACGTGGGCTCTGACCTTGCTGGACAGCGCGGCGGAGATAACCATAGTCAGAGAGGCGCTGCGTCCACTACTGAGGGTGACAGCGACTGATGTCTACGTTGTGATAGAAACAGCGGATACGAGACTTGCTCCCCCTGAAAGACTTTATGAAATTGTCCTGTTAATTGAAGGTGACATACAGCGTACCGTTAAAGGTGTATTTTGGGAGAATCTGTCTTCTACATATGATATTTTACTTTCGGAGGCTGACTGGCCCCCACCTTTTGTGCTCGCGGCGCCGCGAGGGGAGGAGGTGATCCTACCCAGTTTCGCGAACACTGTCTCGAAAGAGCATGCGCAGCATTTTGCAGAAGAGTGGGCTCGGGCTCTCGCGCCGGCTCTGTACCGTAACCAATGTGGTTGGGATAGATTGTCGCCTTGCCACGAAATTCCGTTGCGGTCTCAGCCGCAGCCTCAACCTCAATATCCCATTCGGCGTGAAGCAAAATCTTCCGTCGCGGAAATCCTTGAACAATTGGAATATCAGGGAGTTATTGAAACGTGTGTGTCACCGATGAATAATCCCCTTTTTACTGTGAACAAACCTGACGGATCATATCGTTTGGTTTTGGATTACCGGCATTTAAACTCGCATTGCCGTAACTGTGCTGTACAGAATACCCACGGCTCTGCCCTAGTGGATAGTCTCGTGCGTAAGCGTTTCAAGACAACGCTTGACATATCCAATGGTTTTTATGCCCACAGATTGGACAGCTTTAGCTCCCAATGGACCAGTTTTACGAGCGCTGGAGTCCAAAAGCAATTCCGGCGTCTTCCAATGGGCTACAAGAATAGTCCTGGTATATTTACCGCTCGAATTGTCTCTATTCTGGAGGCACTCGACCCTGATGCTTTTTCGTATGTGGATGACATATATCTCACAGACGACGATATTTGGGAGCATCTGTGTCGTGTAAATTCTGTTGTTTGCAACTTCGCAGACATGGGTTACAAATTTAACTTTGCAAAATCGCACATTGCTGAACACACAGTGTTGTTTTTGGGCTATGAGCTCAACAATGAAGGTAGAGGTTTGGCTCCTCACTTCTTAGAGAAGTGCGCACAATTGCGCGCTCCAACAACACTGAAAAAATTACAGTCTTTACTGGGCTTTTTGAATTTCGGCAGAACTTACATTCCGGAATATGCCCAGCGTATCAAGCCTTTGTATGCTTTGATACAACCAACTTTCTCAAAATCATGCTGGCTGCCTGAGCATTCAGCCATTTTGCTATCCTTGCAGGCTGATCTGCTCGCTTCTAAATATTTACTGACTCGTGATAACCACACCAACCTGGTAATAAGAATAATTCCCGGGACGGTGGGTTTCACATACCTCACTTTTAATGAAGGTGACACAGTACCTATCGCTTACAAGTCACACTTGTACACTTCGGCTGAGATGCGGTTTCCCACAGTGGAAAAAGTTTTAACTGCTGTGCAGATGGCAATTCTAAAAGAACGAGCTCTGTCACAGGGGAAACGCATGCTAGTGGTAACACCCTGTCCTCATTTGGAGGCAGTCACGAAAGCCAGTGTACCAAATTCAAAGGCTTTGCACCCTCGGTGGATTCAGTGGGCTGCATCATTGTCATCCACGGATGTCATGTTTATTTTTGACGCTTCCTTACGGTCGCAAGAGTACTTGCAGTATGAATTCGTTCATCCTGCTCCTCTGGCGATGCGACCTTTGGAGGACTTCCATTGCATCATTTACACTGATGGGTCGGCGCAGGTTGCGCATGGCTCTAAACATGCCTACGTTTCCGCATGCGCCATTGTGGTCGGTGCTATGTTGAATGATGAGTTCATTTCCAGGGAGGTACACACGTTGCCCCTGGGCGATTGCACCGCACAATTGGCAGAGCTTCGTGCTCTCTTACTAGCTCTGGAGTACGCAGATCCAAGTGTTACTACTCTAATTGTAAGTGATTCTTACTACTGTGTCCAGTCTTACAATGAAAACTTGTTCTTTTGGATTCAAAATGATTTTCATGATTCCAAGGGTAGCACAATAAAACATAAAATGATCTGGGTTCGAGTGGCAGAGCTTAAGGCTATGTTGCCACTCGTTTATGTGATTCATACTCTCGGTCATCAGCGCGTAGGAGTTCACGCTGTTGGCAACTCGCTTGCTGATGAAGCAGCGAAATCAGCAGTATCTACATACTTAGTTGCAGCAGTTACTAGGTCTAAAACCAAGATTGATAGCGACATCTTGGCAGCGATTGCTGCCTCTGAGAAGGGAAGTAAACATCCTGCTGGATTCCCTTCGAAGTATAAATACCACTTAAGTCCCGAAAAGGTTCCTTTTGTGACAATTCCTGATGTTGGGGAACGGCTGATTCCCAACTCGGATCGCAGAACAGACTTGATTACAGCGGCTCATGAAGGTGTGGCGTCTGCGCATGCGGGCGTCTCAGCCACTGTAACGCAACTACAACAACGTTTCTGGTGGCGGGGACTGTACAAACAGACGCGTGATTATGTCCTTCTTTGTGACATATGCCAGCAGATTAAACCTTCAACTGCTACGCGTCCGCCACAGACTCAGTTGTACATTTCTAATAAACCACTAGGCTGTGTTTATTTAGATCACTGCGGTCCTTTTTCATCTGATACTGCGTATAAGTACATCTTAGTAGCAGTTGACTCATGCACACGCTTTGTGTGGGTATGGCCACATCGCAGCGCTGATTCACGGACTGTCATTAGAGATTTGCGTATCTTTATAGGGATTTTTGCCTGTGGTACCTTCCATTCGGATCAGGGTCCGGCTTTCGCCTCTAAGGCGTATAAGGATGCCATGATTTCGATGGGGGTCCAAGTCAAGTTTTCGTCACCCTACAGACCTGAGGGTAATAGTGTAGTTGAACGAATGAACCGTGATTTAAAGCAATCTTTGACAGCCCGAGTTATAGGCACTGGCAGAAACTGGCTGGCTCACCTCTATGGCGTGCAGCGTGCTCTTAATAATCTCCCTAGAAGGTCTCTGGGTGGGCGGACCCCATACGAAATGCTCTTTGGCATCAAGATGTACGTCCCTGACCTTGACGGTCTAGACTCTGTGGTTCGCGCCACTTCCTTTGACGCAGATGAACATTGCAATGTTTTACAGAATCTACAAAAGACCAGAGACAGTCTTGCAAAGGAACATTTGCCCTCCACTTCGGATGATGCGTTGCATATCCCGGTAGTTGGCTGGCTACCCCAAGTTGGAGAACTGGTTCGAGAGAAGATCGACAACAAGAAAGAGTTTGGTCCCTCCTATCGAGCTCCGGTCCCAGTGCTTGGAGTGAAGGGCACAAGAACAGTCATTTTACCACCACTTCCAGGTCGTAAGGAAAACAGGTTTATTTCTATTGACAATGTCAAGATACACAGAGTGGCCGATTCTTCTTAGCATGACACCGGCTGTTTCCTGTCCTTCCATTGTGAGAAATTCAATTATGCCCACTGCCTCTAATATTGAACCTGAAGTGGCCATCGAATTACCTGCTGTTTCCAGTCCATTATTAAATAATTTGCCCGGAACTAACATGGATGAGACAGACTATACATACCCAACTGATTTGTCCATGCCTGACCTGCAAGCTCGTTTAGCCACGGAATCCAGATTTTCATTTGACTCTGCTTCCCTTGCCTCGAAAAAACCCTCTCGAATTGCAGTATATGCTAGCCTGTTTAAAAAACATTTTTTGATACCTCCTTGGATATACATTTGGCTGGTCCTTTTTTCGGTTTACCTTTTTATGTCAATTGGTTTTGTGTTTTATTTTTTTCGAATTATGAATGGACACTATGTCGAGGAGAGAACTTGCATTACTCATTTAAATGGAACATTGGCACCACTTTCCTCTTCACATTCTACACACAGATTAAAAAGAGACTTGACTTTGGTTAACATCACAGCATGGCCTGTTCTGGATGGAATCGCGTGGGATGCAGTTCGTTTTCAGATTCATGGCCCAACGGAAGTCGTTAATGTTCCTAATGTACTAAGAGTTAATATGGGGGATGTGGTGAAACAAAACATTCGTTCTGATGATTGGGATGTTAATGCTGTGGAAAGTTTGTTTTCTGATTTGAAATACTATGCTGCTTTTGATGCTGAGGATTTATATTTAGAATCTGCTAATTATGGTGAATTGTTCTGTTACCAACATTATGGCAATCACTTCTTACACAAAACATCTTCCCGAAGGGATGCTGTTAATTTTACTCAGTGGGAACATTGCCCGGCACCTACACAAGGGAGTTCAGAAACGTTTCTTAAAAAGTATACTTATTTCACTGACTTTAATCAGTCCAATCCCGAGTCCTTTTATTTTAAATTTCAAAAACAGCCACTGTCCAAGGTTAGACTTACCGATACGAAATTGTTGTATTCGAAGGCCTTCCTAGATCAATTAGTTACTGGGGGCTATGAGTTATGGAAGGAAACAATAGACCTTAAATCGGTTTGGGGTTCAAGGGCCTGGCAGGTACGAGGCACTGAGGCTTTGCACCGTGCATGTCTCATCCCGAATCATATGTTGTTTTTAAATGAAACCATTTCCCAGACCACATGCTTTGGATTGGCTACATCTAAAAGGTTAAACACCCCGTCTTTCCCGGAGTTGGAGGAATATGAGAATTGGAGTAATTTTACTCAATTGTCCATTAAAGATATACAGGCTCTGCTTCTTAATTCCTCCTTTAACATTTCCAGTATGAATCCCAGGGGTTGGCTGCTTTGGCACCGTAGTGCTGATTCTTGCCAAAAAAGGTTTTTAAATATATCTGACGGTTTTAAGACTGTTAGATCTGATCCCCGGTTTGATTTGAGTCATACTGTCACCTCTTACTCTGTGGGCAAGCTGTGTCAAGCTTGGCTGAAACATTCAACTTTACCTGCGGTTAAGTATCACCTTTCCAAACTGAATGCAGACGTGGATTTGAATGATTTCATTAAAGGCCCAGCTAGTGGCAGGTCGAAAAGGTGGTTATATGGGGTTTACAATGAAATTTGGAAACTCTCACAGATTGAGGCCGCTTCACGCCTTAGGGCTATTGATCAGGCGAATCTTGAGAAAGTGCTTGCAGTTGTTGACAATAGCATTAACGTGCTTTCCTCTAGAATTTACACATTAGATAATATTGTGTCGTCTGTTGTTGATATTGTGCATGATGAAGTGTCAGTATTATACCATGGTCAAAATCAATTACGGTCAATCATGCAGTTTGCATGGACACTTCAAACTCTGAAAATGGGTAAAGTTCCCTGGGGATACATGAACGTTTCCTCTTTATTTTCCCCGTTTAATTTGACAGACAAACAACGCTTGCTTTCAATGCGTGATGCTTCCTTTTCTATGCTCCATATTGAAAGATTGGAGTCTTTACCTTTTTCTGTGGCAGAAGCCACTGCTGCTACGTGGCTTATCCACGGTTTAATAACACTGCCTTTTGCTTTATATAAGTTTTCAAATTGTATGAAATATGTGCCAATAGGTCGTTTTGAACCCTTAGGTAGCGGTTTTCTTCATGAGGTCTGGTCACTCCCATACACATACAGATGTTTCAAGGATGAACAAGAAGTTTATCTAACAGGGGATGAGTGTACTGAGACGCCAGATCATTCTTTAATGTGCAGACACATACAGTTACACGGTTCATGTAACAAGGACCGACCGAATATGGCTTGCGTTTTACAGGGCACGCCAGTTCCTGCTATCATCCCCACGTTTAAATTGTTAGAGAATGGTAGTTATTTAATGCTCAATAATGAAAACTGTTGTGGTTTAATTAAAGGTATAGCTTTCATAGTAACGGTTAGTGAGCGAGTTATTTGCTGCAGAAATGTTCTTTATCCTCCCACACGTGAACATAGGGAGTCTTCCATTTGGCCACAGATACCGACCTTGGGAGCAGAATTCAGCGGCATGGCTAGAATAAGAGCTCTATTGTCCCAGAAAGAGGTGGCCTTGAGCTCGGCCCGTGAAACTTTCGTGCTTCACATTGCTAACACCCGTACGGAGGTTCAGGCTCTTTTAAATACTGATTTGCCTTTGCATTTCGGAGCCATGGTCCGTTCTATCTTTAACGCATCCTCCACAACGGGCCTAGCACATTTTTTTAAAGTTGTTAGCGGTGGTCTCGTGACTTCCTTTGAGAAGATTTTTGGAGTCATCCCTGCCTTCTTCCATTCTATTTTTTCATCCTTATTTGGAGGGTTCCCGTTTTTACTTGCATTAGCGGCTGGCGCATTGGTGGTTTTCTGCCTTTTTAAATATGGATGCCCTTCCTGTGCAAGACCACGCTCGGCTGCTACTGACGCGGTTTCGCAACCGCATGCTTGATTATTATGGCACACTGCCGTTGGCGACTCTAAGCACGGCGTTTGGATTATCTTTTCGGTTCTCCTATTTCACCTGTGTCCAGCCTGTATTTCGCTGCCTGACCTGTGATTTCCTTTGGGCCATTGATTTGTGTCTCTGCGGACCAATATCTTCTGACGTCGATTTTGATCAACTGATGAGTCCTATCATTGCTCACGAGTTGGTTTGTTCTGACGAAAGGATTATGGCCTTGGCGGTGGCACATGGACTAATGGGTCCCTGGGATGTGTTGTCGGCAGCGCGAAATTTCTTGGAACGAAGTTTTCTTGAGAACCCACCGAGCTGTCCTCTGATGGTTATAGAGGATCCGGTGCTGGAAGATCACGTATGTTCCTTTCATCTTTTAAATTGGATGGCTGAACTGTTTTCGGATGAGGACAGTGACTTCCTCCTGGAGGCTGTTGCGGCTTACTTTTCATATACAGTCTTATCATAGACACTGCCTCAAATTGACATGCTGATTGATAGCATTTCCTTGATTTTATTGACTTTTGGTCAAGACATTTTATTTTTGCTTGCCTATTGGCTTGAGCCACATTATACTTGTGGGCTATTTTTTAGCATTAGTTTTTATAATTGAATTTTTATTCATGCTCGTTTATAATTGGATTCTGCTCTCATGTGATGGCACTTCTGTTATCTTATTTAGTCCGTTCTCGGATCATGGGGGGGTGTTGTATAGCTCCTATATATCCTTATATCGTGTTAAGTTAGCATAGGTACATTTGAGATTTAAATACCATTTTTCCTTTCTTGCAACTTCTGCACACGACCCTTAATTGTTGACTTAGCTTTCAACCTAGTGGTTTGCCGTGGTGTATGTGAGAATAATATGTTATTGCTCTGATATCAGTTTTGTTTAATAAACCATGTCTGCACGGAGAGTGCTGAAGTTTCAGGAGCAACACGATATGGAATTGTTATGAGGTCTGATCTCCACGCCTTCATAGTCATAACACAAGTGCAGCCTTTGCCAACTTGGGCTTGAGGCGGGATTGATATTGCTTTGCACGAGAATTGTTAACACACTTGATGCGGTGCACATGCAGAGAGAGCTGGTGTATGCTGATGTGATTCCTTCATGCTAGGACACTAAGGTATGGGCCCGCCCTAAAACAACCCAAAGAGACCTTCTTAGCTAATAATATAATATATGTGTTAGGGAGGGTGAGAGATAAGTGTTGTTAACTCTTATTCATTACAGCATGTTAACATGCTGTCACCATTCGCTTTTTATGTCTTAGTAACTATGCTGATAATTTTGATACTGATAATAAGTATACTTGTATTATCTAAGATACTGCGCCTGAGAAGACGGCATTAGTAAATAAACATTTCAAATGCACATGTGTCTTCTTTACTCCATGTTCTGGTTTGTAATGATAATATAACAAAAGAGTGTTCATGAGTCCCACGTACCCTGAGGTACTGTAAGTTCATGTTCTGGTTTGTCTAAACATTGGGAGTTTGATATGTCCAATGAGACACTGTAGCTAGCTCGGTAAGGGGTGAGTTGGTTGCTAAGGTAAGTTTTGGGACACCCTAATTTGCCGAGGTTCCACTCCTCTGTGCACAGTTCTGTGTGAGTACAGAAACCCTGCAACAAGGGTGAGGGACAGCCCATTCTATTGTAAGGGGGACACCTGATGGCCAGGTCTAGTATTACACCTAAAGTGACAGCACTAAGTGGGAAAGCGAAGGCGTTCACAATGACACCTTCTCCACTGGAATGGGAGAGCTACCATGATAACACGATCCGATTAAAGAAGAGCAAAGCGTCCTTGTAATGGGCCTTTGAGTGTTTGCGATGTAGTATTTATTATATTGATACTTTTTAGCTGGCCTGGCATAGGCTTGGTCTTGCCTTTATGCTCAGTCACGTCCATAAACAATTAGTGTAGGGTATCACTGCCCTGCTGCTTCTATGTGGTCAGTGTTTTCATGTCCTATTCAGTAATATTCCAGACTTGCATTAAGGTATTTCTGGCCTTGTTTGGCCTTCTCGCTCCCTTCTTGCTGGAGGAGGGGGAGGCCACCGGCTAGTCCAACAAGCCGTTCAAAGTCACACACTGCTGTCCCTCTGTTCGCAATGCAATCAAAGAGTGTCTGCCAGAGGTTGTCGTGCCTCCCCCTTCTGACAGAGAGGGAAGAGAGAGATGGTAAAAAGCTGCAGAGACGAAACAGCCGCATAGTTGTTAACATACACCCAAGAGTGTCTGCATTTGAATTAACTGGTGATTAAGGCATTAACAGAACTGTCAAGTATCACGCATCAAACGTGACACTAACGCATTTCAGTGTGGTGTTTCGCAACACCGCACTGAAATGCATTGTCACGCATTTTAATGCCATTGTCTCAGTCTCTTAGCGCCCGTGCAGACGCCTGTGACATCTGTGCGCGGGCCCTGCTTCTCCTTGCAAACTTTCTCACCCGGGGCCTGCCACCAGCACAGGCACAGTAATGGTTAATGATCAGTGCTGCAGCCTGCTACAATGTATGTTAATGTGCGTGCTGACATCACCCGGCCCAGGCAGTGCTAGGCCGAATACCGAAAAACCTGGGCGGGGCCTGCTCTCATCAGTGGTTGAGTACTGGCTGGCGCCACCGGGGGATGTGACCCCACGTCCTGGTCTGGAAGGAAGGCAAGGCCGGATAGGATTCAGGAATCTGCGGGGACTCGTGGAGGCGTGCCGGGCACTGGCAGAAGTCACTGTGTGCTGTCCGCGTCGGAATTATGAATCTCATTAGTGCCCTAGGCTGCGCAGCGCTATATTAACTGCGTTGGAAGGCCTGGCAGCCCAACTCAGCATGGCGCCGGAGAGCTCGCAGCACGGCCTGCTGCTGCTTCCCACCTGGCTGGGCCGCCATCAAGTACAGTACAGGACTTGTATGCCTGCGGTGAATTCAATTATTAATTGCCGAGGAGCTCACATGGAGCTTGTGACCGGCAGTTGCAGAGGTAGCCCAGGACAGTATCTGACACTGGACAACAGCAGATAGCCCTGGACTAAGGAGGCGGGTCAGGTAAAGACTCGAAGTAAGTACCAGCCACCCACCCGAGTTTCGATTAACACAAAGGGCTGCTGCAGTGCTGAAAAATCTTTTAAACTGTTTCATTTACAGTTTTCCATTTTACTGTGTAAGCCTGAACTGAATAAACACTTAAAGTAGCACCAGTTTTTAGGCCCGGGCAGAGTAGGGTATCTGAATGTTTTGCAGGTCCAATTACCTCATAGCCTGCCGAGCGCGCATTGTCTACATACTGTGTTATGCTAAGGCCCAAATATGTGGGAATCAAATCAGCTTAAGGTGCTGAGGCCTCATGGACAGAGCCAAGGAGAAAGGTCGAGACACGGCAGATGGAGTGTAAGTAAGCGAGGGGCTGCCGATTACATACCCCATTACCATCTCTAAACCATTTCCAGCAGCTGTAGTATTAACAGAAGTTGGAACTCCGCTTTCCAGTCAGGTGAGCGATGTATCTGACTGCTTTAAGATTTACCTATTCCCTTACTTTGAGAAGTGTTTGGCTGTGTCGCTAGTAAACAATGTATTGTTTTGTGACTTTTGGTAGCATAATTGTCTGGTGACATTGGGTAAACATTAGCCTAGGAAGTGCTGCCTCATGTGATGATTAAACAAAACGGCTCGTGTTACTGGGTCTGGGCAATCAATAGTCATGCAGTTGATTTTGGCATCATGTCCTCATTTTTCACTACCGGAAGGCCGCATTCATTTATTAAGCCTTTTACCCCGTTATCGGTCTCTTTCAGTTTCTCTAAGTTTGTTTCTATCTTTCTGTAATTGTCAGTGCCAAGTCACCCATACCTTTATGCCCCATTAATGCGTCCCTACCTTTTGGTGTGAGTTCCCTGTACCTTTCCATCCTGTGTCTGTATTAAGTTGTAGTGACAGTCTGCTCATGTCTTTATGCCCCCATGTCTTTCTCTCTAAATCCCAGTGTCTGTAAAAACGCGTCTGTTACTGTATATATGTCCCAGAGTGTCTCAATCCACGCATTTTGCCTCTTTGTCGCTCTTTTGGAGTGTGCACATCAGCGCTTCCTAACGCTAGGCCTTTCACAGCCTTCAGATGCTCCCATTCAAACTTCACTGATGTCCACCTCACACAGTGCAGTAATGCCTACTAGACATTGTACCCCCTGCAACAGAGGGCAGCAGGGGTTTCCTGATGACCTAGTATAGTGTCTCATTGCACAAATGGTTGTAATTTGTGATATAATATGTTTCCCTCATCTTCATTGCTTCATTTTGCTCACGAGAAAGTGTCACTCATAGTCCTTCAAATATCACTCTTAATAACATGGAAATTCAGAAAATGTCACACATGGCAATCTGAGACCTTGGCAGCTATGCATTAAATAGCAGTTGCTATCATCAACAACGTAACACATATATGCATCGACGGCTAATGGGCTCCTGTAAGCAGTTTAGTACACCAATCCCCTCTCTCCCACCCACCAACAATTAAAACGGATTTAAGCACACACACTCATTTTAGCGCCCGCACAACCTCCACAAATCCTAATCAGGCTCCGGTCTGTGATGGAGGCATTTGGAAACAGTCACACCATGGCTGCAGGGATGCCCGCCCTCTGAAATCACTGTGCGCTGTACAAGTGTGAGTTAAAAGCAAAATTAGTTTGTCATATTTCTCACTTCAGACCGGCGCAGCGGCAGAAGTTGTAGACCACCTGTAACCTTCAGCAGTGCTAAGGATTTGTATTTATTTATATATTTGTAGACCTGAAGGCAGCACAGTGCAGCGAGCGATAGAAATGACAAAGTGATTTATGAAGAGTTCCGGCGGCGCCAACAAGAGGGAAAGGGTTAGGACCTCAGGATTGACTCCAGGTCGAGTAACAGTGAGGATTAATTTAGTAGGCATCTGTGGGCTAGGTGCCATTCCTTCTTTCTATTTCAAGCGCATGAACTGATGCAAAGATGACCTGTGCCTTCGAGTTAATCTCCACTCCATTCTCCCGGCCTTCAGCCCTTGTCTCGGGAGCCCCCGGACAGTAACTCTACAGAGCTGCGACAGTCAGCCTCCTTGTAAGAGGCAAGGTGACCACTGGTCTGTGCGCAGACCTGCATGGTACGTAGGGCTCCGGAGCAGCTCCCCCATACATGGAAATAGACCGAAAATGTTACAATGGAACTGGAAGCTCCGCATTGTGAGATGTGACGTTTCTTGTATTCCGCTTGTGTGTTATCCCTGATCCACCCAATTCCATGAGAAGGCTGGCTTACCATCAAATAGAGGACAGTGTACAACTAATTTGCTCATAGCACCGGCGGCCGGCCGTAAATCGAGGAGTGTTTCTGAAACAAAAAGCGTGGGGTCATTTATTGGCGCCACGCTCGAGTCACGAAAGTAACACGGTTGCATCAGGGTGGCCCGGGGAGAGCAGTGAACCGAGGCTCAGGAAGACACATAAAAAGAGCTGATAGTGTCTGTGACCCATTGTACACGGGCGCAGTGCTGAAACATTAAGCGCAGCGCCAGAGGGCGGGACGGGTATGAGGGGCTGTGAGCCACAGCGCCATCATTGTGTGCGCCCGTGTTGTGTGGATGTAAATGCGGGCGCCGTGTTAAAGATAAAACACACAGGAAATAAACACAAGAAGCGCCCTCAATTGCCGCAAGTGGTGTTTGAGGGGCGGGACAGTGAAGAAATATAAGTAATGCACCTTGAAGGATCGCACTGACGAGGGAGGGCGAAAGTCAGAATAAAAAACAATTAGCAGTGGTGCGCGCCCGTAGCCCCGAGCCCTAAAAACTCGAGACTGGTGCAAGCGCATCCAGTATCTGTCTTTAATTACCACGGCCCCTGACAGCCGCGATAATTGAAGAAATATGCCCTTCTCCTGCGCGTGTCCGCAAGGAATATGCAATAGGCGGAGATACTCTACCGACTATAGCCTATTGCGTGCTCTCTTCCGAAAAGACACGCAAGAGAAGCCCAATTGAAATGCAGCTGCCAAAACAAAGGACGAAAAATTCACGAGCAGCCAGGAATTTTTAGGTTGCTTTTTGGAAACGCTAACTACAGGACTCTTGGGCTCCGCCCACACTGCTGAAGCAGTGTGACGTAGGCCCGAGCCCTAAACAGCTTATTACATCCTGTTGTTAAATACAAAAAGTGAAATATGTGGAATCAGAATAGCTACATGCAACCGCGAACCGTGCAGGCAACAGCGGTGGGGCCATATAAAGGGGGATTTCGAGAGACGATGCTGAGGGAAAATTCATTATTTATTTAATTTTCCCTCTGCATTGTCCCTCAAAATCTCCCCTAACTCGGCCCCACTGCCCAACCTGCAGGGACCGCGGCTGGCTACATGTACATTCCCTTCACGCCTGCAAAAATCAGGGCACATTTTGGTTATACATCAACACTTTAAACAATATATTCTACCATCAGAGGGAATGGAGTACTAAAGGGGAAATGGATTGAATATGTCCTGCTGCTCTACGCTGAAGAAGACCTGTGGGGCAGTATAAATGTGATTACAGATGGCAGCACTCAGTGATGAACACAAGAAGCACTGCTCTGAGGTTTTCAATAGGGAAACTGTCGACAAGGCAATTAAATCCATGAGAGCCAATGGGGCGCCTGGCCCTAACAGCTTACTGGGATCATTGTTAAAAGCAGACACAGATTTTTGGGCTGACCTGCTTACTCCCCTATATGTGGGCAGTGTCCAATATACTGTGGTCCCGCAATTTTGGAAGGGGTCAACCCTTCTGACCTACTGCCACCCCCCAAAAGAGTGCAGTCCGAGGAGGACCGTCCCCACGCCCCCAGCTACACCACTGATCCTTAATTCAATCTACATAAAAAGGGAGTAATGCTATCCAGGCAGTTATCATCTAATTGTATTACTAAATGTCAAGGCAAAAAAAAGCAACATTTTTAATACAAGAACTTGAGCCATGGGCATCCGAAACAAACATAATATTGTTTTTTCAAACAGGATTCAGACAACATTCTTCTACTATTGATAACACCATCACTACGTCATAACTGGTGTAATGTGCCTTCTAACCCTCTCGACTGCCCCTCTTTACGCATTTTGTGGATTATTCAGTAGATTTGAGTGGGGAATCCCCTCTACCTTACTCAAGGCAATGATCTCTCTCTACTCAGATATATGAGTTCGCATTAACACAGGTAAAGAGAACTTTGCCACTATTCAAATTCTGAATAGTTGGGGATTAAAAAAAGGGGGCATCTTAGCTCCTATGTTGTTCCACCTTTACACTTCCAGCATAGGCCGCACACTTGCTAAGGCAAATACAATTCCATCTAATATCGGATCTTACAGACTCCCCATGATCCAATACACTGACGATTTACTCATTCTTTTTTTTTTACGACTTTATTTATTGCCGTGAATATGCATATAACAGCGATGACAACAGCTCTTTGTATACAAGCTGTTGACATACATTATACCAGTAGATGAGTTCCATATAGTCTTCATATAATTAAATTTGCATGGTCTGTGCTACAATAATACAGTGGCAGGACCCTCCATGTAGCAGCCCTCAATCCAGTTCCCTGGGATCGACTCTAGCAATAGGTGTGCACAACTTTCCCCTGCTTTCATTCCACCTCTCCCAGACCTTTGTCTATCCTCTGCCCTCATACACCAACTTTTCTGCCTGCAGTCACCAATCCATATCCGCCTTCCATTCCCCCAAAGTCAGGGGGGCGCTGCCCTTCACATCTTAGCTGTATTACGTTTGACTACAATGAAGCTTAGTGTAACCCAGAGCCTATCTGCAACTGTAGATCTGTTGTCTCCCATACGTTTAATAGGCACCACTTTGCCGAGACCACCATGTCCGCTCCACACATTGCCATAATACTGTAGGTTACGGCAACCCAGTAAGCCCCGAGTACCAGGCAGTCCCACAGCATGTGGAAAAACATACCCTCCCGACTACATCCTTTGGGGCACAATGGTGACTCAGCCCTGCCTATCTTAACTAATGTGGTACAGGCATAGTAGCATAACAAAAAGGTTGAAGTCCGTGCACAGCTAGTATTCACATTTTTTTCTTGAGAAAAGTATTTAGGCCTTTGTTAGTGTGTAAGATGCTCCCGGGATATCACTCTCTAAATCAGAGCGTGGAGAAAATGAAGCAATGTAGCCCCCCCTTAAATTGGGGTGTGTCCCCCTAGGCACCAGTCCTATCCTGGATAGGGTTTCATTAATGATGACTGAACTCAAAAGTGACCACAGTTGTCAGGGATTTGAAAAAAAATGTTTATGAACATCTGAATGTATTGTTATCTTCACAATGATGCATTCATTTTTCAAAATCAGATTGAGATCTTAATCCAGAAGACTATAATCTCCATGATGCATTGCACCAGAAATTTAAAAGTCAAGCGTGGATTACATTATCCAGAGTTCTACACATCCCAATGTCTTTTGGGCTTGCCGCCATTCTTCAGGGGATAAACCTGTAGTACAAAGTAAAATGAAATATGATGTGACATACAATGAGGAAACAACATGCGATAATAAACTGATTCTTCAACAATGTATGGGTGAACTCGTTGGTGAGTTGGGTGAACGCATGATCAAAAGAAAGTATAAACTGTGGTTGAAAATATTGGTACACCGTGCAACAGAGAGAATAACTGTTGATTAAAGCGCCAAAGTGAAAAAACAACAGACGAGTATGTGGCGAAGGCTGTGGTTCCTGAAACGAACATGGGAAGTCCAATCAGTGAAAAGAAGTCACCCAAAATCCAGGTGTGTTTCAAACTTGAGGAGTTAAAGAGTAACATTCGCGATTTTATAGCAAGGCCTGGAAGCCAATATTATGCATAATCCCTTTTATTGCTCCCCAAACAGCAGTGAGAGAGCGCAAACTGACTTAAATGTATGAGTACATCACACTTACCTGTAGTAAGCACAAATCATGAGGAGAAATGCCATGAGTGCTAATAGTATCTGCAATTATATTCTGAATGTATAGATAATGTAGAGATTTAAGTAGAAGTGGAACTAATACAGAAATGTGTGACATTATATGATTTTAGTAGATGTGTTTATTTTTGAATCCATGTCGTGTAGCTGTTAAAACATAAGATGGTATGCGGTTAAACGCAGAATGTGGTAGGCCTCAGGGCCAGAGCTAAAAGGGAAGGTGTTTCTTTTCACGACACAGATTGTATTAATGTTTTGGCCATTGCATTAAATAGGCCATGATTTATAGAAATGTTTATTAAATAATAGAATAAGAGTATTAACATGCTTTAATTAAATGAAGAAGTTGAATGCTATAATCATAATGAGAAATATTGTAGGCCTGAAATGTTTTAGCATTGATTTACACGTACATGTCTGGGCTGAGAAATGTTGCAAGTTTTTTCTTTTTAGAAGTCTATGAGAGTTGGGTTCTTGGCTACAGATATCTGTCTGCAAAGGAAAAGGGGGGATCCAATTATAAATGAATGAATAGAGGCCTGTTCAGTAGACGGCCCAGACATGGAGGAGGGTTCTGGAATGTTTGAGGGGTATCAGCGGGCCGGAGAAGAGTCTGAGAAGCAAGGTCAACTCTAATGTATGAGGCCCAAGACAAAGCATCATGGAAAAAGCCAGAAGTTGCACCACGTGAGGGGCGTTCCGCAAGGGGCGTCTCAAATGTTGTTGACTGTTTTGTATTAGGGACAGCACCCCTGGGTGGAGTTAGAGCAGATACCTGAGGACCCTTTAGAGAGCGGATGGGTAGGCAGAGAGGGGTCATGATTGGAGAACTATAGGTTTTCACCAAGAAACTTAGAGTGAGTGACTTCCCTTGGGGGTCATTCACTGCTGACACCTTTGTTAGGTTGGGATTTGGTTAAGTAGGGATACCATCTAGAGCAGGGTAGGGACAGCCTAACCTTTGCGTTTTCCTCCAACCTAAATGAAGGAGAGATATGCGTCAATGCTGATAGCTTTATTATTCTTAGAACTTGTGTTAGTGATTTCTGTTGCTCGTTTGAGGGCTTTTCGAGAGCACATGTATGTAATTGGACCTGTGTATCTCGTGAATCTCATTCTGAGATGCCTGTATTTGCAGCTTATCATATCTTTACAATAAACTTTTGAAAGCTAGAAGTTGTTTGTGGTCTTTGGGAGTAGAGTCCTTTATTGGGTGAACTAACTTGGAAATAGGTGCACTTTCTTTCCTCACAGACAGGCAATAAAGGTTCAGTCGACCAGATCGAGGTTTGGATCAATAGATATAAGGTATCGATCAAAATCTCGCCCTTTCAGTTGGTAGCTATAGAGGATGGTTGCCTTCTTGAGGACGGTGACCTAGGCCAGGTTAGCTTACCCCAAGGCCCCTAGAGATCGATGATCGGAAGAACAGCCCGCTGAGGAAGATCCGGATGACGTGAGACAGAAAAAGCAGCAGTATCGGTCGAGAGTGAGTATAAAGGGTTATGCGTGTTAGATTGCGGTGTTTTGTATTGTATCTATGTTGTAATGTCTGGCGGAGTTGAATGTCTGTAGAGAGACTGTGGAACAGGTTGTGAGCGCGCGCAACCGGTGGAAATCTTAAGTTCAAGGAGAGCTTAAGTGGTTCGGGTGTATCGGACACCCAGAGTAATTGTCAACTAGTGTGAAGGGGGTCATGAGGTACCATTGATCACCCGAGAGACCGAGATAGGGGGAACGTAAGAGTGAGTGCGTGAGTAACGGACGCTGGTCGGAAGTTACTGTGTGTGTAAGCAACCTATCAGAGAGACGATAGACATCTCGTCAGTTGTGTTGACAATTACAGATAGACTGTGGACGTACAGTCGAGAGAAGTGACCGCTTGGTCGGAAGTAGTCATTTTTCGGTGTATGAATGGGACGCATGCATAACCGGGAGACGAGTTGAGAAAGGAGGGGTGCTGCTGCGAAGCGGAGAAAAGTGACGTCAGGTGGTGTCGCGCAGGGATTGGCCGACAGAAGAAAGACCGCGCTGTGATAGGCCAGCTAGCGAAGACGTCAGACAGGGTCGCGACGTGATTGGCCGACCGGAGAAAGACCGCGCTGCGATAGGCCAAGCTAGCAAAGCCGCGACAGGATTGGTGGATTGTCATCAGGAAGTAAACAGAGTAGCGAGGCTGGATATTGTGCGCATAATTATGAAGTGTTTTAAATGGCTGAAAGCGGTGTTTAAAAGAGAGAAGCGGGGATCGTATGAAGGGGAAGAAGCCCCGCCGGAGGGTACGCCAGCTCGTTACATGGCAGTGAATGTTGGGCTGCATACGATCCTTTGGATATCAGAGTGGAGTAAGATTACTGAAGGAAATGAGGAACTGACGTTCCCGAAGTACGGGACGTTCAGATTAGAGGTGTTACATAGATTAAAATCAGTCATGACCTCAATGAGACCCTTGCCTAGACCAACCCAGTTTGAAGCTCTTGATGCATGGATTAGGGCAGCGCATGAAAAGAATATGAACAGACGACAAGAAAGGGTGAAACGATCGGTAAGGGCAGTGCAGGATGCCAGGTGGGATGCGGATGCTAAAAGATGGAGAGTGCATAACATGGAAGTAAATAAACTGTACCCAGTGTTAGAGGCGCCAGTAAATAAAAGCCCCATAGAAGAAGATGATGAGAGCGAAACAGAGGACAGCCTGATAAACAGATTATTGACAGATAGGCCACCCCCGTATAATAGAGCAGGGGGAGAGGTCGAGAATACTGAAGGAGAAAAGGGGGGCAATGCAGGAGAGCATAGACCGCTTCCCAGTTCAGAGTGGGATCCTGATCCAAAGAAAGAGCTGTCCCAGCCTAGTCAGGTGCAACAGGTAGTCGGGAGGTTTGTGGTACAAAGAGCGCCGGAAACGGAAAGCGCCACATCCTACCCATTACCAGATGCACTACAGGTACCTGTTACCATAGGTCCTATAATATCGATATATGACCAAGAGAGAGCAAGAGGGGAGGAACGGGTACGGAAGGACAGAGAAAGAGCAGAGAAGGCAAGGAGGAACGATACGATTAATTCCCCAAGTCAGATGCCGATACCCAGAGAGTGGAGCACCCCGATGCATACAGCAGGGGACCCAGGAGGAGATCCTGGGGGCCCTAGATGGCCAGTAGATTTGAGGGGATCTGGACGAAAATCCTTTCAAGAGCTAAATGAGTACATGAAGCAGTGGGATGAGGCAGTGAAGGCTCAAAAGAGCATCAATGCTGCGGAAGCAGAAAGGGAAAGTCAGGACAGCAGAGCACGGACTCACTGCGGGGCTGGGGAGAGTAGCCCGGAGTGGGACTGTAGAGGGAGTAGGGGAGTCACCCATTGGGCCCGGAGTGGAGGTAGAACAGACCTGGAAAACGGGGGCCCCGGGAGTGAAGGGGTGGCGCGCCCAATACTCAGTGAAGGGGAGAGGAGAGCGCAAGAGTACAGAAACAGCTTTAAATGTCCACACTGTGTGCCCGGCACCAGAGAACTGAATGGGAGTTGTGAGAGGTCGCACCATAGTCCCTGTGATGACGGAAATGAGCGCAGCCCAGGGAATATGGGGAACCAGGAAGGATCGTATCGGGTACTGAGCAATATGAGGCAAAGAGAGAGTAGCGAGCAGAGGGAAAATAACAGAGAGGTGTGCGGTGAGAGGAGAGAAGAAGAAGAGAGTGGGCAGAGCAAGAGTGGGGGTAACAGGCCCGTGTTCCATCACCTTCCTCGATCGGATGGCCGAGCATGGGACCTGGAGAGATGGGAGCGAGGGAGACCACCCATTAACTCTCCCGAGCCCAAACGCAGAGCTCGAAGTTGGGATGGTAGGGAGATCAGTGAGCCCCCTTCGAAAGACATATTGCGAGCTGAGATAAAAGCCAAGAGACTCGATGTCACCAGTTTAAGGTCAGACCTGGATGACATGGTAGATGGTACCCTGCCTTTAGAAAGAATGGAAATGTATGAACAGGATGAAATTCTGTACATGGCGAAGGACATTACTCGAAAAGCGAGAGCAGTCCATGAGAAGTTAGTCGAACTAGCAGGCAAATATATGGTGGACTTGTCAAGAACCAAAGCATTACAGGGTAACCACAGGCTACATTACACAGATCGAGACCTAGATGAGAGGAGAACGATTGGGCTGAAAACACACATAAGGGAACTGATTACTGGAATAAGGACATGGAGGGCACTAGATAAGTGGGAAGAGAGGTGGTCCAAGAAAGGGACCGGTAGGAGAAGCATGATTGGTATGACGCCAGGACAGCAGGGAATAGAAGCATACCCTTTGCGTGAAGTCGCAAATGGGAACTATGTACATGTCCCTTGGAGTAGGGGAGATTTAGCTGCTTTTACCACCTCTTTCCCCAAATTACGTGAAAGCCCAGTGGAGTGGTACAAGCAAGTGGAGAGATTTGTAAAAATCTCAAAGGTCCTTTGGATAGATCTGAACACGCTGTTTGACATTGTAGTACCAGGCGATCTGTGGACAGCATGCAAGGTTAGCGCTGAGTGGCCCACAACGGAGCCAGAGAGAGATGCCAAGAC
This sequence comes from Lissotriton helveticus, assembly GCF_964261635.1. Taxonomy (NCBI): domain Eukaryota; kingdom Metazoa; phylum Chordata; class Amphibia; order Caudata; family Salamandridae; genus Lissotriton; species Lissotriton helveticus. The sequence goes on along the minus strand of NC_136071.1, from coordinate 159,418,279 downwards.
TAATGGGCCGTCCGAGATTGTGATGGCAAAATACGAGAGAGTGATGACTTGGCTGAAAGAGAAAGTGCCAATGCAAGACATAGATTGGGTCAGAATAGACCGAACAAGACAGGAACCCAAAGAGACAGTCCACGAGTATTACGAGAGATTGCTGAAGGCGTTTAAACAGTATAGCGGCTTGGATGTAATGGATCCAAAAGACATAGGGCAATTTGTGTCCAAGTTCGTCCTGGGACTGAGACCGGATATTAGTTTAATGATTCAGCAACACTCGATTTGTTGGCAAACTAAACCCCTAGACGAAATACTGAGATATGCCAGGTACTGCTGTGATGAGATAGACTCTAAGGCTAAGAAACTAAAAGAAAAGTTGATGGTGGTACAGATGCAGGCAGCAGGGAAGGGGGGACAACAGCAACAGCAGCAAGGAACAGGTACAGGAGGAAAGAAGCAGTACAGTCAGAGCAAGGGCAATGAGGAGAGTTCCACCTTTAGACCCAGGATAGATATAGCTGCCTTGAAGAAAACGACAAGGTGCCACCAGTGTAACGAGGTGGGGCATTGGAAACGCGAGTGCCCCTACAATGTAGAGATAGGAGAACAAGAGATAGAGGAGGAAGAGGTCCAGAGCGCGCCTACAAGAGGGGTAACGCCATACCAAGGAAAGGTGCTCAAAGGGGGGGGGGCTCCTCCCCGAGCCCAGTTCCCGCAACCTCCTCGAGTAGGGAGTATGGGTAAGACCTATAGACAAATGCCCCTGTTTGTGGAAGGGGAAGAGTGCTATTATGTGGACCCATTAACCGGACAGAGAGTGGAAAGAGAAGACTGCACCCTCGGGGCAGCCTTGGAGGTAGATCAGAGGGGACCCTATGTGGAAGCAGAAGTAGCAGGGTGCCCTACGACATTTCTGGTGGACACAGGAGCCACTAGATCCACGATCAGATCAGCTGCAGTTCCAGACCTGCCCATGTCTGGAGAGACCATACAGGTGGTAGGGGTCGCAAACAGGAGAATAACCAGCCAATTGACAGAACCGGTACAGGTGAAAATAGGGAAGTACAGCGATGAGCACCAGTTTGTGGTTTGCGATTCAAGTCCTGTGTGTCTGCTAGGAAGAGACCTGTTGTGTAAATTGAATTGTACTATATACTGTACACCTCAGGGAGTGGAGGTATTGACCAATGACGATGATGCAGATTTCAAAGTTGCAAACTCAAGAATATGCGTGGAACTGTACCCTACTTTAACAGTAGAGGAGCTCCCCTGGGACTTGAGAGAGACAGTGGCACCAGAAGTATGGGATTTCACTGGGGAAGAGATTGGATTGGTCAAAGGGGTGGACCCAGTGAAAATTGTAGTGAAACCGCATGCTGAGTTCCCAAGAACACCCCAATATAAATTGACTCCAGAAACGATTGCAGGCATAAAACCCGTGATCGAGTCCATGATTAAACAGGGAATACTGAAAGAAATCGTGGGTAGTCCATGCAACTCCCCGATTATGGGTCTGCAGAAACCAAATGGGAAATTTCGGATAGTACAGGACCTGCGAAAGATTAATAACATAGTCGTTTCATGTTGTCCAGTGGTACCGAATCCATCAGTGATACTGTTTCAGATTCCATTCCAAGCTGAGTGGTTCACTGTGATCGATCTTTGTCAGGCTTTCTTTTCGATCCCTCTGGACGAAGAAAGCCATTTTCTTTTCGCATTTAAGCTGGAAAATCGCGTCCTAACATGGTGTCGTATCCCTCAGGGGTATACAGAGAGCCCATCGATCTTTAACCAGCTTTTGAAGAAAAATCTTGAAAGTCTAGTGCTGCCCCAGAAGTCAGTTCTGGTCCAGTACATAGACGACCTCCTTGTGGCGTCAGAAACAGAAGAAGCTTGCAGGGAAGACTCCATTGCTTTGTTAAATCACCTAGCTGCCAATGGGCACAAGGTATCCCCGGGAAAATTGCAGTACTGCCTGACAGAAGTGCAGTATTTGGGACACAGAATAGAGAAAGGCAAACGAAAAGTGTCACCAGACAGGATAGAGGCGATCATGAAAATGAATGCGCCTAAGACTCAGAGAGAGGTCAGGATGTTCCTAGGGATGGTGGGTTATTGCCGACAGTGGATCGTGAACTTTTCACTGAAAGCAAAGCCCTTGCAAAAACTGACGCACAAAGAGGTGAGTGATCCGGTACCATGGGACAAAGACTGTTTGATGGCGTTCCTACAGCTGCGAGAGGACCTGTGTCGTGCTCCGGCATTGGGAATGCCTGATTACAATAAACAATTTTTTCTTTACTGTTGTGAGAGAGAAGGTTGCGCGTTGTCTGTGTTAGTCCAAATCCATGGGAATGCCCGTAGACCAGTTGCTTATTTCTCGGCTACTTTAGACCCAGTAGCCGCAGCGTTGCCCGGATGTCTCAAATCCGTTGCTGCAACGGGTGTCAGCATTGAAAGATGTGAAAATATCGTCATGGGGCACCCGTTAGAGGTGTGCGTGCCACATTCTGTTGAACTGTTGATGACCAGGACCAAAACACAGCATCTGACCAACAGCAGGCTCACGCGCTATGAGCAAGTTATTCTTGCTGCAGAGAATGTGACCCTCAAGAGATGCTCTGTTTTGAACCCTGCTACCTTGATGCCACTTCCAAATGATATTGAGGATGATGATGAATATACAGACCATGACTGCCTTGATGTGACTGAACTATGCACCAAACCCAGACCCGACATCGTAGATGAGCCACTGACTGACCCAGATGAAATTTTCTTTGTCGATGGCTCATGTGTAAGAGACGAAGTTGGGCAGTTGAGAGCAGCTTATGCTGTATGTACAATTACTGGAGTTGTGGAAGCTGGGTGCCTGGAAGGAGTACACTCCGCTCAGGTAGCCGAGATTATTGCCCTGACACGTGCTTGCTTGGCAAGCAACCAAATTCGAGTCACCATCTACACCGACAGCCAATATGGGTATGGGGTAGTTCATGATTACGGGCAGTTATGGTCTCAAAGAGGGTTCATGACTTCTTCAGGCTCTCCCATTCGCAATGGAGAGTTTGTGCGCCTGTTGTTAGAGGCATTGCAGTGCCCAGCAAGTATCGCAGTTGTAAAGTGCACCGCACATACCAGAAATGAGGACTTTGTTTCGAAAGGCAATAGATATGCTGATGAAGTTGCGCGGTATTGCGCGGAACAAGGGTACTCTTTCACAGAGGTGGATGTGGGTGGAATAAATGTAAGAACTGAATTAGCCATGATACTGGAAACTGTTGATACTTGGGATGAACTGTCAACCATGCAAGAAAATGCTCCTGATTCTGAAAAAGAAACATGGGAGAAGGCAGGATGTGTAATGGGTGAGACCCATTTTTGGGTCTCAGCAGACGGCAGAGCAGTGTTGCCCAATGAGATGGTGAGTCCAATGGCTAGACTCATACATGGTCCCGTACACTTGGGGAGAGATGCTATGCTGAGAGTGTTTAGACAAACTTGGTACAATCCTAAGTTTAGAATAGCAGCAGAAGCAGTGTGCCAGCGTTGTGTGACCTGCCAGCAGCTGAATGTAGGGAAAAGAACACCAGTTGCACTAAGTCACATAGGAAGGTCTGGAGGTCCATTCAATCGAATGCAGATAGATTTCATTGAAATGCCAAGGTGCAACCGCCTCCGCTATGTCCTGGTGATTGTTTGTGTGTTCTCCAGATGGGTTGAGGCATACCCTACACGTAGGTGCGACACCCTCACAGTGGCCAAGTTACTGCTCAGGGAAATCATTCCTCGCTTCGGGGTGCCGGCCTTTTTGGAATCAGATAGGGGAACACATTTTAACAGCGAGCTTGTGAAGATGGTCTGTGTAGCGCTAAATATTGACCAGAAGTTGCATTGCAGTTACCGACCAGAAGCCTCAGGAATTGTGGAGCAGATCAATGGCACTATCAAGGCCAGACTAGCCAAAGTTTGTTCCTCAACGACCCTGAGTTGGCCTGACGCCCTGCCATTGGTTCTCATGAGCCTTCGTAGTACCCCAGACAGAAGGACAGGGTTGTCACCACATGAGGTGTTAATGGGGAGAGCAATGAGGCTGCCATCTGTCCCAGCTACTGCACTGTTAAATATCACAGATGATATGATCCTGGACTATTGTAAGGGGCTGTCTGACGCCATGCGTTCTGTGTCCCTTCAGGTGCAGGCTGCCGAGGTTCCAGCGTGCCAGGGCCCTTGCCATGACCTGTATCCTGGGGACTGGGTCCTGGTGAAAAAACATGTGAGAAGAAGCTGCTTGGATATTCGTTGGCGTGGACCCTTCCAGGTCATCCTGATCGCGAGCACGGCTGTGAAGGTGGGAGGCCTGCCCAATTGGATCCACGCGTCACATACGCGAAGGGTTCCAGCACCTCTGGAAGAAACAGCTCCTCTCTCGGATAGACGTCCAGCAGAGGACCGAGAAGCCATAGAGGGGGCTAGCCAAGCTGTAGAGGTGTCAGCGGAAGCAGGGAACGAGTCTGACCAAGCTGAGGACGGTCAGTACAACAGCGAAACAGAAGACGCTACAGAAGGAGAAAGCAGCTGGGAGTACGAGTCTGACCCTGACAGGTCTGAAAGAGAGCGAGAACAGACCAGAAGGAGAAGGAGTAGAAGGGCACGTGGAGAAGCTAATTGGCCGCAAAGACGGAGCTCTAGCCTGAGGTCAACTCCAGAGGCAACCCTTCCTCCGATATCGGAAGACTCAGACCCAGAAGAAGGTGCTCAGGGCGCTGAAGCACCGGACCGAAGAAGGTCAAGAAGAGTGCGTGTGCCTAACAGAAGATACTCCACACCTGAGTGGACATATCTGGCGACAAATGTCTGTGAAACCGGAGACAGGGAGGATCCGAGCGGTGGTGGTGTCCAGTTCTGAGCCCATTATCACCGTGGAAATACGACTGTTGGTACCCGGTGTCGAACAAGAAGGGTCACTAACATTCATGCTCCCTAGACCTCCCCGCCTCAGCAAGTTAAAACACATGTTCCTTTCAGAATTGCAATTCCCCGACTTTGGTACAACGATAACAGCACATGAAGAGCACAATCTTCGTTTGGAAATACTGAACTATGCTATTGAAGCTGCAACCACAAACCTGATAGTAGACTGTTAAAGGACTTTGTAAATAAAGCAAGCAGAAAAAGAAGATTACCTAGCGCCCAGGAAGCAGAGAATTTTAGGGAACTTCCCTTGAGTTGATGGAGAAGGGCTAGGGTTGTCTTTTTTTTTTTGAACTGTTAAAGGACTTTTGCGAAGAAGGCTGTCAGCCTCCAGTTGTGTGGATTCTAAAGACAAAAGGATTGAAAAGAGACTGTAAAGGAACGAGAGGAAAAGAACTTTTTGCAATGATAAGAGAGAGCCATATTGTCTGACGAAATGGAGGCCGGCACCCAGAACCGAAGAGCTAAATGTATAATAGGTACACTAATAGTAGGAGTGATAATATTAATAGCTTTAGTGGTAACAATTTCTTATGTAAAGGGACATGAAGAAGAGGTAAAGGTAACTGATGCGAATTCTGTAGTAACGCTTACACCTACTGTTGCTGGTGAGAAAAGGGAAAACACTCAAGAGAAAGCGTTATTGGCTGCAGAAGCCCGCAGGTTACACGTAGATGAGTCCCAAGGAGACTTTAGGTCAAATGCTTATGCTAAACTTTTATATGAATACGTGGATGCCATGGAGGTTAAGGATTGTTATGTCTGCATGCAGTTGCCGGCATCTGTAGACGAGGGTATTAGATACCATCACCTCCCGCTGACATATGGCATTACATGTAGCTTATTGCTTAGTATATTTTATGAGAGAGATAGTTTTGAATACTATTTCTCGAATTATGATTCAGTGTTGCCAGAAGTCCCAAATTATAAGCAGATGAACAAATGGGACTACTGGAAGAGTGAAGACAGATTGGCCAAGTTCTTCATTCCTTGGATTACTTTAGATACTTCACATGCCCGTAGAAATAACCTGACATGCAAGGTGTCAGAAGTCGAGAAGAAGTTCATAGGGCAGGTGGATGATCGTTACAGGAGACAAAAGATTTTGAAAAAATCAGGACAGTGGAAAACAGATTGGACCGAGGAAGAGAAGGCACACAAGAGAAAGGGTAGTAGTGGTCCAATAGCTTTAGATAAGACGCAGAGAGGAAAGCTATGTCTTCACCGAGCCAAAACGTATTATGAAAATGTATACGTGGGTGAAGTAGACTGTGAACATGCTTTTAATTTAGAGTACTACACTAAGGATTTCCTGAAGGGAATGCAAGTGATTCCAAATGTGTATTTTGTATGTGGAAGAAATGCTTACGTGAGACTACCTGACAACTGGTATGGATCATGTTACTTGGCAATTGTCTTCCCCAAAATATATCATGCACAAGACTTAGTGATCATTGAGGGCAAGACATCTTCGAGGGGAAGGAGAGATGTAGGCGATGCAGAAATGGTTGGAGATGTCTTTGGAGCTATGTTCCCTCTTTTGGGAGTAATCCTTAATGATGTTAAAATTAGACGACTGGCAACAGTTGTCGACAGGTTGTCTGCCAGCACTGCTCAGTCCTTAATGCTGGTAGAAGGAGAGATGCAATCGATAAGGGCTATGGTTCTTCAAAACCGACTTGCTTTAGATGTCCTATTAGCAAAAGAGGGCGGAGTCTGTAAGGCTTTGAAGGTCCAGGAATGTTGCACTTACATTCCAGACAATTCGAAGCCCCTTGAGAAAGTTATTAAGAACATAACTAATATTCACAAGGAGATCGAAGACTTGAGTAGAGAAAATGTCTGGGAAAAGGTGGGCCACGGAATGAGTACAGTTGGAGGGTGGTTTTCCACCTTAGGCAAAAGCTTTGTTTGGTATATCCTAAAACCTATCATCATAATATTGATCTGTGGGATTATATTGTGGGGATTGGTGAGGGTATTCAAATGGTACAGAGCAAGAAGGTCAGAAAGGGCCCAAAGAGAACAGCTGCAGAGATTGGCTGCCATACAAGATAATCAGTACAGGAGTCTGAGGGCTCTGGAAGCGCAGAGAATGCCAGCAATAACTGCAGTTTAAATGTTAGTGATGACCCCGAGAGGTCATCAAAGGGGGGAACTGAGAGAGCGCAAACTGACTTAAATGTATGAGTACATCACACTTACCTGTAGTAAGCACAAATCATGAGGAGAAATGCCATGAGTGCTAATAGTATCTGCAATTATATTCTGAATGTATAGATAATGTAGAGATTTAAGTAGAAGTGGAACTAATACAGAAATGTGTGACATTATATGATTTTAGTAGATGTGTTTATTTTTGAATCCATGTCGTGTAGCTGTTAAAACATAAGATGGTATGCGGTTAAACGCAGAATGTGGTAGGCCTCAGGGCCAGAGCTAAAAGGGAAGGTGTTTCTTTTCACGACACAGATTGTATTAATGTTTTGGCCATTGCATTAAATAGGCCATGATTTATAGAAATGTTTATTAAATAATAGAATAAGAGTATTAACATGCTTTAATTAAATGAAGAAGTTGAATGCTATAATCATAATGAGAAATATTGTAGGCCTGAAATGTTTTAGCATTGATTTACACGTACATGTCTGGGCTGAGAAATGTTGCAAGTTTTTTCTTTTTAGAAGTCTATGAGAGTTGGGTTCTTGGCTACAGATATCTGTCTGCAAAGGAAAAGGGGGGATCCAATTATAAATGAATGAATAGAGGCCTGTTCAGTAGACGGCCCAGACATGGAGGAGGGTTCTGGAATGTTTGAGGGGTATCAGCGGGCCGGAGAAGAGTCTGAGAAGCAAGGTCAACTCTAATGTATGAGGCCCAAGACAAAGCATCATGGAAAAAGCCAGAAGTTGCACCACGTGAGGGGCGTTCCGCAAGGGGCGTCTCAAATGTTGTTGACTGTTTTGTATTAGGGACAGCACCCCTGGGTGGAGTTAGAGCAGATACCTGAGGACCCTTTAGAGAGCGGATGGGTAGGCAGAGAGGGGTCATGATTGGAGAACTATAGGTTTTCACCAAGAAACTTAGAGTGAGTGACTTCCCTTGGGGGTCATTCACTGCTGACACCTTTGTTAGGTTGGGATTTGGTTAAGTAGGGATACCATCTAGAGCAGGGTAGGGACAGCCTAACCTTTGCGTTTTCCTCCAACCTAAATGAAGGAGAGATATGCGTCAATGCTGATAGCTTTATTATTCTTAGAACTTGTGTTAGTGATTTCTGTTGCTCGTTTGAGGGCTTTTCGAGAGCACATGTATGTAATTGGACCTGTGTATCTCGTGAATCTCATTCTGAGATGCCTGTATTTGCAGCTTATCATATCTTTACAATAAACTTTTGAAAGCTAGAAGTTGTTTGTGGTCTTTGGGAGTAGAGTCCTTTATTGGGTGAACTAACTTGGAAATAGGTGCACTTTCTTTCCTCACAGACAGGCAATAAAGGTTCAGTCGACCAGATCGAGGTTTGGATCAATAGATATAAGGTATCGATCAAAATCTCGCCCTTTCAGCAGCAACAAAAACACTAGAATTTAGAATACATATAACTTCTAGAACGTTGAACATGCATATACTCTCAGAACTGGCAGCCATCTTCCTCTTTTGTTGCTGCTCAGACAACAGATAAGTCATAGTTTCATTTGCTTATTATTTGGTGAAAGTGTGTTTGTTTAAAGAAGCTAGATGTATTTTGAATTTACGTTTGAATGGGATAAGTGAATAGTATTTATAGAAGAATTACAGAATGTATTAGTGATTTTTAAAAAGGTTTGGAGTTATTTTAGGTTTATAAACATTGACGAATTGTTTCTAGGTAGAGCGCGTCCCTTTGAGGATTTGTGTAACATATACATATACAGGAGGAATGTGTTAGTAGTGGGGCATAGTTAATCGAGTAATGTTACCGATTTAATGAGATAGTTGATCTGTGCGCGTGTAACGTGTAGCAGGAGGCTCATAAGGCAGTTGATCTGAACGCGCACATCGGGTAGTGCGAGGCTCTGGCATGGCTCGACCTTCTGTGACGGAGGAAGGACTGGAGCACATGCAGCGCAAGCGTTGTGATTAATGGTTTCATTTTGGCACAGGAAGGGCGCCGTACGCACGTAACATACAACAGCCATTTTGAGAGATTGGGAAAGTGTAGTTGGATTAATAGGAGTTCTTTGTTGGCCATATTTTGGGAAAATTATGAGTCTGACAGAACGCAAGTGATTTTGTGTCAGACCGGTTAGGAGTTCAAGTGCAGGTCGTGATTCATTACAAGAAGAGAGAGATTTGACAGTTGGAGGAAAGTTATTTGTTATTCGTGAGGAGGAATTAATAAATAGGTTAAAGGAGGCTTAAGGCAGAATTGAGGGGAAATTTAAAAAATAAATTAAATTTGAAAGTAATTATTTTTAAGATTTGGTTTTGGAGGTATAACATCAAAAACTGAGGTACTTCTGATCGGCAAGGAAACACACAAGTGGGATGATCATTGGTGGCCCTCCATCTTAGGTCCTTCCCCCATCCCTAAGATGGAAGTAAAAAACCCGGACGTGACTATGGACAACTCCCTCACTCTAGAGTCACACGCAAAAAGAGTGGCTGGCGTGTGCTATGGACGCCATCGGTCGCTTAAACACATTTTGTTTTTTTTTTACCCCTCTGTACGTCAAACAATAGTCAAAGCCCTTGTCCTATCACATATAGACTATTGTAACGTACTAATTTTGGGCTCCAATCGGACAGCTATCAACAGACTTCAAAGGGCCCAAAATGCAGCTGCTCGTATTTTGTTTGCTCTGCCCAAACACTGTCATGTGTCTCACATCTTGCGGCGTCTTCACTGGCTTCCAGTGTCACAACGCATTCAATTTAAAGCCCTCTGTCTCCTTCATAAAATCCTCCATTTCTCTGGCCCCCTAATCTTGCAGGGTCTGTGTTCTTCCTATGTTCCCACACGCGCTCTCCGTTCAGCGGATCTCCACCTTGCCTGTACCATCAAAATCAGAAGGAGCAGAGCTGGTGGCCGTTCCTTCAGGTATTTGGCTCCGAAACTGTGGAATTCAATCCCCCTGGAGATGCGAGCCACTAACAACTATCTGTCATTTAGAAAGCAAATTAAAACATGGCTGTTTCCGCTTACTTAAGGTCCCGAAGTATTGTCACACGCTCTCTCTTTGGGCCAAGCTGTTTTGTTTCAAACTGTCCGCAAGCGCTGGGACGCCCTGTTGCTGGGGTAGCCATGCGCTATATAAGCGTTTTTAACATAACATAACATAACATAACTCATTTGTGAGGTAAAATGGAAGGTGCAGTGGGAAGTTTTGAAGAGAAAATGAAGTTATATGGATAAAATGTTTGGGAAGATGGCAGCATCTCTGGACAAAATAATTTAAAGTAGTCTGGAAAAAACTATGCACAGAAGACAAAGGTCTGGCGAAGATGAAAACTTCTGGACCACTGAGGAAATGGATGTGGTTGTGATGGAGCGAGATAGAAAACAAAATTTTGTTTAAACTCGCAAAGTCACATTTCCATAACATGAATAAAAATATTAATGATTTGTGATATGTCGTGCTAATACAACCTAGATTAAACTTTACACGTGGGGGGACTAACATGTGTGCTCATAAACGTGCATATTTGTTGCATCTTTTTGTTCGTGCAAATTAATAAAATAATTTATTGTTTTCGTTTTTGTCATTACTAACTGCTGCAAACTTAAATAAGCATGTGCTTGTTTTGCTTTTTCTTGTCTGTGTAATGTCATTTCTACTATTCTAGGTGCATATGGGTCTCATTGAAAAACGGAGACTGGTAAATATAAACGCTGCTTTATTTGTTTGCAATGGCTAGGTAACATTTTGATTAATCGGGTGGGTTAATTAATTAGTAAACCATGGGGTGGATACAGAATATACTTTATTTCTTACATTAATACTTTTCTTGTGTTTGTTTTATACTAGAAATCATAAGTTGCCTGCTTTTGAGGCCTAGCTATTTGAGCCGCAAAATAAGAGCTGATCTAAAATTCTGCAGAAAGTCACGAGACGCCCATTCTGAATTAAAACGTTTATTGAAGCTGCATTCACAAAGCAAAAACTGATGAGCTGACATCATTCTGTCGGACATGGCCAAGGTCGAAAGTGAACTTTTTGTCAGTCCTTAACTTGGCATCCGCGGAAGTTGCACTGAAAGGCTATGGAAGCTGCGAAGATGACTTAATACAAAGTTGCAATCGCAGGAAGCTTCTGGCTTCACGTGGAAGAGACAATGGTCTTTGTAAGACATGATTTTGTGGAACTTTTTAAGAATCGGGTGACATGTCACTTGTCACTCTCAACCAATGGGACGTCGTAGATTTCTGAAAACTTTCCTTTGCTAGTTTAGTTAGCGTAGAAAGGTATAAAAAGTCATGTCCTTAGGGTTGGGCTGGCTGCTGCTTTCTGACTTTCCGATGAGGGTGATGTGCTGCTGGACTTTGCGTGGAGCACGTAAGAATCCTCAAAGAACTTTACTTTAATTTCTGTCTATTTAGCTCAGTTAGGGAAATAGGTTTTAGAAATGCTAAACTTTATATAATTTCTTTAAATTTGATTCAATTGCTTAAATTGTGTTTTTTCATATTTCTTACTATCATGCTTGCTTTATTGCAAATAAATTTCATTTATAAAACTTACAACATATATACCATAATTTAGAAAATAAAATCTTACTTTTGACAAACAAGCTGGTCTTGATTATTTAGAAGTATAGGTTACCATTAGCTAGATCACGTCACCTATGGTGGTCGTTTAAATGGTTGAGTTTTATTCTAATGACAATATTCTTTCTGTAAATGTATAAATATGTATATAGTGTGTAGATAATGTGTATATAGATTTATTCTGACCACCTGATTCAGTAGGCCCAAAATATATCAGGTTTATAAATGGGTCCATATTTAGTATAGAATTTTGTTTATAGGTTATGAAGTTGGGTAGCATAGTTTATGATATATTTTCTATAGCCCGCTGGATCAATTATCTGGTAGCAGAAATTGATGGTTGCTAAGAGGTAACCAAGGTAATATGTTGGTTGCTAAGGGTTGCGTCATGGTATGGAAATAGGATCGATGTTTTAACACTTGTTAAGTTCGTTTTTCGTGCCTATCTGTAAGCTATACCGGTATAGATTGTGTGGCGAGAAATTAGTCACGCAAGCCATCTGTTCAGTTTGTAGTGATATCGCCGAGTATCACAAGAGGTATCGCCGTGTACCATAGTGTTGTCGCCGAGCAGCACAGTTTTAGGGCTAGGTCTGAATCTTGTATAGTGAGGATTTTCTAAGAAATCAAAGCAGCATGAGAATAGGGACAAAGCGCCTTCCATAAAACTCACTGTGATGAGAGTATTGGTTATATCCGAGCTTGAGTGAAGGGTAAAATTAACGTCGGTGCATGATTATCTATAAACAGGTTAGAGTCCTGTACGGGTACATGTTTCATATCTATAAACAGGTGAGAGCCCTGTACGGATAACGTCGTTATTTTGCTAACGGTGCATGAATTCTATAAACAGGTGAGAGTCCTGTACGGATTTCATGTGTGTTTGAATTTAGGGAATTTTCCGTGTAAAAGTGCGAGTTTGAATTGTATTTTATGTTCAAGTGGAACTCTTAGAACTTTCACTTCGCGGTGGGTTCAGAGCAAAGCGAGTTCATAATTATACGTGTTAGAAGGGTGGGGTAAGGTTACTCTACTGACAATTGAATATTATCCTTAGTGTGAATAGCGCCGTCTATTCCGAAGTGTGGATACTTGAATGTATGTAAACTATCCTAATTAGTGAAACGAACAGATGTTGTCTTTATAAGTCATTGTTAAGAATTAATTTACACTGAAAAGTGTTCTTAAAATGGCGCTGTGAAAAGATTTTGTGAAGGAGGGGTAAGCGCCAGGAGTGAGAAGCGAGAAACCGCAGCTGCTGTGTACGTCACAGAGCCGCGCTGGGATTGGGTGACCTACGTCACAAACTGTATTCTGATTGGCTCTTGAGTCTCTGACGGCCTGTGAGCAGATTGGTTGTTGGGAAATTCTCCAAATTTATTGGTTGAGCAGAAAACTGACGTAGCTCAACTGCCATTGGTTTGTTGGTGTGTTTCGCGCACGGATTGGTTGTTTTGCGGAACATCCCGGAAATATTTTACGAACGATTTTGTGAATTAAATTTAACTTTTGAAAATGAGTTATCATTTTAAACATGTTGAGAAAAAGACAACATTATTTCAGAAATTTAAGAATTTATTTTCACCTGACAAGAAAATCGAAACGCGAGGTGGTAAACTACTTCATAAGTATAAAACACCTGCAGCGTACATGGAAGGTGAATACGGATATCATACTGTCTTATGGTTCGACAGTTGGAAACGCTATACTAAAAACGATGGTGTTTTGACTTGGCCTGATGATGGTTCATTTAATGTAAGGGTTTTAAGAAACTTACGAGAGAAAATGAATGCTCTTGTTCCAAAACCGAGACCAACTCAATTTGAAGCTTTAGTTGAGTGGGAAGATGAGATGTATCAGTTACAAAGAGAAGCTAGTGGAATTAAAAGACCTTCTAAAAATCCATCATGGAAAAGAGAAACTCATGAAGATAGATTGCGAATGTGGAGACAGGGAAACATGAGTGAAGGATTGTATTTAATTCATGAAATGGTAATGGGTTCTCCTACAGGAAAATCTATGGAAAGTGAATCTGAGGATGCAATTATGGAAGAAATATATACAACTGCTAGAAATAAACAGCCTAATCAGCCTTTGAGACCTCCTAGATCATGGTCTACTCCGGTGGTTTCTACTGAAACTTCACCGAGTGCACCTCCAATTAGTGAAGCTCCTAAATTTTATCCAAATAATTGTGAAATCACTGAAACTCCTAGAAGACCAGAATTCGAGAATGCTCGAAATGAGGGTAGACATTTTTCAATGACACCAAGAGCAAGGGAACCTCCAAAAGATTATGCAAGAGAGACAAGAAATGTTGATGATGTTGATTATAATGAATATTTAAGGTCTAAAGAAGAATTAATTAAAAGAATGACAAAAGGCATGGAAGCTGTCACAGTTCCAGTAACAATAGGTCCTGTTCAGCCTGTATTTGATCAAAGAAATACAAACAAAACTGGATTAACTATTCCTTTAAATACAGAAATTCAAAAGCCTGCTGAAAAATTTTATTCAGACTTGACTGAATTAAACACTTCTAGATCGAGAATGCCTGATTTAACCTTTAATGAGGATTTATCTCCAAAAACACCAATGGGTGCTATGTCAGATGTAGGAAGTCCTGAAGTTAGGGTAACCACACCAAAACTTGATGTGGCCAAATTAAAAGCGAATATAGAAGAATTAATAATTGGAACAATTGGCCCAGATAGTTTAAATTACTATCGGGATGATGAACTATTATTCATTTGCAAAAGTATTCAGTGGAAAACGAAAAATAAATATGATCAATTAGAGGATTTAGCTGCAGAACTTGAAATCGATGTAAGTAAACAAAAGAATTTTGCAAAGCATTACAGATTAGATTTCTCAGAAAGTGACATTGAGAGTTTGAACTCAATGGGAAGAATAGTTCACATTAAAGATTTGATTGTCTATATCAAAAAGCTAGGAGAACTGAACAAATGGAGAGTGAAATGGACCAAAAGGAAGGAAGATGAAAGATTAGAAAGAATGTCAAAACAATTTCCAATGAGAGAAGTTGCTGGTGGAGGATATGTTCATGTCCCATGGTCGAGACAGGACATTCTGTTATTCACAAATGATTTTCCTAAATTAAGAGAGAAACCTGTTGAGTGGTACAGGCAAGTCGATAGATTTATCAAAGTGTCAAAAGTTCTGTGGATTGATTTGGATGGATTTTTTGACATTGTTGTTCCATCTGATCTTTGGACAGAATGTAAAATATCTATTAGTTGGCCAAAAGCAGAACCTGAGCGAATTAAAGAAACAGGTGCCCCAAATCCACTTGTAATGGATTTTTATGAGAAAGTAATTGTTTGGATGAAAAACAAAATTCCACCCAAAGAAGTTGATTGGGTTAAAATAGAAAGAACAGAGCAGGAAACAAAAGAATCAGTTCATTCTTTTTATGAAAGACTACTGTTAATCTTTAAACAATACAGTGGTTATGAAAAATTAGATGAAAAAGACATGAGTCATTTTATCTATAGATTTGTTTATGGATTAAAACCTGAAATTGGAGAAATGATCAGAACTAGTATTGTCGGATGGCAAGCACTATCTATAGATGATATTCTGAGAAAAGCAAAATATTGTAGCGATGAATTAGAAGTAAAACAGAAGAAGCTGAAGGAGAAAGCCATGTGGGCACAGGTAAAGGTGGCTGAGCAACAGATTGCCAGCATGGGAAATAAGAACACTAATTTTGTTCAAACTGGAAATACGAACCAGATACAAGGAAAGTTTAAAGGTAATAATTTCCAAAAGAAATTTAGCCCAAAGATAGAAGAGCTGAAACAAAGATTACCTTGTTTTAATTGTGGCGAAATTGGACATTGGAGGGACGAGTGTCCTCATCCTCCTAGAAACTTAAAGAATCCCTTATTGAATCCACAGATGCAGAATGGTGTTAACCTGCAGCAACAGCTACAGATGCAACAGGGGTTAAATGAATTTAATATTCAGCGACAATTACAACAACAGCAACAACAGCAGGTGAATAATCGTCAAGACCAATTGCCACAACCACCTTTTCCGAATTGTGGGGGAGTTCAAAAATATAATCCAAACGTGGGATTTCAGGGATGTGAACAGGTAATAAAACCACAAAAACAGCAAAAGCAGCAAAAGGTTCAAATGCAAAATGCTTCACAACAATTTTTATTAACAGGAAGTCAAGATAGTGATTCTGATGATTATTGCTGACGGTGCCCGAGAGAGGAGGAAGAGTGTGTTGTTGGAGCCACTCTTGAGGTTGACCAGTCTGGTCCTTATGTAAACGGGAAAGTTAATGATGTAGACATCACTTTTCTAGTGGACACTGGTGCTACCCGTTCTACTGTTAGATCAGTGGAAATTGAAAACCTACCTCTCTCTGGGGATACCATCCAAGTTGTGGGAGTAAGTAATCAGCAAATTAAAACAGATTTAACTGATCCAGTACCAGTCGAAATTGGAAATTACAGAGACAAACACAGATTTGTGGTTTGTAACAGTAGTCCAGTAAATCTATTAGGCAGAGACATCCTATGTAAAATGAATTGCAGAATATATTGTTCTCCTGAAGGAGTTGAATTACAAACAATGGAGGAAGATGGTTTGTACAGAATGACAATGATGATGATAGAAGCAGAAGAAACAAAATTGTTTCCTGCATTTGAAGAAAAGGATTTACCTGATGAGTTAAAAGAAACAGTGAAATCTGAAATATGGGATTTTACTGGGAATGAGATGGGTCTGATGAAAAACGTAGATCCTGTAAAAATAGCATTAAAACAAGGAATAGAATTTCCAAACACTCCACAGTATAAAATGAAAACAGAGACAATTGAAGGTATTACACCTGTAATTGAAAAATTAATAAAGCAAGGTGTATTAAAGGAAATGAAGAGTAGCTCTTGTAATTCACCAATTATGGGAGTTAAAAAGGCTAACGGAACATTTAGGATCGTACAAGATTTGAGAAAGGTTAATCAAATTGTCATTCCATGTTGTCCTGTGGTTCCAAATCCAGCAGTAATTCTATTTCAGATTCCACATGATGCTGAATGGTATACAGTTATTGACCTTTGCAATGCATTCTTTACTGTTCCTTTACACCCAGACAGTTATGAAATCTTTGCTTTCAGATTCCAAGGTAAGACCCTTGGATGGACAAGAATCCCTCAGGGCTATACAGAAAGTCCTTCAATCTTTAACGAACTGTTAAAAAGATCATTAGAAGATTTAGACTTACCAGGTAGGTCTACGATGGTGCAGTATATTGATGATTTGTTAATAGCTGCAAAGACAAGAGAAAATTGTGTAACAGACACAATAATTCTGTTAAATCGCCTTGCAGAAGAAGGACATAAAGTGTCCCCAGCAAAACTACAGTTTTGCAAACAAGAAGTGAAATATCTTGGTCACAGAATTGCAAAGGGAAAAAGACAAGTAACAATAGAGAGAATAAAAATGATTCAAGCAATGTTACCGCCAAGAACACAAAGACAGGTCAGAATGTTCCTAGGAATGGTAGGTTACTGTCGACAATGGATAAGTGGATTTTCAGTAATTGCAAAACCACTACAAAGACTGACCAAATCAGATGTAAAAGATCCAATTATTCTCAATGATGTTGAGATGGAATCTTTTGAGAACCTGAAAAAGAGCTTATGCCAAGCTCCTGCTTTGGGTATGCCAAATTATGAGAAAGATTTTGAACTGTATTGCAGTGAGAGAGAAGGATGTGCATTATCTGTGTTAATTCAGAGACATGGAAATTTAAAGAAACCTATTGCATACTTCTCTGCAGTTCTTGATCCAATTGCAAAAGCATTACCAGGTTGTTTGAAAGCAGTTGCAGCTACAAGTATCAGCCTTGAACAAAGTGAAGGAATCATAATGGGATTTCCTGTGAAAGTTTTTGTGCCTCATTCAGTTGAAATATTACTGACAAGAGGTAAGACTCAACATTTAACAAGTAGCAGATTGACAAAGTATGAGAAAATCATACTGGGAGCAGATAATGTTTCGATTTCAAGATGTCTGAATCTGAATCCTTCTACATTACTGCCTGATTCTGAAATTGTTGATGACATCGAAACTGAACACGAATGTTTAGATGTCATGGAATTCTGCACTAAACCCAGAAAAGACATCAAAGACAGACCTTTGCCTGAATCGGATTTTGTCTACTTTGTAGATGGCTCATGCTTAAGATCCGAAGGAGGTGTCTTGAAAGCTTCATACTCAGTTTGTACAGTCGAAGATGTTGAAGAAGCATCATGTCTTGAAGGAGTTCGTTCAGCAAAAGTGGCTGAATTGATTGCTTTAATTCGTGCATGTGAAATATCAAAAGATATAAGAGTTACCATCATTACTGATAGTCAGTATGGGTACGGAGTTGTGCATGATTATGGACAACTCTGGTCACAGAGAGGATACATGACATCAACAGGATCCCCAATTAAAAATGCAGTTTTCATTAGAAGATTAATTGAAGCAATACAATTGCCAAAAGAAATTGCCATAGTCAAGTGTGCAGCGCACACTAGAGGAACTGATTATATTTCCAAAGGAAATGCCTTCGCAGACGAAACAGCAAAGTACTGCGCAAGGAAAAATTATTCTTACAATCGGAATAGAAGTACAGAAACTGATTCAAATTCATTAATGCTAACAACTGTTGTAGAAACTTGGAATGAGATTAGAGATTTACAAAACGAAGCAGAAGATGATGAAAAAGACCTATGGTTAAGATCAGATTGTAGACCACGTGATGAAGATGGAGTGTGGGTTTACAAAGATGGCAGAATAGTCTTACCAAATTGCATGATTTCTGACATGGCCAGATTATATCATGGTCCTGCACATTTAGGGAGAGATTCAATGGTCAGACTTTTTAGAGAAACATGGTTCAATACCAAATTTAGAACCATTGCAGAATCTTTTTGTCAAAGGTGTTTGTCATGCCAACAAATGAATCCAAACAGAAAATCAGTGGTGGGGACAGGAATAATTGGTCGAGAGGGTGGTCCCTTTACCAGGTTACAAATAGATTTCATTGAAATGCCCTTACACAACTGTTTGAAATATGTACTTGTAATTGTATGCTTATTCTCAAGATGGGTAGAGGCTTTCCCTACACGACATTGTGATTCAATTACAGTAGCAAAACTAATGCTCAGAGAAATCATCCCAAGGTACGGTTTTCCAGTTACTATTGAGAGTGATGGAGGAAGTCATTTTGATAACAAACTGTTGAAGTTAATTTGTGAAGCTATGAGCATTGAGCAGAAAATACACTGTGCATACAGACCAGAGGCATCAGGTGTAGTTGAACAAATAAATGGAACTATCAAAAACAGAATTGGAAAAATGTGTCTAGAGACAGGAGTTAAGTGGACTGATGCTCTTCCACTTGTTTTGATGTCATTAAGAAGTACACCAGATAAAAAGACAGGTCTGAGTCCTCATGAAATTTTAATGGGAAGAGTTATGAGGCAAGCTTTTGTACCTGTAGGTAAACTGTTGAGCATAAATGACAGTGCAATTTTGGATTACTGTAAAAGGTTATCTGATATGGTAACTTCTGTGTCTAATCAGGTGGGAACTGAAGCTCAATCAAATGACAAAGTTTTGACACATGATCTGAGACCTGGAGACTGGGTCAGAACGAAAGTACATCGGAGGAGGAATTGTCTATCTCCTAGATGGCAGAAACCTAGGCAGGTAATCTTGATCACTACTAATGCTGTAAAGTGCAGAGGATTGAAGCGCTGGATTCATCCAAGTCATACTATTCCAATACCAACACCTGAGAATTCTGATGTTGAAAGTGATACCACAGATGATTCTGATTCTGAAGCAGAAGACAGAACAGAAGGTGAAGTAATTCCAGATTCTGAAGATCGACAAGAAAGTCGACATCTGGAAACTGTGCCAGTGAATGGAAATCTGACAAGAAAAGACTTAGAAATAATCGAAATAGATTCTGAAGGTGAAGAGAATCTGTTAAAAGGAAAGATAACTGAGGATTCAGTTGTCTATATTGAAGACAAAGAAGCTGAACCGAAAGAAGTTTCAGACCAGGAGAGTATCGAAAGGCAGAGAACAAGCTCTGAAGTAAGGAACAAAAATCCGAAATCTGGGAAGCTAGAGGTAATTGAAGAAGAGGAGGAGAACGAATTACCGAGTACCAGTGATGGAAGACAAAGTGAAGTTCCTGAAGGAGTGAAATTGCCG
Organism: Lissotriton helveticus; assembly: GCF_964261635.1. Lineage (NCBI taxonomy): Eukaryota > Metazoa > Chordata > Amphibia > Caudata > Salamandridae > Lissotriton > Lissotriton helveticus. The sequence continues at coordinate 159,398,319 of NC_136071.1, read as the reverse complement.
AATAGAGAAGTTCCTGAGTCAATTGAAATTTCAGACTACGAAACTGAAGAAAGTGACGTGGAAAGTGGAAGTGAAAACGGAAAGAAAAGGACTTGGAAGTCAGAATCAAATAATTCTGAACCAAAGAAAAAGTACGTGAGAAAAGCAGACTTCTGGCCTGGTGGAAGATTAAGAGTGAGATTAATCAAAAAGCCAATAGAACAAGTTGAAGAAATAAGTAGTCAAAAGAGTCCTGGAAAAGAAGTCGGAGTTGGAAGAAAAATAGAAGTAATATCGAGAAAAGGAAAGAGAATAATTAAACCAAACCAGAAATACAAGTCTCCTGAGTGGACTTACTTGGTAATTCCACCTGTTATTGACATATATGATAGTAGTGAAGAAGAAAACGAAATCCAAGAAATTAGTGACAATGATTAAAATACAGAATTATTAAATTGGCAAAAGGCTGAAGAAATCCTGTTAGTTGACACAAGGTCGAAGAAAAACTGTTTAGTAGAAGAAAACTTATGTATGACATAAGGTCGAAGAAATCTTGTTTAGGGTTATAAAAAAAAAAAAAAAAATATATTTTAAAAGGGGGGTGTATATAAATTTTAAAATTTATTTTTATTTTTGAGACTAAAACTAACCTAAAAATGCCTTACGTTAAGGAGAGCACTTCAAGATGTTCTGTTTTTAAAAGATGCTGTAAGATGACTCTGGTATGTCTGCTCATTTTAGTTCTGCTCTGGTTGATACTAGCTGTGATTATACCTTTAGAAATGAATAGAGAATTACACAAAGTTAACATAACAAGCAAAGCTCTGGTTAGCCAAACTAAACATAGTGCATCTGCAAAAGTAATTGATCATCAGCCTAACATTCATCAAGATAAATCAATAGGTGATTTTTCAAGCAATACATTCACAAAGCTTTTGAGTGAATATGTAAAGGTAATGGATGCAAAGGACTGTTATGTATGCGTTAAATTACCCGCTTCTGTTTCTGAGGGAGTAACATATAATATGCTTCCTCTCACTTATGCTGTTACATGTAGTGTATTAACTAGTTTATTTTATCAAACTGGTCGTTTAGAATACTACTATTCAAATTATGATGAGATTTTTGCTAATGTTAAAATTGATAATGCTTTAAATAAGCATAAGAAAGCTAAACAATTAAGAGAATATTTCCTTGTTACTAACGAACTCACTTATGAGTATGCTTATAAGAATAATCTAACATGTAAATTAAGTGCTGAAGGAAAGAAATTTCTGAATATGGTTGAGGAGAGAAGAGCAATTTATAAGAGAAATGAATTAGTCAAGCAGACTAAGTCATCCTTCTGGCAAAAAGAGGATGAGAAATTAAATGGCAAAATGCTTGAAAATATTGCAATTCACATAGACAAGCCTGTTAGTGGAAAGCTTTGCATTAGAAGAGATAACACACTTTTTGATAATTATTTTGTAGGTGCAAGCAACTGTGAAGATACTTATCTGATAATGGGAGGTTGGGGATTTAAAGGTGGAAAAGATCCTATCTTTCCTGGAATTTATTTTGTTTGTGGTGACAAAGCCTACTACAACCTTCCAGACCATTGGTATGGAACTTGTTATGTGGGAATTGTTTTTCCTAAAGTGTTTCATGTTGACAGAGATTCAGAAGGATTATTTAAAATTCATAATTATGTAAATAGAGCTAAAAGAGAAACTTTTACTGAAGTTCTGGGAGATATTTTTCAAGCTGTAATACCTTTTGTTGGTATAACCCTAAATGCAGGGAGAATCAGAAAATTGTCCACTATAGTTGATAGATTATCAACTGACACTGCTGATGGATTTCAATTAGTGAATGTTGAAGTTATTGCAATTAGATCCATGGTAATTCAAGATCGCCTTGCTTTAGACATACTCCTAGCAAAGGAGGGAGGAGTCTGTGGCATTTTACATGTCCAACATTGCTGTACATATATACCGGATGAAAGTAAGAATATTGAAATGTATATTAAGAATATTACACAAATGCATTCAGAAATAATTCCTTTAGAAGAAGAAGATTTTACAGAGAAACTTTCAAAAAGGTTTCAAGCAATTAAAAACTGGTTTCATAATATCGGAAGTTCAATTCTTGGCAAGATTCTGGCACCTTTGATTATAATAGTATTCATTTTTATTTTGACTAAAATAGGTTGTTTGTTACATAAAAGAAAGAAACATTTAAGAGAAAAGAAAAGAATCTATAAACTCAGAAAAGAAGAGGAAAGGGAGATTGAGTTGCAGGAGTTACATAGAGAGTGTCATGTTAATTGCAAAGATTATGCTGAAACAGACTTTTAGGTTTACTAATACAAATGAATTTGAATCGATTTCTTAAAAATTTAATTTACCAAAATTTTGAGTGCTGGTGTGGTGATTTGTTAATCACCAGATGAGGGAGTTGATGGAGCGAGATAGAAAACAAAATTTTGTTTAAACTCGCAAAGTCACATTTCCATAACATGAATAAAAATATTAATGATTTGTGATATGTCGTGCTAATACAACCTAGATTAAACTTTACACGTGGGGGGACTAACATGTGTGCTCATAAACGTGCATATTTGTTGCATCTTTTTGTTCGTGCAAATTAATAAAATAATTTATTGTTTTCGTTTTTGTCATTACTAACTGCTGCAAACTTAAATAAGCATGTGCTTGTTTTGCTTTTTCTTGTCTGTGTAATGTCATTTCTACTATTCTAGGTGCATATGGGTCTCATTGAAAAACGGAGACTGGTAAATATAAACGCTGCTTTATTTGTTTGCAATGGCTAGGTAACATTTTGATTAATCGGGTGGGTTAATTAATTAGTAAACCATGGGGTGGATACAGAATATACTTTATTTCTTACATTAATACTTTTCTTGTGTTTGTTTTATACTAGAAATCATAAGTTGCCTGCTTTTGAGGCCTAGCTATTTGAGCCGCAAAATAAGAGCTGATCTAAAATTCTGCAGAAAGTCACGAGACGCCCATTCTGAATTAAAACGTTTATTGAAGCTGCATTCACAAAGCAAAAACTGATGAGCTGACATCATTCTGTCGGACATGGCCAAGGTCGAAAGTGAACTTTTTGTCAGTCCTTAACTTGGCATCCGCGGAAGTTGCACTGAAAGGCTATGGAAGCTGCGAAGATGACTTAATACAAAGTTGCAATCGCAGGAAGCTTCTGGCTTCACGTGGAAGAGACAATGGTCTTTGTAAGACATGATTTTGTGGAACTTTTTAAGAATCGGGTGACATGTCACTTGTCACTCTCAACCAATGGGACGTCGTAGATTTCTGAAAACTTTCCTTTGCTAGTTTAGTTAGCGTAGAAAGGTATAAAAAGTCATGTCCTTAGGGTTGGGCTGGCTGCTGCTTTCTGACTTTCCGATGAGGGTGATGTGCTGCTGGACTTTGCGTGGAGCACGTAAGAATCCTCAAAGAACTTTACTTTAATTTCTGTCTATTTAGCTCAGTTAGGGAAATAGGTTTTAGAAATGCTAAACTTTATATAATTTCTTTAAATTTGATTCAATTGCTTAAATTGTGTTTTTTCATATTTCTTACTATCATGCTTGCTTTATTGCAAATAAATTTCATTTATAAAACTTACAACATATATACCATAATTTAGAAAATAAAATCTTACTTTTGACAAACAAGCTGGTCTTGATTATTTAGAAGTATAGGTTACCATTAGCTAGATCACGTCACCTATGGTGGTCGTTTAAATGGTTGAGTTTTATTCTAATGACAATATTCTTTCTGTAAATGTATAAATATGTATATAGTGTGTAGATAATGTGTATATAGATTTATTCTGACCACCTGATTCAGTAGGCCCAAAATATATCAGGTTTATAAATGGGTCCATATTTAGTATAGAATTTTGTTTATAGGTTATGAAGTTGGGTAGCATAGTTTATGATATATTTTCTATAGCCCGCTGGATCAGTTGCAGGAGGCTCTAGCCAGGGAAAAAAGAAAACTCAAAAGAGAAAGTATGTTGAAACAATGAAGAAGGGAAAAGAACGTAAGGTTCGAAATGAGTTCGCTATAAAGGCGAAAGAGAACGCCCGCGCATGCGCATTTGGCTGGAAGAACTCGGCTCGTCAGCAGAAGAGGGAGCCCCGAAACGCCGCATATAAGGTAAGTGCTTTTAATTTACTTTAACTGTATTTTAAATTAAATGAGGCATGTAGAAGAGGGCGGTGGCGCGTAGAGGGGCTACGCGAAGTGTGTGGGTGGGCGTAGCGTCATCCCCACTTCACAAAGCTTTGCGTAGCCCCACTACGCTCACTACGCCCACCCTTAGTATTGATGTAGCAGAAATGCAACAATGGGTCCAAAGGGTTATCTGCCTACTTGGTAATTCGAACACTGCTTTGTGCGTTGAAAGAAGGAACAGTATTCTGTTTAAATTAGACCCGAAGTTGGTTGATCTGGCAAATAAAGAGCATGGGGAAAGTAATGATGGATTACTTTTTGCTGATGATTTCTTGAAGGATATGTTGAGATTTGTGGGTGATTTTAGTTCTTTAGAGAAGGCACAAACAAATATAAGGAGAGTTTTTGGTGTGGCCGGGTGAATGCAGGGTCGATTCCCCGCCCGTGGACAAGGCATTTCTAGGGGAAACTTTGGATGAGGAAACAGACCCTATGGGACCAGTTTTGGTTCAAGTTTCTACGGATCGAGATGGGGGCAGGGATGTGTTTTCCCACAAAGGCAAAGAAGCAGGGCGAGAGGCATGCAATCGAAAAGGAGGACAAGGGGTGCCTTTGGTAAGTTATGTTCAAGACCCTATTTCTATCCAAATAAAGTTGTGCGGCAGACTAGCCCATTTTGTTTTGCAATGGAAAGAGATTACACAGGATCCATGGGTTTTGGAAAGGGTGTCAGGCTACAGAATAGATTTCTTACAGACTCCAGTACAGGAGAGACCACTGAATATTCTGAGGTTCTCAGAGGAGACAGAGAACATGGTAACGAAATAAATGGAGACATTGGAGAAAAAAGGTGCAATAGAAACAGCAAGGAGAGTAGTAGGAGGTTTCATAAGCAATATATTTTTAGTGGGAAAAAATTAGAAAGGAATGCGGCCTGTAATCAATCTGAGAGAGTTGAACGATTGGGTTACTTACAATCATTTCAAGATGGAGGGCATCCATATGTTGAGGGATCTCTTAAGGAAGGGAGATTAGATGTCAAGATTGGATTTGAAGGATGCCTATTTGACTATTCCAATGTGCGAGGAGCAAAGAGATTATCTGCAATTCTAGTAGAAAGGAAAGTTATGGAGGTTCAGGAGTCTCCCGTTTGGTTTGACTTCGTCCCCATTGGTGCTTTACAAAAGTGATGCGGCCAGTGGCAGCTTGGTTGAGATTAAGGGGGATACGCCTGATTGTCTATCTGGACGATGTGTTGATCATGGCGGAAGAGAAGGAATTAGCAAGGGAGCATACGGAGTTTGCAGTGAGGGTTCTGGAGGATTTAGGCTTTGTGGTGAACAAAGAGAAGTCATGTGTGGTGCCTCAGCAGGAGATACAATTTTTAGGTTTTCAGATACAGACGTTGGAATGTGTGTTGAAATTGCCAATGATGAAAGTGAGGAAAATCAGAAAGGAAGTGAAAAGAGTGAGGAACGCAAAAAGGATTACATTGAGACAATTAGCACAGTTGCTGGGTCTGTTATCAGCCTCAATTCAAGCGATTTTTCCAGCTCCTCTTCATTACAGAGCGTTGCAGAGGTTGAATGGTTATCATTTGAGAAGAGGGGCGAAGTATTCTCAGAAGATATTATTGAATCAGGAATCGATAGAAGAGTTGAATTGATGGTTGATGAACCTGGATGCCTGGAATGGCAGGGCGATATTTGGCGAGGTACCAGAGATAGAAATAGAGTTGGATGTGAGTCTTCACGGTTGGGGAGCACGATGTGGCATGGTGTCAATGGTCAGAAAAGGAGAGAGAGATGCATATAAATTGTCTGGAGCTTATGGCAGGGTCTTTTGCAGTAAAGAGTTTCCCGAGGGATCAGGTGAAATGTTGTGTTCTGTTGAAGATGGACAATTTGTTGGCAGTGGGGTATGTGAACAAGCTAGGTGGACTGAAATCGAGGATTTTAGCGGGTTTAGCGGACTTAGCAAAGGAGTTTTGGAGGTTTTTCTTGGAGAAGGAAATGGTGGTCCAGGCTCAATATAATCTGGGGTTGAGTAACGTAGAAGCAGATTGGTATTCAAGGTATCTCAAGAATGTGAGCAATTGGAGATTAAACAGAGAGGTTTTTACGAGGTTACAGAAGAGATGGGGTCCATTGCAGGTAGATCTATTTGCGGACAGACTGAATTGTCAGCTGAAAGAATTTTACAGTTGGAGACCAGATCCAGAGGCGAAGGGGATAGATGCTTTTCTTCAGGATTGGAGTGTAGGAAGGAATTATGCATTTCCCCCTTTCTCGTTGGTTCAGAGGGTGCTGATGAAAGTCAGGGGGGAGAAGGCGGAGTTGGTCTTGATAACGCCATTTTGGAGAGCTCAAGTGTGGTTTCCGGATTTGATGAGTTTGGTGATGGAGGATCCAGCGTTGTTGCCGAATATAAGAGATAGAGTTCCGGGTCAAGAGGGATGTGTTCACAACTTGGTCGTGTCAAGTCAACTAAGAATGGTGGCATGGCTGATTTCAGGAAAGTTTGGCAGGTGCAGGGATTATCAAAAGAGGCTGAGGATCTTATCGCAGAATCATGGTCAAAGGGAACAACCAAGGTTTATAAATCAGCATGGAGAAAATGGTCTGATTGGTGTTCGAGAGGAATTTGGATTCCGTATCAGCACCTATAGTGGAGATGGTTAATTATTTGTCTGAGTTGTTTAAGATTGGTTTAGCATATAATACTGTGAATATAAGTAGATCTGCGATTTCAGCAGGTGATGCTTTGGTGAATGGTCTGCTGGTAGGGCAACATGTGTTGGTTAAAAGATTGGTTAAGAGTGTTAGAGTGGCTTTACCTCCTAGGGCTAAGTATGGTGTGCTTTGGGATGTATCTTTGGTTCTGAAAGAAGTAGATAGTTGGGGTGTTAATTCGTCTTTGGAGCTTAAGTTTTTGTCATGGAAGTTGGCTATGCTTCTCTGTTTGGTTTCTTTTAGAAGAGTGTCTGATATTAGGGCTTTAGAGGTGGACTCAAGGTGTTATCAGCCGGAGGGTGTGTGTTTTGAGTTAAGGAAAAGAACAAAGACTTTGTCTAGGACAATTTTTTATCCTCGTTTGGGAATGAAAATTTGTGTGTGGTGTGTTGTCTCAGAGAATATGAAAAAAGGACTGTTGGTTTGAGACAAGAGGGTTGTTCACAACTTTTGATTTCTAATCAGAAACCTTTTAGGGCTGTGTCGATTGCTTCGCTGGCAAGGTGGGTGAGAGAGGTGATGTTAACCTCATGGCTGCTAGAGCTATTCCCCTGCTGTGCTGGGCCATAATAAAAACGGGTGTGGTCATGACCACGAAGGGGTTAAAGGCAGGCGTGGATGTGAGTGTTTATGGGGCTCATTCTGTAAGAGGGGCTGTGGCAAGCAAAGCATTTATGAGAGGTTTTAGTTTAGGTGGAATTATGAAGGCGGCAGATTGGACTAATGAGTCAACATTTAAAATATTTTATTTTAGGCCAGTAGAGAATGTGTTGGATAGATGTTTGGATGAACTTTGAACATGCATAATATTGTCCTCCAGGCCTTGTTATAAAATGCAGATTTTCCACGTTTTTAAATGGGTAGAAAATCATGATTTTGATAAAAGCACGGAGGCTAATATTATCCCTCCGCGGTTCCTGCCCAGTTTATTAATCGTTTGTTTTTTACTAAGCAGGATAAAGATCTGTTTGTTGGATTTTTCTTTGAAGAGAGACTCAGTTTTGTTCACAGCACCTAAAAGAGGAAGATGGATGCCAGTTCCAAGAGTATATGCATGTTCAACGTTCTAGAAGTTATATGTATTCTAAATTCTAGTGTTTTTGTTGCTGCTGTTTGGGGAGTAATAAAAGGGATGATGCATAATATTAGCCTCTGTGCCTTTATCAAAATCATGATTTTCTACCCATTTAAAAATGTGGAAAATCTGCATTATAGACAAGACCAAGAAGTATTAGTGCGATTGAGTTGAAACTGTGAAATCGCAGTAGAAACCAGCGTGCCACCAATTTACTGTTAGTTCGATGTAAAATCGCAGCTCAAGTGAAAAGGTAAATAGTTGGCAAATCGAACCAAGCAAAACGCTAGTGATGTGCACTGAAGAGGAATATAAAGACCTCGACGCATTAAAGCTGTCTAAAAGGTTGAGTTAGCTTGCTCTGGTATGGGTGCAAAAGAGGTGTTCTGACGAATGTGCAGGTCAGGTAAACATAAGCGGAAATAAAGCGTGTTTAAAGAAAATAAAAGAAAATAAAAGAACGACGAGGGTAAAACAGGAAGTATAGTCCTCCAACTGTCCTAGGTCTTCCACCTACCTCTCAGGAAGCCGCACCAGGATGTCAGGGGAATTATTTAGGATTTTATAATAGGTCAAAGAGATTTCCTTTTTATGCATGTATTCATTGAGCAGTCTGTCCTTGAGCGGTGAGGCATTGGCAGCTCCTCCTCTCTCCTCTTCGTTTCGCCCCCACAATGTGTGTCTAATCTAGAGGTAATGGCATGACTCTGAGTGCACCAATTGATATTCCCTTTGTAAGTCGCAGAAGGACTTCACCTTCCCATTTGCCCACAAATCTCCGACATGTGACAGGCCTATTAGATCCCTTTTATGGAAACCCCTATGTTCAGCTAGTAGGCTCAAATGTGCTGTTGCCACAGCAGAGTAGCCTGGGTGATTCTACCATACCAACCCAGTGCTGCCCATGTCGTGTGCAAAATCTTTATTGTTGCTGAGGTTGGGGTGGGCAAAAATGTATTGTGTTTTCCACCCTTATAGAGAGCTTTAAGGTTACCCCCAGCTTATAGGCGGGTTCATCCTGGGGGAGGTGTTAACCTGGGCTTCTATTGGAATTCTTAAGGGCATATTATCAAGCCCATTATCGCCGCTTTAGCAGCAGTTTCCTGACGATAAAAGCGGCGATAATGTATCGCCCTTTCTTGATAATATGGCCCTGCATCCGTCATTATTCCGGGATTAGAGGTTAAATTATATAATGACCGGAAATCTGATTATTTTGTTAGATACGTTGAGGTTCTGTTGGTGAAAATAAGGCAGTGGCGAATGTTGTCCTGATGAGGGTGTTCATGCAGTACACCTTCATCTTTTCCATTGTGTAAATATGCCAACGTTATTTATCACGATAGAATATAAACTGCTTCTAAAAATGGAGGCAAAGTAACCACTGCTGCTTTACTTCAGTTTGCTTATTATTTATACATTTGGTTTTGAATTGTAGTTCGGATAATCGTGGCCCAACATTGGCAACATTTTTCTTCTATGCATAACTAAGCAGCAAAAATTAATCAATGGATAAATTAGATAAAACGTACAAGAGATGTTTAAATAATTAATAGGAATCGTCTTCCATGGAAGACCCTAGCTAACCGCATGCAACACCCTGAATAATGCTGGACTTTCTGACTGAAACACAGGATTGCAGTAGGGAAAATACTTGTGGGGAAACTTCACATTTCATGAATTGACAATACACAAATGTTACATTAACTAAATTGACTGCCTGTAGCAGTCCCTGCGCTTTGCTGCCCCTTGACAGTCAAAGGTAAGAGCGCGCGGGGGTGGGGGGGCACCCCCCTCTTGCTTCCCACAATAAAGGACAGATGTAGCAGTGAGCAAAGGATTGTTAGTGAGTAGGCACAAAAGTCATTCTCCATCTGCGTTTCAGACATTGGAGAATTAGCCCCTAGCTCACAACACGAGAAGCACAGATAGCAGGTTTTGTACTTAAAGTTTTACAGAGGAGTGTGCATTTTTAACAAAATTAGCCTAATAGTATAAAAATACCACTTAATCTGCCCTCAAATTATCCTTAATTATTTTATGACAATTACTGCAATTGGGACCAAATTACATTAGAACGTATGTTTTTCTTAAGGGAAATAAAAGTATGTCAAATGCATTTTTATTAATAGTTCTTTAAACGTTCGGGGAAATAATTATTTTGAACGACTGTATGGATACAGAAAGTATTTGACATGGCACAGAAAACAGCACTTGAATAGGACATACTGGGAAATCGATTTTAAATGCACTTATCTGAACAATGGTTCCTATAACATTATTTTTCAATGCTTAGTAAACGAATGTACTTTAGACATTTGAAAATCCAAATTGAAACATTCCACTAATTTAAATTTGCACTTGCATTGCCCTCAGTGAAATACTGCTTTATTAAAAAAATAAATGGCATAATGACTTAACGTGCAATAATCAAACAAACAGAGAGATTTGTGTTTATGATAAACAAACGTTAGTCGAGTAGCTCTGGAGGATTCCAAGCAACACAGTTTCCGTACACTTTTGTGGTTGGAAAGTGATTTGAAAGAGCATAGGCTGCTACAGAACTCACCAAAGGGGTACATTTTCAGCAATATTTGTCCTTCTAGGGCACATTTCTGGTCTGGCCAACTAATAAGAAATGGTCATTTTGTGACTCTTAACCTCTTGCTGGCTTCATGAAAGTGATTTTCCCCAATTGTTGCCATATCTGTTTTGCTGGACTTTAAACTCTGTGCACTTTACCCCTGTTTTACAGGAGTAAAGTGGTTTTGCTCCCAATTTAAACATGCTTAAAATGGCTTACCACTGATTGACATATCTAACTTGCCTACAAGCCCCTAGCATTTTGTGTAGAAAATGCACCCTAGGCTGAAACGTTAAATGCCACCAGCGGGCCACAGCACCTATTGTGCCATCCATATAGTTGGCTAGCAAAACATGGCTTCAGGCATCAGACTAAAAACATTCTGTCAAACCTGTCAATTCAATTCAATTCAAAATAGTCTTTATTCAATATTTTTCAATCATGAAAGACATATTACAGTTAAAAAAGAAATAGTTGTTTTTGATACCCCCCCCACTATCCCACAAAGGGACCGGAACCACGAATGTATTATTTCTCCATACACAAGATATAAGTTAAAAATATTCAATATACAATAAAAGTAGAATAAATAACACCCTCGCTCATCCTATTTACATTTTTACATATTCTAAAATTAATCCTATTTTTAAAAAACATTTCTAAAAAGAAACCAATATGAAGCAAATTCATCAATATCAAAAAAATTACAAATTATCAGTTACTAGTGCAGTATACATAGTTAATCACTTAATAGTATGCTATGCAGAGTTAAATATCAACAGACGACGGAAATTCATGATTACTCCAGACTCATTTTACGTGACCGAATAATCCATATCCAATGCAAAAACTTCGACATGGCTATGACGACAGGCTGTGATGTATCAGTTCTTAAAACCCGAACAGCCTCATTTGCAGTTCTTAAGCTTAGCTGGGCACAGATCGGTTTTAGCCATGACCGTCTAGGAACACTATATTCAGCGCAGACAAATAGCACATGTCCAATATTTTCATTTCGATCAGGGCAGAAAGGGCACCTTGGGCTTTGGCTCTTATGCCATTTCTCAGTTAGGGCATTTAAAGGTAAAGTCCCTACCCTCAACTGGTGGTACCTTTTCCGGTCCCCTGGTACAGTTATCCAGTCCCAGTAAGGTTCAAGGCCGGTGCATGCTTAAGTTCTAGAAAATCGTTAGTAAAAGATCGTTCAATACGATTTCTAAAACACTTAGGGGTCGATCAGGATGGCGGACGGAAGAGCCACCGCGGCCCTGGAGTAGGCGGAAAAAGCCTTTTCCGTGTCCGCCTGCCGCGGATACTCCGTCCGCCATATCAGGATAGGAAAACGTGTCAAATTTCCGTCCGCGACGGAAAAACACGCTCCGCCGGCCAACTACACACGACCACGCGGCGGACGGAACACATCCGGACGCTCCGCCGTACGCACTGACGTCGAAGACCGTCCCCCAAATCAAGATGGCGGAAAACACACATAAAACCGCAGCGGAAAAACAACCTGTCTTAACACGGCGGAATCCCCACAGCGAACATAGGTGACACAGCCGAGATACCCACCGCAAGCTGACCACCACCATGGACTTGGCGCTACACGCTTTCCCGATGCTCTTCGCGATCCACCACGTCCTAGTCATGGCCTACTATGGACGACGACGCAGGTAAGGTACAAACCATTGGCTGTCTGGAGGGGAATACCAGCAAGGGACGTGACGTAGGGAGGGGGAGTGTCATGTTACCGAAACCACTGATGAGAAGCATATACGAATACACATTTGCAGTACGCAAGCAGGAATGACAACGACAGACCACGAGACTTGATAGACTACCTTTATTGTCCAAAATAGGGGTCAAATCACAGTGTATGCGTGAGCATGGGCAAAGTGGGCACCAGAGCAGGTACAACATAGCAGGCAACGAGAGGGCAGCATGCAGTATCAGAGCAACAACAGGGCATTGTGCATTACAGAGCAGGTACATCAGAGGCAGGTAACGAGAGGGCAGCATGCAGTATCAGAGCATCAACAGGGCATTGTAGAGTACAGAGCAGGTACATCATAGGCAGCACGTGAGAGGGGCTAAGTGCATCAACAGTCCATTGCACAGAACAGGCCCATCAGAGGCAGCACGTGAGAGGGGCTAAGTGCATCAACAGTCCATTGCACAGAACAGGCCCATCAGAGGCAGCACGTGAGAGGGGCAAAGTGCATCAACAGTCCATTGCACAGAACAGGCCCATCAGAGGCAGCACGTGAGAGGGCCAAAGTGCATCAACAGTCCATTGCACAGAACAGGCCCATCAGAGGCAGCACGTGAGAGGGCCAAAGTGCATCAACAGTCCATTGCACAGAACAGGCCCATCAGAGGCAGCACGTGAGAGGGGCAGTATGCAGTATCAGAGCATCAACAGGGCATTGTGCATTACAGAGCAGGTACATCATAGGCAGGTAACGAGAGGGCAGCATGCAGTATCAGAGCATCAACAGGGCATTGTGCATTACAGAGCAGGTACATCAGAGGCAGGTAACGAGAGGGCAGCATGCAGTATCAGAGCATCAACAGGGCATTGTGCATTACAGAGCAGGTACATCAGAGGCAGGTAACGAGAGGGCAGCATGCAGTATCAGAGCATCAACAGGGCATTGTAGAGTACAGAGCAGGTACATCATAGGCAGCACGTGAGAGGGGCTAAGTGCATCAACAGTCCATTGCACAGAACAGGCCCATCAGAGGCAGCACGTGAGAGGGCCAAAGTGCATCAACAGTCCATTGCACAGAACAGGCCCATCAGAGGCAGCACGTGAGAGGGGCAGTATGCAGTATCAGAGCATCAACAGGGCATTGTGCATTACAGAGCAGGTACATCATAGGCAGGTAACGAGAGGGCAGCATGCAGTATCAGAGCATCAACAGGGCATTGTGCATTACAGAGCAGGTACATCAGAGGCAGGTAACGAGAGGGCAGCATGCAGTATCAGAGCATCAACAGGGCATTGTGCATTACAGAGCAGGTACATCAGAGGCAGGTAACGAGAGGGCAGCATGCAGTATCAGAGCATCAACAGGGCATTGTGCATTACAGAGCAGGTACATCAGAGGCAGCACAACTACGTGTCCCTACCAACCCGTCACAGGGACCACAAGAGTGCCACGCAGTTCTCAATGGACACACCATGTGAATTAACATTTGAGTGAAGTGTACAGCACCTCACATCACAGATTCAGGGGGACTGCGTGAACTACCTGCCTCGGACACACTGGCAGCACCAGCAACAGGAGTGTGAGACACAGCCACAGCCCGAGTGACACACACATGGGCCACGGACCCAGACACACTGGCAGCACCAGCAACAGGAGTGTGAGACACAGCCACAGCCCGAGTGACACACACATGGGCCACGGACCCAGACACACTGGCAGCACCAGCAACAGGAGTGTGAGACACAGCCACAGCCCGAGTGACACACACATGGGCCACGGACCCAGACACACTGGCAGCACCAGCAACAGGAGTGTGAGACACAGCCACAGCCCGAGTGACACACACATGGGCCACGGACCCAGACACACTGGCAGCACCAGCAACAGGAGTGTGAGACACAGCCACAGATGTAGTCACTGACACGTGAGCCACTGACCCAGACAGACTGCCAGCACCAGAAACAGGAGTGTGCAACACAGCCACAGATCTTCTAACTGACACGTGAGCCATAGACCCAGATACACTGCCAGGACCTGCAACAGGAGAGGGCACAACTGACACTGTGCCACCATCTGATACATGAGAGTCAACTGCACCGGCGCCACTGGGACAACTGAAATGATGAGCCACAGGGCTGTATGGGCCAGGAGGCAGGGTGGGCCTGGGAGCTGGGGATAGCTCACCTAGAGCCAAATCGGGGTTTGCAGGTGTCAATGGTGTGTGTCTGCGTTTCTTAGGGAGGTGTGAGTGCACCCTGGACAGGACAGGACTGCCAAGTGGTGGGGACTCCAAAGAATCACCACCCAGCATAGGTGGAGCAACTGCTGCCGGGGATCTGGTTTCGGGGGACGTGCTGGAGCCTGCTTGTCGTTTGCTCTGTGCCTGCCGCCTGGACTCGGAATGATGTGTAATGGGGGATGCAACAACAGGGGACACCCTCCTCTGCTTCTGACTGGCCTGGATGGGAGTGGAGGTATGGGGGGACTCCGCCGCGGAGACATCAGTTTGGCGTTTAGTAGAAAACATCAGCCTCAGTGCAGCCAGGGGTGAAGTATGCCTGTCCTTGATTGCGCCATTGTCCATGCTAGATGCCTTGTCCGTAGGATGTGCCTTATCCTTAGGTGGAGTGTTGTCTCTGGATGTAGCCTGTGCCCTGCTCGCCGCCCTGTTCCTGCCAGCAGACTTGTTGTCTGTGGTGCACCTGCCTCCAGCAGACACCTGCTCCCTGTGTGTGTCCCTGCCCTTGGGAGTGTTCCTATCCACTGCTGTGGGCCTGCTCTTGGGAGTCTCCCTGCTCTTAGTAGGTGCCTTAGTCTTCTCACTGTCCTTGGGAGTGTTCCTATCCACTGCTGTGGGCCTGCTCTTGGGAGTCTCCCTGCTCTTAGTAGGTGCCTTAGTCTTCTCACTGTCCTTGGGAGTGTTCCTATCCACTGCTGTGGGCCTGCTCTTGGGAGTCTCCCTGCTCTCAGTAGGTGCCTTAGTCTTCTCACTGTCCTTGGGAGTGTCCCTTACCTCTGCTGTGGGCCTGCTCTTGGGAGTCTCCCTGCTCTTAGTAGGTGCCTTAGTCTTCTCACTGTCCTTGGGAGTGTTCCTATCCACTGCTGTGGGCCTGCTCTTGGGAGTCTCCCTGCTCTCAGTAGGTGCCTTAGTCTTCTCACTGTCCTTGGGAGTGTCCCTTACCTCTGCTGTGGGCCTGCTCTTGGGAGTCTCCCTGCTCTTAGTAGGTGCCTTTGTCTTCTGACTGGCCTTGTCCAAGGAACAGTCCATGGACATGTGAGTATCCCTTGCCTTCGGAGTACCTTTCGTGTTGAATGCCTGTGTAGCTCCGGAAGGCATGTCCCCCAACAACACTTGTGGATCCTGTGTGTGTACTCCAGTGCATCTGACGTCGTCTACGTGAACAGATTTAGCTGATCTAGGGGATGGGGTCTGTGCCCTGCGTGCCCTGACGTGCTGTCTGACGCTGCTTCTAGTGCAATAACCTGTATTTGAGTCCTGCTCTGAATAATCACTACCCCCTGAGACATCCAGCGGTGTAGATGGGGAAACAGAAGTAGCACCCTGTTCATTCGACTGTACTATTGCAGACGACACACTGCTTGCCAATGACTGCACTGTCCTGTGTAGACCTGCAAGATCGCCATGCATCCCTTCCATGAATGCCACCACCTGCCCCAACTTCCTATCATGATCCTGGAAAGCATTTGTCATATTGGTCTGACCCACACACAGCTGTCGCAGCAGATCAACGGCCTCAGCACACAGTGCATTTTGGCTCACCGTGGCAGGGGCAGCGGTGCCTGCACCGAACGCCACTCTGCTCCCCCTACTCCTTCGGCCACGAACAATACATGGTGCAGTTGGCGGAAGTGTGGGCCCTGTGTGCTGTCTTCCGACAGAAGGTGATGAGTGCCCACTCCCAGTCTGTGACAACAGTGCAGGCTCACCAAGAGTGTCCGACGAGGAGGACGATGGTGTCTCCACATGCGAGTCCTCAGGGACGGTCCTGTCCCCCTCTCCGGCGCTGGCCTCCTCCGTGTCAGTCTGCGTGTGTGCGAAGTCTGAGCCGGACTCATTTCCTCGGCTACTCTCCACCGTCTGTGGCTGAGTGTCCTCTGTCAAAGCTGAAATGCGCAGAAAAGATGTGTGAGTCATGGGCACACTCACGTACAGAAGGAACAGGATAGCCAAATCACATAGCAGACAAAGGTTCATGAGCCCTCATCCTGCACATGGCCCACCCCTACCAGTCATCCTCACATTTTCTGCCATGGGGACATGGACCACTAGGGGATGTGCTTTAACACTCAACTACTAAGCAAGTGGCGTGTCAACATGGCGGACCTGGATGTCAAATGAGTACCACCCAATGGGACCAAAATGCCATCACAGGCATACATACGCAACACGGAACTCAATAGTGTGTCTGTGCACCAATACATGCATAGCACTCACAAGTTTCCTACACAGACAGTATGCTCACCGCTAGTTTGCTGTTGATCGGCACTCAGACGTTCGGCCAGTTCAGGATGCGTCACTGCAATGATACGGTGCATGAGAGGGGTCATGGAGCGTCGGGCCAGACGGGGCGTCCTTGGAATCAGGCCCAGTGTTACTTCCGCTACATTCTTGCTCAGCCTGGAAATGTCGTCCCAGCGTTTGTGGCAGTGTGTATGTCGTCTGTTGCACACCCCCAATGCCCGTACTTCCCGTGCTATGGTCCTCCACAGGTCCTTGCGAAGGTGCAGCTTGACCTACCATGATGGGAGACAAAAGGGTTTAAGTCAGTGGACAGGTGGCCTGTCACACACATAGGGGCAAGACGTTACTGTCAGCAGCCATGCACAATCAGGAACATATGTCTAGCCCACACTACACAGCTAAGATATAAATAGGCCTGATCATTTGGCCCCCTCATGCACACCAACATGTCCCACACTGCACTTACCACCCGTCCCGGTGCGCCGTAGAGGCGTCCATAGTTGCGGAGTACACCGTCCACGAGGACATCAAGCTCCGCGGCGGTGAAGGGTCGAGACCGGATCTCTTTGCCACTCGACATGGCAAGATCACGGAGTATGGCACTAGAGCAGCAGTCGGTGGTCAGCTCAGCAGCAGCAGCAGCAGGTCGAGGTGATGGTCACAGGCAGCAGTCGGTGGTCAGCTCAGCAGCAGCAGCAGCAGGTCGAGGTGATGGTCACAGGCAGCAGTCGGTGGTCAGCTCAGCAGCAGCAGCAGCAGGTCGAGGTGATGGTCACAGGCAGCAGTCGGTGGTCAGCTCAGCAGCAGCAGCAGCAGGTCGAGGTGATGGTCACAGGCAGCACTGGTCCCCAGGGTAGGAAGTTTCATTTTGGCCAAGACACATATATAGGGCCCTCAGCACGTGTCAGTGGCATACGTCGCCAGCAATTGGTCAGCCCTGGAAGCGTGATCGTGAAATGGGCCAATGACTGGCCCTGTTGTTGCGGTGCACAGCTTCCGCTACTTGCGATTGGCCGTATGCGGCCAGCGTCCCTCTTCCCATTGGCTGCATGTGCAGGGACCGTCACGGGCACACATCGGCAACCGCACGTGCAAGCTTCAGGCACGGATGCTTCAGTTGCAACAATGTACTATCACTGGCGCCTCCATGGCGGGGCACGTACACAGCGGGGGAGGTGCAGGCCTATACACCCTGCAGATGTACTCAATGGACATGCCAGTTCATGACCCCCCTTACAGTCACCTTGCATCATCCACCGTACACCGGCCGGAGCGGCCGGCCCATGAACAACCGCCGTGCCCGGCCATGAACACAACCGCCATGGCCGGGACCGGCGGTTGTTCATGGCCGGGCACGGCGGTTGTTCATGGCCGGGACCGGCGGTTGTTCATGGCCGGGACCGGCGGTTGTTCATGGGCCGGCCGCTCCGGCCGGTGTACGGTGGATGATGCAAGGTGACTGTAAGGGGGGTCATGAACTGGCATGTCCATTGAGTACATCTGCAGGGTGTATAGGCCTGCACCTCCCCCGCTGTGTACGTGCCCCGCCATGGAGGCGCCAGTGATAGTACATTGTTGCAACTGAAGCATCCGTGCCTGAAGCTTGCACGTGCGGTTGCCGATGTGTGCCCGTGACGGTCCCTGCACATGCAGCCAATGGGAAGAGGGACGCAGGCCGCATTCGGCCTTTGGGAAGTAGCGGAAGTTGAGCACCGCCATGGCGGCGCCAAATATGTGATCTTGTCAGACGCTGCACCGTGATGTGTTGTGTGCAGTTGCGTCATGAGGGATGTGAGCGTGATTGTGAAAGGTCATATGTCATACAATATAGCATGTGTGTCCATACAATGGACATCGGTCGGCACACAATGGCCAACAGATGTGCATTCGTACGTGTTGACGTCGGGTTTGACCCTACAGACGTTGTTACATCTTCACAACTACACAGTACATCACGGCTGTGTGGCCAATTAATGCATCTGTTGTCAGTTTCTTGTTGTGTCGAGGTGACTACAGTGGTGGTGGTACACATGCATTCCGTGTATGTGATTTATACGTTCTGTCACCATGCATGTCATTACCGTATGCACATCATCATTGGTGGTGGCATTTGTGCTTGATGACATGGCGTGTGTAAACTTATCGTTTGTGTGCATGCAGTTGCATGAGTGTCTGTGATGTGTCTATGATACATTAGGGTGACGACTGGAGTTTTGTCAGTAAGGTACACATGTGATGGAGTTGTACACGTATGCGTCGTTTGTACGTTGACCTGAGTTACATCTCTCTCCCACACAGGAGGGCTCCAAATGTGCATCGCCCATACACTCAGCTGGAGGATATGGTAGACGAGGAGGTGATTCGGAAATTCAGGCTGGATCGACGTCGGTTGCTGGAGCTTGTGGCTCAATTGTCTCCTCATCTGCAGCCACGTAGAACGTATCCTGGCTCGTTTACACCCACTGCAAAGGTCATGGCGGTACTACATTTCTTCGCTACTGGCACATTTCAGTATACAGTTGGAGGTGCCGGGGGTATGTCACAGGCAATGTTCAGCACGGTTCTTCGGGATGTGTTAACAGCTATGATGCTGTACAAGGATGAGTACATACATTTCCCACGTCCGGAAGAGTTGCCAGCTGTCAAAGCTGGTTTCTATGCACTGGGCCACATACCTCACGTTGTGGGCTCAATTGATGGCACGCACATCGCGCTCATTCCACCACGGGCACGCGAACAAGTGTTCAGGAATCGCAAACACTTTCATTCGCTGAACGTGCAGGTGGTGTGCCTGGCGAGCAACATCATCTCCCATGTGTGTGCAAGATTTCCTGGATCCGCACATGACGCCCACATCATGCGAACCAGCAATGTCCCACGACTCATGGCAAATCTGCCACCCGGTCAAGCGTGGCTTGTTGGTGAGTGTGCAGTGGGGACTCTTGTGATCTCTGTGTTGCATGGGGTACCCACCATATCTTGTTCTGATGTTTGTCTCTGTCATCCCCCTACATAGGCGACTCGGCTTACCCAAACCGGCCCTGGCTCCTCAGTCCCCTACGTAATCCGAGGACGGCGGGTGAAATGCGGTACAATGAGGCACATGGAAGGACACGGAGAGTCATCGAACGTACCTTTGGACTGCTCAAGTCTAGGTTTCGGTGCCTCGATAAGACCGGAGGGGCCCTGCCTTACTCACCAGGAAAAGTATGCAAGATCGTGATTGCCTGCTGCATGCTCCACAACCTGGCAGTACGCAATAACATTGAACTGCTGTTGGACCCTGAAGACGAAGGAGTTCCTCGGCCTCCCATCCCACCCATGTCGACTGATGAGGATAGTGGTGAGGAGGAAGGTGTGGACCAGAGGCGCCAGCTCATTGATCGCTACTTCCCTTGAATGTGAGTATCTACCTCTAGTGGCGGATGACAATGCCTCATGTATGTTTTCTGGTGTTGTGTGGATATGGGGTTAATCAGCTGGGTGTGGTTTGTGATGGTTGCACATGTGTGTCTTCATGTCTTTGGACATAGGAGTGTCCATGATGTGTGTGCTCCCATCCCATGCTTGTGTGATGGTTGTCGTTTGTGTAATGTTGCTGTGCATTGTGTTGTGATGTGTGTGAATCTCTTTACTGACGTGTGTTTGCTGTCTCTGGTTTTCTCTAGGTCACTCCCGCAGCGCCATGATCATGTGCGACTATGATCCCTGTACCTGTTTACGTCTGTATCTGATGGCAATCATGTGAATAAACATGGAGGCAAAACATCATTGTGTGAGTAAATGCAATTTATTGACAGGTTGTGCTTTTGTGCTGGTGAATATTTACAAGTAAGTGGGGGGGAGGGAGTTGGAGTTGAAGGTAATGGCAGATGAAATGTCCGTGCTGACACCACATTGGGGGGTGTCAGGCTAGTCCAGCAGACCAGTGGCAATGATTGTCTATGTGGGACAGGATGGTTTGCAGGGTGAATGTCTGGCACAGGCAGTGGCATTGTCAAGGTCGTCCCCTCTTGGAGCGTGTGCCTGGCGCTCCAACACTGCTCTCAGCAACTTCCTGCCTCGGCCGCCCCCTCCGTCTCGGAGGTGGTACAGAGGCAGCTGGGAGGGCAGGTTGGTGATGGGCCACATCCGTCGCCAGGGGCTCAGGTGGTGGTGGCGGCGGTGGAGGCGGAGGCGGAGGTGACGGGGGAGGCGGAGGTGACGGTGGCGGTGGCGCTGACACACATGGTGGAGGGGGGGGGGTTGTTCCGGGCAACCCATTCCCTCCACATCGTTGCCTGCTGGCCCATGATCACCAACATCTGGCCAAGGATGCCAGAGATCTCGCGCAGGCTGTTGGTGTTGTCCACTGAGTCCTGGTGAACACGATCAGCGTTTGCCTGGGACCGGTCGTATGAGGCCTGGCACCTGGCAAGAGCTTGTAGGGACTGTGCCACTGGCTCGGGTAGCTGTCCCTCCTCTGACCGGCGGTGTGTGGGTCGCCTGATTGGCAGTTGTCCCGTTGCCTGTGTTTGTGGCCCACTCACCCTGCTTGTGTGTGGGGCCGTTGGACCAGCGTTGCGCGCTGGGTCATGCTGGGTGGCACCGGCAGGAGTCGTGGTGCTGGTGGTAGTGGTGGTACTGGTGGTACTGGTGGTACTGGTGGTACTGGTGGTGGTGGGGACTGTGCAGATCACAGAGACGGGTGCCGCGGGAGTCACACATGCGACGTTGGTCGGTCCCGGGAGTCCCTGTGAGCCAGATGGCCCTGGCTGCGTGCTTGGTCCCGCTCCATCCTCCGCCCCGGAGCTGCCTGTGTCGTCGTCGGCAGAGAGTCCTGTAGGTGTGGGAGGCGAGGCTGGCGGCCGGGTACTGCTTTCCCCAGTCAGTTGACGATCACCTGAGGGACAAGATCGAGCTGGTCAGTAATGTGGACAGTACATGGTTACATTGATTTGTAGACATTTCTGTTTCCTGTCGCACACACCCCACCCTCCACCACCACCACCACCCTCCCCGTGCACATGGGGGCCTGTTGGGAGTTGTAGTTTGGGCCTCTCACACACCCCACCCTCCACCACCACCACCCTCCCCGTGCACATGGGGGCCTGTTGGGAGTTGTAGTTTGGGCCTCTCACACACCCCACCCTCCACCACCGCCACCACCACCACCACCCTCCCCGTGCACATGGGGGCCTGTTGGGAGTTGTAGTTTGGGCCTCTCACACACCCCACCCTCCACCACCGCCACCACCACCACCACCCTCCCCGTGCACATGGGGGACTGTTGGGAGTTGTAGTTTGGGCCTCTCACACACCCCACCCTCCACCACCGCCACCACCACCACCACCCTCCCCGTGCACATGGGGGACTGTTGGGAGTTGTAGTTTGGGCCTCTCACACACCCCACCCTCCACCACCGCCACCACCACCACCACCCTCCCCGTGCACATGGGGGCCTGTTGGGAGTTGTAGTTTGGGCCTCTCACACACCCCACCCTCCACCACCGCCACCACCACCACCACCCTCCCCGTGCACATGGGGGCCTGTTGGGAGCCATGGACATGTTAGTGTGTTGGTGTCCGACGTGCATGGGTTGGGGCGTGGGGGATGTTTAATCTCAGTTGTGTGAGCCTGACCATGTCGTGCTGATCGTGGTGCTTGGTTTGTACTCACCAGTCTCTTCTCCTTCGTCAAGGCCGTCTAGGCTCTCTGGGTGTAGTATCACCAGCACCTTCTCCTCCCAATCGGTGTAGGGTATGGGATCCGGGGGTGTGCCACCGCCAGTAAGATTGGCTCTGGCGTGGTTTTTCGCTCGGATGCCCTTGACCCTGGTCTTAAGGTCATGCCACCGCCTCTGAATGTCGTGCTTGGTCCTCGGCACAGTCCCCGACGCATTCACCCGAGTGACGATCCTGTCCCACATGTGGTTCTTTTGCGCCACGGTCGTCTGCTGGACTTGGGCCCCGAAGATGTTGGGCTCCACACGGATAATTTCATCTACCATTACCCGCAACTCTGTCTCCGTGAATTTGGGGTTTTTTTTGGGTGCCATGGTGTGTGGTGCTCAGTGTGTGAGTTGAGTGAGTTGGGAGGTGCAGGTGTGTGGTGTGTGATGTGTAGGATTTGTGTGGTGGGTGTTTGTGTGGTAGGGTGGTGGGTGGGTGTCTTCTATGTGATTTTATGTGAGTTAGCAGTGTCTCGAATGGCCCTCTTGCTGGCAGCAATGCTGTGGTGCAAGGGATTGTGGTTGTGTGGGGGTGTCTTTTTGTAGTCGTGTCTCAATGGTTGTTGCGAGTCAGGTGGTAGGTGGGCGTGTTGACTTGTGTGCATTATTGGATAATTGGGACGTGTCATGGTGGCTTGGGCTTGGGGGGGGGGGGCCTTGTCAATGTTCGTATGTTTGCTTAGGACTTGCGGTGCACTTTCATACATTTGTTAGGCGCTAGGGATGTTGTGCGTGTTGGCCTTCCGCCCTGATGCTGTGGTTCTCGTTGCATTGTTTCCGCCGCGGACGTGGATGGCTGTGAGTTCCGTTGTACGGGCGGATTTATCCTAATTGCGGCCACGGAGTATTCTCAGGGATGGCGGTACATGTTTTATTTTCCGCGGTCATTTCCGTCCGCGGCAGTGGTTGTTCATTGGACTCCGTCCGCCGCGGACGGACTTGGTTGTGTTCCATCCACCGCGGACGGTGTTGGTTGTGATCCGTCCGCCGCGGTCGGAGTTTCGTGACATGAATATCCTAATCCCAACCGCGGTTTCTCCGCGGCGCAGCCGGGAGTAAAATTTCCCCCACCATGGCGGACAGTACCCATTTCCGTCCGCCATCCTAATCGGCCCCTTAGTCTCAATCATGCTCCAGTATAGGTCTCGAAGTACCTTTTTCGGTGGAAATACATTGTTAACAGGATCGTCCCACAATTGGGATAAACCCATCGCCCTATATATACTTCTCACATCTCTCAGCCAGACAATTTTACACCCTTTATCCATTGATCGAACCTCTAGGAATCCTTGAGCATACTGAGAAAGTTCTGGGGTTACCCAAAGCCTTCTCCAGTAGGCTACAGGTCTATATCTAGCCATATCCTCAAAGCTATGGAAACCCAGATCATATTTTAAGGGTATCAAAGGTGTTGACATTGGTAGCCCAGTAATGTTACGGAGGAATCTATTCTGTGCTACCATCAGCTTTGTAAGATTACTGGGCCCCCAGAGTTCAGCTCCATACAGAACTGCCACTCCTACCTTAGCGTTATAAATTTTCAAGACTGGTCTGATAGGTTTAGTCTGTGAAGTGAAAAGTTCCTTAGTAAGAGCTCCAGTTAATTGAGCATGTCTTGTCAGTAGCTCATTAGTGTGTTGTTTCCAATCCAAATTATAGGACAAGTTAATTCCAAGGTACTTAAATACCTGAGTCTGTTCAAGCTGTACCCCGTCCATAATGGCTTTCCCTCTAATATGTCGCCGTTTATGCAGAACCATAAATTTTGTTTTGCTTGTATTAATTACAAGACCATGTTCTGCACAGAATAATTCAAACACTCCAATAGCCCTCTGGAGTCCCTGTTGTGTCTTGGATATCAACAGCGTGTCATCCGCGAACATCAACAGGGGTATCAGTTTTCCTGCCAACTTAGGGGCATCTGTTGGTTGAAGTTCGAAATATCTGATCACCCTGTTGATGTATAGCGAAAAAAGCGTTGGAGCGAGCACGCAACCTTAGCGTACTCCCTTCGCAATAGGAAATTTATCAGTGACACTACCCTGTTGATTCCATCTCACTTGTGCAAAATTATTTTCATGCATTCTTATTAATAAGGACAAAATTTCATTTGGGATACCCTGCGTTTGAAGAGTATTCCACAACTTGTGGCGGGGGACTAAGTCAAAAGCCGATTTTAAATCGACGAAGGCGGCAAAAAGCATCCCCCCCCCAAGTATAACTACACGCCAGTAAATTAAAACAAATCTGAACACTTGATCTATGGTACTTGTATGGCTACGAAAGCCTGCCTGCAAGGGTGACAGTATGTCTTGGTCATCTATCCACCCATGGATTCGCTGAAGTAAAAGTCTAGCCATAACTTTCTGTATACATGCGATAAGGCTGATAGGCCTATAATTGCCTGGATCCGAGCATGCCCCCTTTTTATAGATGGGGATAATCTCGGCTCCCTTCCAGGTCTCAGGAATAGGCGAGCCCTTCGCGATACCATTTACTAGCAAGTGAATATACGTGGCCCATAGATCTTTATCGTGCATAAAAAGGTCCGCTGGAACAGAGTCTAAGCCCGGTGCTCTGGCTTTAGGGATATTATTTAGGATTTTTAGGACATCAGCTTTGCTAAAAGTTAAGTGGCTCTCCAGGTTATTTACTGGGGCCACACAGTCCTCTCCATCTGTTTCCTCGGCAGCGAACTGGGTCGCGTAATGGGATACCCAAGCTTCTGGTGACACATGGTTCATGGGTTCTCCTCTTATGGCCCCCCTTCCCCATTTTACGATGTTCCAAAAGGGCGTCATAGATCTTTCCTCGCTTGCTTTAAGGAGATCCCTCCAATAGTCTTCCTCCCAGTCCCTTTTTGCACTTGTCTGGACCTTTTTGTACATAACACGTGCTTCCCTTATTTTATTTATGTCCTTTGACTTAACTGCAACAGACAATGCCTTATAAGAATCCCTGCAGGATTTGTCGTACCACTGGTCTTCCTTTCTTACTGGCCTACGTTGCTTCTTAGTAACTGTTTTGACAAAGAAAATGTTTAACCTTTTAAAAAATTCATCATGGATCCTACTAATTTCAGATAACTGGGTATCCATAAGGCTTATACTCCTGACTTCTTTAATGGCCTGTGTCGTTAAATCCCTCATGGCTGTTATGCTATCCTCAGTGGCTGCACAAGTTGCCCATCTGATGCGTCTGGTGTCATTTGAGAGACCTGTCAGAAATACCACTTTCTCACAGGTTGAAAACCCTAATATTAAATGTTAATAAGCCACCCCTTATTGCCAACAGAAGAGGGTGCCTGTTATTAAAAAATGGAAAATGTGTGAAATTACAGGGCTCGGTTCACAAAGGTACTTCCGGGTAGTAAAGCTACAAGTATGGCGTCTCCGCACTCATGGCAGAATCTCTGCATTGAACTGCAGTGTAGAGATTCCACCCTAGTGTGAAAACTCCACACTCATAACTTCACTACACGTAAGTTCCTTCATGAATCGGCCCATTGTTGTCATGTATTCCTCCAGTAACTAGGCCCAATAAGCTGCTTACACTGGCTGGGCTGTAGCTGGATTGTGTAAAATGTTAAAGTAGACTTTGACATCTAACTATTGACAGTAGGCAGGTAGAATATTCATTCAAAGTCTATTCTTCATATTTATTTAAAATCAAATTCCTTAGTGAAGTCAGATTTCTATGAAATACATGAGAAAAGTAACTGTTAGAAAGTTATACTTTTCCTCCCTGAGCCCCAGTTTGGCTAATTAGCATTACCCCTACACAGCAGGACTGCCAGTGCCTCCCTGACAATGAGGTGTTAATATTGCTCCCATCACAGAGACAGGAAGGACAGCTGTTGTTTACCCAAGATGTCATTATCATGAAAGGTGAGATATGTCATTTCACAAGGATATGTAAGGTGAAGCCAAGCTTTCTTCCCCAGGACCACACCAACCAGGCTGTTCCGAATTCAGTGTGAGGGAAGCTGACCCCAAAACTGATATGGAGAGGACACAGGAGATCGGACGCTCATTTTGCTGGCCACACCCCTGGAGTCTCTGCAAAAGGGAGGAAGGGTTCCTCCAGCTTGGATTTTACGAATAGGTGCCCTTTGTGATTGATTATAATAAGCAAAAATTAACTGCTGACATTTGTTTTAGGGTTATCTCTGGGAACATTTACCCCATAGGTTAAGGTGGAGCCAGAAGTCACCAACACCCACTGTCCAGTGCAACCCATAAATGTGGCATCAAGGAACCCTCCGCAGAACTTTTTAGATGTGTCGTAGTTCAGAACAGGGTCATGCTTGCTGTAATCTGAGATTAAATTAAATGAAAATGTGATTTATAGAGCGCACTAATATCCTGGCGTGTCTAGGCACTAAGCTCTGAAGAAAGGTAGCCTACTGGAGTGGAGGGGCCTACAAGGAAAGAAAGAACAATAAATCAAAAAGCCAGGTTTTCAGGGACCTCCAAAAAGCTAGCAGATCAGTTTTTCTATTCAGTTCAAGGAGAAAGAAGTTCCAGAGTCTAGTTGTGCCTCCCACAAAGCTCCTTCTGCCTCACTGTGATTTTTAAAAATTTGGGGACTACAAGATTGTAGGCTGCAGCAGAGCAGAGCAACCTCAGCGGGGTGTACCAATGGTAACTTTGCTTGAGGTAGGCGGGGCCAGTGCAGTGGAGTGCCCTGAAGGGAATACACAGGCCCTTAAAATCTATGTGCTTCTTGTCAGGAAGCCAATGGAGATGGGGGAGCGCAAAGGATGTGGATTCATGCTTATAAAAGTCTAAAAGTAGGTGAGCAGCCCTGTTTTAGGGAATCTGAATTTTATTGGGACACTTTTTTCGGATCTCATCAAATAAGGCACTGCAATAATCGATTTTTTAAAGAATGGGGGCTTATATCACGTTTTCTATAGATTCAGCAGGATAAAGGGGAAAATCTTTGGTTTTAGTTTAGAATGCTTTATTAAGATTATATAGGTTCAACAATTAAACATAATACTCAAACAATTCAATCCAAGCCAAATGAATGGAAAAATGAAATAAGAACACTCATCAGTTCTATAAATAAGAAAAGCACAAGTTTCACAAGGAAAAAACAGCAGAAGCTAATAATGCATACATTGATAAATAAAAGAAAACAGAGAGCTTGAAATGAAAAATATATTCAATTTACCAAACTAAATGCATTTTAATATTTTTGTAAAAAAAAGAAGAAGAAGGATAGAGAGAAAAAGTGAAGAAGAGGAAGGGTGGGGAAAAGCGGGAGAGCATATAACAAGCAATAACAGCAGCATTGTATAAATAATGGTTTACGCCTATTAAAGTTTTATCCAACATTTATGGTGGTTCATAACTGATAACAATGGATGTAGATTGAACAGATTGCCTGGATAAGAAGGACGTAAGTGGTGGCCATAATAAATCTTTTTTGATTAATAGAGGAAGCATGTGCCCGTTCCAATCTATGATGGTGACATACTAGATTTCACCAACCAGTAAAGGAAATATTAATGGTATCCTTCCAGTCCGTGGTGATGATCTGCAGGGTTATAGCAATTTTCAAATCTATAAACTTCCCTAGCACACCCTGAGAGTGACTAATGGGGGAGGAACCTCCTAAAAAAATTTGCAAAATATCAATAGAAAAAGTCATGGACAAAATGTCATTCAGCTTCTCACATATGAGCAGCCAAAGCTTCTTACCAAAGGGCAAAGGAAAAACATGTGTAGAAAATCACTCTCATCATGTTAGCAAGACCAGCATTTTGTATTATTGGTCCGCTTAAATCTGTGAAGGTCCATAGGGGACAGAAATAGCCTATTGTAAAAATAATGTAAAGTTTGCGTTGTGCTTTCTGAGCGAGATGAAGTCTGAATTTTAGCCCAGATGTTCGAAAAGATAACTCTTGGTGAAGGTCCGATTCCCACAAGAGCACCACCTTGGAGTTGGTTCTCAAACCAGAGGGATGGGACAGAATTTTGTAAAAACCAGATGCTTTCATTTGAGAGAAAAAATCCAATGTGAGGGAAGGGGCTGACCTGCTGGGACAGAGGTGGAGTCCTGAGAGAAAAGAGGAAGAAGAAGAGTCTTGAGATGTAAGTAATGAGTAGCATGATAAGAAGATATGTTATATTTTTCCTGAATCTCAGAAAAATCCATAAAAGAGCCATTTTTGAGAATATGGCCAATGGTAATAATTCCTTTGTTAATCCACCCTCTCCATGAGAGAACTCTATTATTCAATTGTAGGTGCCTGTTGTGCCAAATATGGGTTTGTGAAATAATGTCCATACAGGAGTTAGAGGAGGCAATTAAAGGTTTAGCAACAGCTACGGAATGGGTAAGAATTGGAGAGAAAAAGGCCCTTGGGGTTGAGAGATATGAACCGCCACGTTTAAAGAGATGGTGTACATTGGGCCAGTTCCAGTTGACGCCAAGTTGTTGATGCTACTTGCGAGTTTGCCAGAAGGGAAGTCCAAATTTGTTTCAGTGTAAAGGCAGAGTGATATTGCCTAAGATTAGGGAAATTAAACCCTTCAGTATCCTTTGACTGTTGAAGACAAATTAGTGGAATTCTGGGCTTGCAATTATTCACAAAAAATGTGATCAAAGAACGGTTAATAATTTTTAAGAATGAAAGTGGGAGGGAAACTGTCAACACTGATAAGTACAAATTAATTATTGGGAGCAACATCATTTTAATAGTTGATAATCTACCCCACCATGACAGAAATAACTGGGACCAACCCTCGATCAACGCTGTCATTTTTGTAATGATTTCATTAAGGTTAATTTGAATGGTTTCTTTAATGTTGTTTATAGATAAGATACCTAAACATGTTATACTTTTGGAATTCCATGTAAACACTGTGTCCTTAAACATATCTGGAAGACAATATTTATTTAAGGGTAGGACCTCTGATTTGTCTACATTGAGTTTATACCCAAAAACTATAAAAAATGTGTGTAATAATGAGAAAAACTCACGTATAGAAGTGCTTGGGTTAGTTAAATAAAGTAAGGTATCATCCGCATAAGCAGTACATTTAATGGCTATATCTTTAAATTGGAAGCCTGTGAATTGTGAGGAATGACAATTTTTTTCCAAGACGGTTTCTAGAGATAAGATAAATAAAAGTGGAGATAAAGGACAACCTTGTCTAGTCCCCCCGTTGAGGAACAAATAGCTGGATTGAAGACCATTGACCCAGACAGAGGTCGAGGGATCAGAATATATTAACATAATTATTGAAGGATATGCGGACTGAAACCATGACATTTCAATGCTCCAACAATGAACTCCCAATTCACACGATCGAATGCCTTTTCTGCATCCAGAGATATGGCCTCCACAGGGAAATTTAACTTGGAAGCCAAATGAATAATATTAAGGAAGGTTCTGGAGTTGTCCGTGATGGAACGACCCATCATGAACTCTGATTGATGTATAGCAGTTAGGTCAGGGACAACCTGAGTACTATGAAGTGCCGATAATTTGGCAAAAATCTTACAATCTGTGTTAAGCAGTGAGATAGGTCTGTAATTACTGCATTGAGAGAGATCTTTGCCTTTCGTAGGGATCAGACAAAGCATAGCCTGAGAAATGGAGCCCTGTGCCTTTCCCATAGTTAAAAAAGGAGTAATAAGAAGCAGCAGCTTAGGAACCAACAATTGTTTAAAATGTAAAAAGAAGTACACTGAAAATCCATAAGACCCAGGGGTTTTATCTTTTGGAAGGTGATTGAAGGCATTTGAAATTTCTTGCTCAGAAATTGAAATATCCAAAGAGGATAGATCAATTGTATTTTCAGGGGACTTAGGAATAGATTGAAAGAAAACATCTATCTGTCCACAGAAGGAGAGGATTCAGGGATATATAAATTGGTGTAGTAATCTGTGAAGTATTCTAATATTTTGGAGTTACTAACTTGCTTGATCCCATCTATATCTGTTATAGCAACAATCCTAGACTTTTGCTTTTTAATTGTAAGATAGTTAGCCAGAGATTTGCCAGCCATATACCGACCCCCATACATTTTAGCATTGAACTTAAGCAGGCTGTCACAAGCGTTTTCCCAGGACTGTTTATTATATTGCATTTTTGCCTTGATGAGTTTAGACAGAGCGTAATTGTGATTTAGAGAAAAGTATTAATGTTTTAAAGATTTAATTTGTTTAATGAGTAGCCTTGATTCCTTGAGTGACTTCTTCTTTTTGTTGCAACAAAATCAATTATGAAATCCCTGGCAGTTGCCTTAAATACATACCAAATAAAATTCATCTGTGAGTCCGAGGCAAGATTATTATTTTAAAATTCTTGAAAAAATGCTGTAAAGTGCTCTGTAAACTGATTATCAAGCAAGAGGGCATTATTAAATCTCCATCTGCGTGAAGGGAGTATAGGAGTAGGATAATCCAGATCAACTATGACCAGAGTGTGATCTGAGATAAGTATTGAACCCATTTTAGCGTGCATCAAAAATTGAAGAGTGGGTTGTGTGCAAAATATGTAATCTATTCTAGAGTGGGATCTATGCACAGGAGAAAAAAAGGAGAACTCTAGAACATCCTTGGAAAAAATCTTTTTTAAGAAGCTTCAAGGTATAAAAGGATGAAGCCAAAAGGGCTGGGTCTGCTCCCTCTTGGGATCCATGTTTAAATATCGACAACAAAAATATAGTTTACAAAAATATCGATGTAAAAATATCGATTACAAAAATATCGACTCCCTATACTTAAACAGGTAAGTACAAAAATATCGACTCAAAAATACCGATGTAAAAAATATAGATGTAAAAAATATCGACTTAAAAAAATAATATAACTTAAATTAAATAATTAAATAATATTAATATTATTAACCAAATACATTAAATTACATTTATATTTTCACTATTTATAACAAATAAACTTAATTTAATTAATATAAACACAATAAATGTGTACATATACATATATTTTCTTAAATACATTTTATTATTATCTTTATTTATTTTATAAACTTTAATAATTATATAGAAATAACATCAACACATATATAAAACATTTTGAATGAAATAAAATATTCTATATTTAACACATTAAAGTATTAAAAAATAATAATACATACATTTAATAACAAAATAAAAACATTAGTAGTTAAAACATTTGATAGCAAAGGTGTTAATATTACTATTCCCACTCCAGTGAGTGCAACAGTAAGGAAAGCGCTGGATAGCTTAGGGGTAAAAATTACTATTCCCACTCCAGAGAGTGCAACAGTAGGGAAAGCGTTGGATAGCGTAGGGGTAAAAATTACTATTCCCACTCCAGAGAGTGCAACAGTAGGGAAAGCGTTGGATAGCGTAGGGGTTAAAATTACTATTCCCACTCCAAAGGGTGCAACAGTAGGGAAAGCGTTGGATAGCGTAGGGGTAAAAATTACTATTCCCACTCCAGAGAGTGCAACAGTAGGGAAAGCGTTGGATAGCGTAGGGGTAAAAATTACAATTCCCACTCCAGTGAGTGCAACAGCAGGGAAAGCGCTGGATAGCGTAGGGATAAAAATTAATATTCCCACTCCAAAGGGTGCAACAGTAGGGAAAGCGTTGGATAGCGTAGGGATAAAAATTACTATTCCCACTCCAGAGAGTGCAACAGTAGGGAAAGCGTTGGATAGCGTAGGGGTAAAAATTACTATTCCCACTCCAGTGAGTGCAACAGTAGGGAAAGCGCTGGATAGCGTTGGGGTCAAACTTAATATTCCCACTCCAAAGGGTGCAACAGTAGGGAAAGCGTTGGATAGCGTAGGGATAAAAATTACTATTCCCACTCCAGAGAGTGCAACAGTAGGGAAAGCGTTGGATAACGTAGGGGTAAAAATTACTTTTCCCAATCCAAAGGGTGCAACAGTAGGGAAAGCGTTGGGTAACGTAGGGGTAAAAATTACTATTCCCACTCCAGAGAGTGCAACAGTAGGGAAAGCGTTGAATAGCGTAGGGATACAAATTACTATTCCCACTCCAGTGAGTGCAACAGTAGGGAAAGCGTTGGATAGCGTAGGGGTAAAAATTACTATTCCCACTCCAGTGAGTGCAACAGTAGGGAAAGCGCTGGATAGCGTAGGGGTAAAAATTACTATTCCCACTCCAGTGAGTACAATAATAGGGAAAGCGCTGGAACCCAAATTTGTTTTTTTTTAAACTATCAAAATGTTTATTACATTTTATTTCCAATATAAACATAATTAATATATACATTTAAATTTATTATTATTAACAAACATAATAAAAAATAATTAATTACACATTATTTTACACTATAATATCCACCACACACACCTAAAATTAATTACACAATTACATTTATTAATTACTAATTAATTAATGATAATTAATGGGTTTTTAATTAATTAATTAATTACCAGGTTTCACACCATATACACTTATAAACACCACAACACAAACCTATAATTAATTACACATTTACAATTAATAATTACTAATTAATTAATGGTAATTATTTTTAAAAGTATTTAATAATTAATCAATAAATACTTAATTACTCACCACCCTTCACACCATTTACACATATAAACTCCACAACACACACCTAAAATTAATTAAACAATTAACATAATTATTTCTTAATTGACTAATTGAAATTAATTACCAACTAATTATTAAACAATTAATAATAAATTAACACATTAATTAATCAATTATTTTATATAATTAAATTACTTCCCACCCTATTCCCCTATAAACCCACAACCCGCTACGGAACTAATAACACAAAATTCAACATAAAATACATTAATAACTAATACAATTCCAAAACATATAATAAAATGACAAACAATTCTCTTCAAAAACACTAAAATACATAACATTATTAATAAATCAATATTTTTGTAAACTATATTTTTGTAAACGATATTTATTAGAACTATATTATTGTTATCGATATTACTTACCTATCAGTCGATATTCTGGTCAAACTATATTTTTGTTGTCGATATTTCTTCCTCTCGATATTTCTGCGGAGATATTTATGTAAAACGATATTTCTTCGTCGATATTCCTACTCTGCACCCCCTCTTGTGCCCAGAATAAAGAACTAAACTCCAATGTTCAATGGGCCGACATCTAGTGTAGCTTACGGGACACAAAAAATGGAAAAAACACTTTTTTCTGGATTCCCAGTTACCCAGTCAAAACTGGACCTGCACTGGACACTGTTCAAAACTTTTACTGTATTAAGCACTAAAGTCTTAAGACTCTTCCCCGAAGTATGGGAGCCTTGGATAAAGAGGTTAAGGAGAAATTTGAACTTCTACCCTCAAGAGACCTAAACCAAACACCAGAGCTGATCTAGTGTGGCGGGGACTTAGAGCTTCTCTGCAGCAACAAATTAGTTTTAGCGTACTGTCGCTGAGAACCCTCATCGCACACACCCTGCTTTCTCACCCTGCTTGAACATTAGGACTTTCTTTTCAGTAACTAAGCCCCAACGAGAAAATCTTGACCAACTCAAGGCTCAAAAAGTATCCAGCCGACGGCTGGACCCTGGCAGGTGGGAAATTCATTTTTCTCTAGCTCAGACCTTTTCCAATGGCTTTCTACATCTGATCCTAAGATAAGCTTCATGGCATAAAAAGGAGATGCACAGTTTACTGACACCATATAGATAACAGAGATAGGTTTCACCTGAGTCAAGTTGCAGTGGTAGTGTTGGCACTTGTGCCATTCATTTCTTTTACTGATGGGCGCAACTTGGGGTCGTATTATAGAAGTGCCCCAGGGCACAATGTGCATTTGCGCCGGTATTAAATAAGGGGCCGCAGACGGTTGTGCTTCCCCTTCTGTAATACTGATAGTGATGGCACACATAAAGTGCCAGTGCTATCTTCTGAGGGTTTTCCCTCATTTGCATGGGGGATTGGCCCCATGCAAATGAGAGAATCCCTTTGCCTCTGTACTCGTGTCGTATTACAGATGCAGAGGCAAAAAAGCTATCAGGAGGTGCATTGAGAGTGCGTCACCTGGAAGGTAGCACACTGTCAGTGGATGGCAGCCCTCTGGAGGGGGGAAGGGGGTTCCATGGCCCGCCCTAGACATCTGCTTGCAGGCGGGTGCTGTCACTCACTACACCCGCCTGCAAGCGGATCTCCAACCCCCCTATAAAAGTGCAGTGGGTTGCTGTCAGCACTGTGAAAACACAGAGCGGCTTCAAAGCAGTCGCTCCGTTTTTCACAAAAATTCACCAGATTGTGGCACATTTTCATTGTTTGTACTGGGCTCACCTTTTAATAATACGATCCCTGGATAGAGATTCAAAGGAAAGGTTGGGGAAGGCTAAAGTCACTGTGAGGGAAGATGAAGAGGTTGGCATATAGGAGATGGATGATGAAGTTAACATGATGAAGCAAAAACAAGTTAGTAATGATTCATTGATACAGAATGACTTGTTGATGGAGCACTAAGATGTAGAAGAGGAACACTGAATTAGTAGAAGGTATATAAGAGAGGAAGGAATGCAACAGAGTTGTTCAAGTACCAGAACGTGATAGTAGAAAGGAGAAAATGCGAGAGAATATGACTGATATTGTTTATATTCAATAGGTTTTGTTATTTAGACGTATGTGCATAATGCATATACGCAGAGCCACAGGAAGTTTGTGATTCTGCGGCGACAGAGTTTGCCTCATAGTACTGTATTTGCTGCACTTGCCACTTAATGCATCATGCGCTGTATAATTTGCAGATTTTAACAAAACCTAGTTTCTAGCTCAAACTGATCAAAAATTATTACAATGTCTGCAACATGTGTTGGTATATGCAAAAAATCCTAGGCAGGCCTAACATTAGACAACAAGTAAATGGACCCAAATGCAAAAGGAACAGATAAAAAAGTAATCATTTATAAAAAACAAGCATGTTTTTAATGTACATAAAATAATTCATATAGAAAACTGAAATTAATCAGACTATATGACAGTTCAAATATAAAAACATGTGCAATTAATACATATAATAGCACAAATTACAATATTTAAGATAAAATAAAAAGACATTATTGAATACTAAGAAGTGTCCACAACCAAGTTGAAGATACAGTACTCGACGCGCGTTTCGGCGAAAACG
The DNA here is from genome assembly GCF_964261635.1 of Lissotriton helveticus. Classification (NCBI taxonomy): domain Eukaryota; kingdom Metazoa; phylum Chordata; class Amphibia; order Caudata; family Salamandridae; genus Lissotriton; species Lissotriton helveticus. The sequence goes on along the minus strand of NC_136071.1, from coordinate 159,362,718 downwards.
CCTTCTTCAGGAGCCACAAGTTTATAATCTGTAATTACATGTAAGAAAGGAAAATAATAAAATACCATTCTCTAGTAGTTTACAATCATAAGTTGAAAACGAAAACATAAAGCATTTTACATACAGAGAATACAATATAACATAACATTTATTACTTTGCAAATTATCTATAACCTAAAGCTATTAGGTCCAAAATCAAGACTTTGTTTCTAACATGTTCTATGATCAACATATTTGGAAGACTGATTGTATAGTACTCATCACCTCTTTGTGCTACAATTATCGAAATAACGAGTGAAAACCTAGGTCTATGTACATCATAATTTCAACACTCTCTGAATTCAAGAGGGAGACCTCAAGGTATAACATGATGAACACCTACATAAGGAGACAGGAAAAAACGCATAGATGATATCTTTATATGGATGGTGGGCAAACGATACACCTAAGCACAGAAAAAACAGATATACCTCAATCAATAAATGATAATACTGATACAGAGGAAAATGAAAGTCAAATGAGCACATGGTGTCCCACAAACGCAACCAACAAGGTGGAGGACTATACACCGATTTATCAATGAGGTCGATCATGTTTGGAAGGCCTATGCAGATGTGTATCTTGCATCAAACAATTTTCATATCTAAATGATGTTATGGTTATTGCTACATGCAAGGAGCTTGATATGAAACAAGCGTCTGTTTGAAATCGTACATACCTGACAAGTTGGTATGTGTATCCTAGTTGGAAAACTTTTTAAAAAGTCCTGCTAAGGGGGAATTACGCAAGGCTTAGGAACATATCCCGTAGATATCCTTCTCTGTGTCCTTTTCTTAGTCGATTACCTGAAAGATACAATGATGCTCAGATCGGGTCTATTAAGAATAACGACGTATAATAAGAAAGAAATAGCCACTGGTCGAGGTTAAAGCTTTTATAGTGGACCAATTACCTTTGCACGCCTTTCTAAGATCTTGATAGATAATGTTCGCGACGTATATATAAAAAATTTCTCAGCATCGATAATATGTTTAGGTCGATAAGTCTGGAGAAAGAAAGTAAGGATATATATCAGGTATTGGGTATCGTCATCTCTGTGTGATACATAATATTAACGGCTGACTCCTTTACCTGAGCTAAAACAATTGTGGCCGTTGATCAGTTTCCCATAAATGACCGGCGTGAAGATAATCGGTAATATATTTTAGTGTCCCATGTGCAGAATCGCTGTAAATAATAAGTTGCTCGAGTAAGTTGTATGTGATATTGACAGTTAGTTATTTACTGTTAGAAAGATATAAATCAGACACTAGTTGTCAAAACCTAACTAACGATAGATAGGTCCTACGCAGGATCTCATAGAGGGTTTATATTCCAAGTAAGTGTCTGGGTGACGATAGCGTATCGAACAGGATACAAGTTTGTGAAGAAAATAAGCCCATCTATGTTACCGTTACTAAAGGCAAACGGTGTATGATAAAAAAAACATTCTATGACTGTTTAGACAATACCTAAACTACAAAGCGATGGAAATAAACAGTGCTACATATATCTAGCCTGTATCTCAAAGGTGGCGAATCTCACCTGATAGAGGGAACGCTCGTAGCCGGATAGAGCTTGTAGAGTTACAATGTTGCGGCGTGCCGTCAACCGAAAAAGGAATCAAAGGGACGGTGTTGACCAATCCCTTTAAATACTACATCTGATGGGCGGAACTTAGAAATCACCCGGGAAATGATAGCGATAGAAGAGAGACTGGAAGAGAAAAGTTACGTCGCATAGTATGTATCTCCATATGGTAAATCTCATCCAGTCTGTGTAGCCTAATTTCAAAGATGATAAAATAAGGCGATAGGTGATAAAACAAATAGGTACAGATGCATGAAATGATGGTAATACCGCGAACTCGCCTAGTATCGAAAATAAAAGAAAACATCGCCCTACTGTGCGATATTTATCATATACGATGGAGATCGATGTCTAAGAATGTACAAATATAGGAGATAGCTTGCTTCTAGTAAGATCTGTTTGGGGAGCTAAATTAACGCCATATCTTGATCGGGAAAAAGAATATAAATTTGAAAGGGTAACAATAGAACTGTCTATTGACCGATAGCTTTCTAGGGAAGAGAACCCATAGATGTAGAGTACATTGCCTGTATTCTCTAAGGCCAAAAAATGCGCAGTGGTATAAAAAACAAATTAGGGATGATAAATGAGAACCAAATCTCAAAAATAAAGTCCTAGCATATAGGGATGTAAACAAACCAATTTATGGAAAAAAGATATAGGTAATGGTCAGCTAAGATCGCATCTGTTCTATAGACGCAGATATCAGCTGATGATGATTTATCTGTTACTTTTATAATTCCGTGGGACTTCAATAATTATAGCGCTGTTTATTAAAACAAAAAGTTAAATAATAGCGTTCTCTCACGGAATTTCAGAATTAAGTCCCTTCTTGAAAGTCCCAAGTGAAAAAATCCAAAAAACCTCTCGTTTTTTTCTGGCTTTTCCACCACCTTTGCTTTCTGGGAGTCTTATCTTCTCAATGATGCGCCATTGAAAATCTTCTGGTGCATGTTGTTTATCTTGGAAGTGTTTCACTAACGGCGCCGTTGTTCTATTGGTACGAATGGCTGAGCGATGCTCAGTGAGTCTCACTTGGATAGACCTGGAGGTTTCGCCAACATATCCAAGGTGACATGGACATAGAATGAAATAGATGCAATTCGCGGTTTTACAGTTCCACATGTCGTTTGCATTGACACGGCAACCATTGTGCTCAAATGACTCACCTCCTATGATGTTCTGACACGATTTACAGGATGAACATTTAACTGTGCCTTTGACAGGGAAGTTGTTGTCGATGGACCTTTGGACCAATTCAGATGTAGAGTGGTTAGTAGTAAATCGTGAATGCACTATCAAATCCTTCAAATTTTTATTACGTTTCTGAGCAAACAGGGGTTTATCAAGCTTGGTCTCTGATATGGGGTTGGAATTTAAAATGTGCCAGTTGGTGTTAACAATATGCTTTACTGTGTTGTCTAGATTTGAGTGCTTGGTAACGCAAACAAGTTGGGTGTTTTCTTTTGTAACTTTTTTCTTTAAAAGAGAGTCCCGATCATAAAATCTTGCTCGCTTGTAGGAGTCTCTCACAAGCATGTGAGGGTACCCTCTATTCAAAAATTTCTGGCGCATAATGCTGGCTTGTGTATCATAATCAGCTAAATTTGTGCAATTTCTCCTCACTCTGAGGAATTGGGAGAAGGGAATGATGTTGCGTTGACTGCGGGGATGAAAACTGTTAAAATGAAGAAGGGTGTTCCGAGCAGTAGGTTTTACAAAAAGGTCAACTATCAACTTGTGGTTCTGATGTTTTATGGTTAGATCAAGGAATTCTACTTGATGTTCATCATGGTGGGCTGTAAATTTCAGGTTGACATCAGTCAGATTGATCCATTGAAGAAATTCATATAATGTCTCTTTCCCATTGGTCCAGATAAAAAAGATGTCATCAATGAATCTGGACCAATGGGAAATGGATTCATAAAAAGGGGCCACTTCGTTATAGATAAACTTTGCTTCAAACGCCGCCATATAGATGTTAGCAATAGACGGCGCCACCGAAGCCCCCATACTCACACCCTTAATCTGTCGATATAGGGTGTTCCCGAATTCAAAGATGTTCTCAGTTAGAACAATCTGAAGGAGGTCCATAATGAATTCTTTAGGGCATCTTATGTCAAACTGATCAATGAACCATCTAGTGGCTAAGAGCGCTTCTTTCTGGGGTATGTTGCTGTAAAGCGCTTCTGTTAGAAACGGGACCCTGGCCGGCCAAGACTCGCGTCGAGGTCAGTCAGGGATCACTATTTCTAAGGTCAGGGCTAGGGAGTCACACACCAAGATAACCCCCGCTCACCCTCTAGGTAACGTGGCGCGAGCAGCAAGGCTAATCTCAGAGGCGATGTGTAAAGCGTTTGCGCGCGCACCCCAGCGACAACAACCAAAGGCCCACCACAAAGGAAACTCCACACAAGGTTATATCAAAAATAGCCTTTGTATTATAATAATAAGAACACATTAGATAACACACACACTTTACAATGTGCCAACAGGCACGGGCAAGATTTACAAGGGATTATGTACAGGACAGGGCCACCTGGACCACTGTCAGGGGTATGCACTTTTAGAAATAATACTTGTAGGTATAACACTTTAGCACATAAACATACAATGACTGTAACACAGAAATAGTAAATGTAGCATACAACCAGTAACTACTGGTAAAGAGAAAATACCTCCTACGCCACCCTAGTCTCTGTAGGGAAATCACGCAGGGAGCTAGGACCTATGGAAGGAAAACCTATCACCTACTACGCCACCCTAGTCTCTGTAGGGAAATCACGCAGGGAGCTAGGACCTTATCATCAGGGCCTATGGAAGGAAAACCTATCACCTCCTACGCCACCCTAGTCTCTGTAGGGAAATCACGCAGGGGGAAGGAAACCTAAAATAATCACCTAGGCAAGTAACATTTAGCAAAGGCAATCAAACATCAACATTCCTCTAAGCAGGTTACTTTTAGCAAAGGGGAATAAAAGAACAAGGCATTACCTAAGCAGGTCACTTTTAGCAAAGGTAATGACACCAACAATCCTCTAAGCAGGTCACTTTTAGCAAAGGGGATAAACACATAAAGAATTACCTAAGCAGGTCACTTTTAGCAAAGGTAATAATAAACAAGAATTGCACATGTAACATTAAAACACATTCAGAGGTGCAGGTTAGAACTTTTGCGCAAGAATCATATAGCAAAGAAATCACAATGCGCAGGGTGCATGTAGCACAACACTCAAAATGTCCCTCAGGCCAACTGGCCTCGAAAGGGGCGGAATGCCCTGAGTCTCAGTGTCAGGGAGGTCTGCGCAGGCAGCACAGACACAAAAGCCTAAACGTAGCAACTGTCCACTAAGTGCTGGACAGTTGTGAATAGCAGGTAGGCAGACGTTGGAGCCAGGTGGGCTCAAGAACAATGGTGGACAAGGAGCCTCTCAGGGGCTCGCAACACAAAAATAGGCAATGTAGAGCTTAGCGCTCTAAAGCAATGAAATGCCCCCAGAGCCTCGGGGCTCGTAACTACAGGTAGGGCAAGGAGCCTCGCCGGGCTCGGCAACAACTGTGGCCTCTGGAGCCTCTCAGGGCTTACAAAGGACCAATGGGGGCGTTGGAGTCCCTCACGGGGGACTCAAGAACAGAATGGCCCCTCAGAGCCTCGTGGCCCTTGCAGCACAGATGGGGGGCGTTGGAGTCCCTCACGGGGGACTCTACCTCCACGAAAAATGCCCCCTGAAGCCCTCAGGCTTCCTAAAGCAATGCGCGCACGATCGCGCTACGGGGGAGGGGCGGACACCGACAACGTGTCCCGCGGCCCCTCTCCCTCCTCGGCACTCACCGGCAGTCTCAGGGCGGGCGGGGCTCCTCTCGTCCCGGGGCTCCTCTCTCCACTCGGGGAGCCTCGGGGACACGACCGGCTGCCTCCCTCGTCTCCCGCCTGGCCTTGTCTCCTCCACACGCCGCCTGACTTCCGCCGGGGCCGCCAATGGCAGCGCGGCCCTGGGGGTCAGGAGGCGGGACTTCCGGGTCGCTGCAGGCAGCGCGGCGGCCCGGCAAGCTTCCAGTGCGCCCGGGCTGCGGCGGTGATGTCCTGGGCAATGCCGGGTGGCACCGGCTCGAAAATAAATACAGACCACGGGGCAATGCCGGGTGGCACCGGCCTCAAGTTAAAAATAAAGCGAGGTGGCACTCGCTCAGCCTGGCAAAGCGCTCCAAAGCGCTAGAATCAAAATAAAGCGCACCCAGCGCTTAGGGGGAAAATAAAGCGCTCTTAGCGCTAAAAGCAAAACGAAGCGCTCCCAGCGCTGGGGACAAGGGAGAGCGCTCCCCCAGCACAGCAAAGCTCCAGCAAGGTCTGGAGGCAGACAGGGGGGCAGGGCAGGGCCAGAGCCAGCACACTGGGTCTCCAGGCAGGGAGACAAGCCAAGTGGCGGTCCTCCTGGCCCCAGCAGCAGCAACAGCCCCCTCTGGCAAGGATCCACAAGTAGAACAATTTCTGTGGGGACACAGCCCCATTTTTATATCATGAATTCCTTTGTTAGGAGGTGCAGGGTGGGGGGAAACCAGTTGCAGCTGGCTTGGGAGTACCCTTGATGGCCCAACCACCCCTTTCATTCACTGGGGAGGCTTGGGTCATTAGACAAACCACAGGGGGGCGGAGCCAGCATTGTGTGGGGAAAACCCAGCCCATCCAGGACCCAGATCTACTCCTCCCACACATCACTCATGCTGATCTCACACTCACCACCGGGCAGACCCATCCAGACTTCCTGGAGCCTGGCATGCCAGCCAGCTCCAGCCAATCACGCTCCACTATCCTCACTGCACACATACATCAATGTCCAGAAGTAGCACTTCCCTTCTAGACACACACAAGCCGCACATACCATTGCGCAGCATTCACTCTCCCGAGTTCATACATACTAAACTCGAGCCTGCACTCCCCACACATCAGGAACTACCAGGGCACACACATTCCCCATGCATTCCTATGGGAGGGCAGGCCAGCCATACTACACGCACGCACTTTCACTCTGGGACACAGGGAAAAAGTGCGCCAAGACCCAAAAATCACTACACAGGGTCACAAATAAAGGCAAAAAGATTAGGGGTGAACCTGCCCTAAGGCCCAAGTCTAACACGACCCCCTTCCAGCCAAAACGCAGGGCAGACCGATCACCACCGTGATGGGCTTCCCTGCTTGGGGCGATAAAACAAGGACGCGGGCCCACAACTGCAGGGACACCCTCCTGTTTTACGCCATGGTGAACCCCTAGGGTTCCTTCTAAAACTACTGTAGGGACTAACTGGGGTACCCCACTGATACTCTCCAGCTGCCCTCGGCCAGGACCAGGCCCTAGGCCACCCAGGTACCACTGGATCCTGTATACTCACAAAGTGGGGGGTAGTAACCCCTGGCACATAACAGCCATTTTCCACTCTTCCTGTCTGCAAGACAGGGCTAGACTTCCACTGGTTCTCCAACCTGGGGTCTACAACCTCAGGCGGACCAGGAGTCTCAGGGAAGGCTCTCCTCCCCTTACCTCTTCTCCTAGGGTTCCTCCTCCTCCTGCGAGGGGTCCCCTCTAAACAACATTCTCCCAACCTAGGGTTTAACCCCTCAGGTGGTACCGGGGTCAGAGGTGGGCTCTCCCACCCTCTGCACCCCCTTCCAGAGTCCTGCTCCCTCCCAACCGGGGCGGTACATCTGGAAAAAGAACTGGTCAGGACACGGATTACAGTAGTCCCACCCTTCAGGTCAGGCGGATCCTGAACCTGGCCATCCAACCTCTGGTCTAAAACCTTCGGTGGAACCAATGCCTGGCACTCCAGGACTTCTGGGGACTCACATCCTATCCCCAAATCACTCCTTTCACTGGACTTCTGTACTCTCCCTCCTGGAGCGGTACTGCCAGCTTCTAGGACCATAGAAGCTCCTCTTACAGATGCTCCAGGTTCTCTACACACTAGGAGATCTCCCTCAAGTGAACTAACAGGCAAGTCTAGGTTCCTTTCCTGGTGTTCCCTAAAGAAACCATCCAGGCTCTGTGACAGGGCTTCGGGCATCTGGGGACTCTCGGTCACACACTCACTACCGCTCCACTGAGACAGGCAGTCAGCCCCTACACCCTTCTCACTAACCAAGGACCTAGCTGGGCTACGCTCACCCTCCTCCACCACACTGGGCTGGAAGACACCTGACCCACTATTGTTGGAATCACTCACTAGTGACTCAAAAGAACCTTTCGCACTGTCCCAACGGTCTGCTTCCGCTGCAAGCTCACATGCAATAAACGATCCAAACTTCAACAGGTGCTGGCGCAACTCTGGCACACAACAACTGAGCAACTGCTCTCTGATAAACATATCGAACAATATGTCCCAATCACATTTCGTGGGCTCCCGTACCCAATCACACAGGGCTCCACAACAGTCATCCTCAAAGTCTACCCAAGACTGATGAGACGGTTTCCTAAGGTTCCTAAACCTCAACCTATTCTCCTCCTCTGGGGAAACAGGAACCATACTCGGGGAACTGGGAGTGGGACTGTCTACACAAATATTTAAAAAGCTGCCACCACTGGACTCCACCCTCCCTGGGGAATCCAGACAATTACAATTATGCGCAGGGAAGAGTCTATCCTCTAGGGCTGCTCTCTCACGGATGATGGCCCTTCTCTCCACCTCTATCCTCTCCTGCGCTAAGAGTCTCTCGATCTCTAGCTGCGCCATAGCCTGGGCATGCTCTAACATGAGCTGTTCCATCGCTAACTGATGCTCCCTCTCTTCCTTCCTATCTAACCAATCCTCTGGGGACAGGACAAGGGATGTGGCGCTGGTACTGACACTGGACTCAGCAAGGGACTCCCTACCTATGGGGTCCTCACCATCTGCTGACATCCATCCACTGTCATCATCATACCACTCACATTCTTCAGGGCTCTCCACAGACTCACCATCCTCATGACGTGCGGCCCGGGCCCTCTCTCTCTCACTGTACTCAAGATCCCACTGTCCCTTTTGCCATTGGATCAGGCTGTCCCTAAGCTGGGACTGAGTATCCAACACACTCACCTCCATGCCTCCCTCTTCACAGAATCTGACCAGCTCTGACCTACTGTACCTAAAAAGACAACAGAGATCAAAAACAGGCTCCATTTTGGCGGACGTTCTCAAGAAGAGTTTGACACAGGGAACCTGGGGGTCTGAGTTTACACAGGAGTACACAATTACACAATTCAGCAAGATTCCTATCTCAGAACTTGCACTCCACTGTCCAGCGTAACACACACTCATTCACACACAACCCTCCCCTCGGACTGGTAAGGCAGTTTCTACCACCCCTGATTATCTCAACCTGACCACTAGCGACACAGGTACCAAACTCTGGGAGCAGGGCGGGGAACAAGGTACTGGACAAAATACAAATGACACCTTTCAGGAGAAGCAAAACTGAACTTCCCTAAAAAACAATAATCCCCAAAATGTGGTTATCTAAAATTGCAGAGTTTTGAAGTGTGGCCTGTCGCCACTGTGGTACAACGCAAACACAAGTCCAATCCGCACCGCTAGCCACCAATGTTAGAAACGGGACCCTGGCCGGCCAAGACTCGCGTCGAGGTCAGTCAGGGATCACTATTTCTAAGGTCAGGGCTAGGGAGTCACACACCAAGATAACCCCCGCTCACCCTCTAGGTAACGTGGCGCGAGCAGCAAGGCTAATCTCAGAGGCGATGTGTAAAGCGTTTGCGCGCGCACCCCAGCGACAACAACCAAAGGCCCACCACAAAGGAAACTCCACACAAGGTTATATCAAAAATAGCCTTTGTATTATAATAATAAGAACACATTAGATAACACACACACTTTACAATGTGCCAACAGGCACGGGCAAGATTTACAAGGGATTATGTACAGGACAGGGCCACCTGGACCACTGTCAGGGGTATGCACTTTTAGAAATAATACTTGTAGGTATAACACTTTAGCACATAAACATACAATGACTGTAACACAGAAATAGTAAATGTAGCATACAACCAGTAACTACTGGTAAAGAGAAAATACCTCCTACGCCACCCTAGTCTCTGTAGGGAAATCACGCAGGGAGCTAGGACCTATGGAAGGAAAACCTATCACCTACTACGCCACCCTAGTCTCTGTAGGGAAATCACGCAGGGAGCTAGGACCTTATCATCAGGGCCTATGGAAGGAAAACCTATCACCTCCTACGCCACCCTAGTCTCTGTAGGGAAATCACGCAGGGGGAAGGAAACCTAAAATAATCACCTAGGCAAGTAACATTTAGCAAAGGCAATCAAACATCAACATTCCTCTAAGCAGGTTACTTTTAGCAAAGGGGAATAAAAGAACAAGGCATTACCTAAGCAGGTCACTTTTAGCAAAGGTAATGACACCAACAATCCTCTAAGCAGGTCACTTTTAGCAAAGGGGATAAACACATAAAGAATTACCTAAGCAGGTCACTTTTAGCAAAGGTAATAATAAACAAGAATTGCACATGTAACATTAAAACACATTCAGAGGTGCAGGTTAGAACTTTTGCGCAAGAATCATATAGCAAAGAAATCACAATGCGCAGGGTGCATGTAGCACAACACTCAAAATGTCCCTCAGGCCAACTGGCCTCGAAAGGGGCGGAATGCCCTGAGTCTCAGTGTCAGGGAGGTCTGCGCAGGCAGCACAGACACAAAAGCCTAAACGTAGCAACTGTCCACTAAGTGCTGGACAGTTGTGAATAGCAGGTAGGCAGACGTTGGAGCCAGGTGGGCTCAAGAACAATGGTGGACAAGGAGCCTCTCAGGGGCTCGCAACACAAAAATAGGCAATGTAGAGCTTAGCGCTCTAAAGCAATGAAATGCCCCCAGAGCCTCGGGGCTCGTAACTACAGGTAGGGCAAGGAGCCTCGCCGGGCTCGGCAACAACTGTGGCCTCTGGAGCCTCTCGGGGCTTACAAAGGACCAATGGGGGCGTTGGAGTCCCTCACGGGGGACTCAAGAACAGAATGGCCCCTCAGAGCCTCGTGGCCCTTGCAGCACAGATGGGGGGCGTTGGAGTCCCTCACGGGGGACTCTACCTCCACGAAAAATGCCCCCTGAAGCCCTCAGGCTTCCTAAAGCAATGCGCGCACGATCGCGCTACGGGGGAGGGGCGGACACCGACAACGTGTCCCGCGGCCCCTCTCCCTCCTCGGCACTCACCGGCAGTCTCAGGGCGGGCAGGGCTCCTCTCGTCCCGGGGCTCCTCTCTCCACTCGGGGAGCCTCGGGGACACGACCGGCTGCCTCCCTCGTCTCCCGCCTGGCCTTGTCTCCTCCACACGCCGCCTGACTTCCGCCGGGGCCGCCAATGGCAGCGCGGCCCTGGGGGTCAGGAGGCGGGACTTCCGGGTCGCTGCAGGCAGCGCGGCGGCCCGGCAAGCTTCCAGTGCGCCCGGGCTGCGGCGGTGATGTCCTGGGCAATGCCGGGTGGTACCGGCTCGAAAATAAATACAGACCACGGGGCAATGCCGGGTGGCACCGGCCTCAAGTTAAAAATAAAGCGAGGTGGCACTCGCTCAGCCTGGCAAAGCGCTCCAAAGCGCTAGAATCAAAATAAAGCGCACCCAGCGCTTAGGGGGAAAATAAAGCGCTCTTAGCGCTAAAAGCAAAACGAAGCGCTCCCAGCGCTGGGGACAAGGGAGAGCGCTCCCCCAGCACAGCAAAGCTCCAGCAAGGTCTGGAGGCAGACAGGGGGGCAGGGCAGGGCCAGAGCCAGCACACTGGGTCTCCAGGCAGGGAGACAAGCCAAGTGGCGGTCCTCCTGGCCCCAGCAGCAGCAACAGCCCCCTCTGGCAAGGATCCACAAGTAGAACAATTTCTGTGGGGACACAGCCCCATTTTTATATCATGAATTCCTTTGTTAGGAGGTGCAGGGTGGGGGGAAACCAGTTGCAGCTGGCTTGGGAGTACCCTTGATGGCCCAACCACCCCTTTCATTCACTGGGGAGGCTTGGGTCATTAGACAAACCACAGGGGGGCGGAGCCAGCATTGTGTGGGGAAAACCCAGCCCATCCAGGACCCAGATCTACTCCTCCCACACATCACTCATGCTGATCTCACACTCACCACCGGGCAGACCCATCCAGACTTCCTGGAGCCTGGCATGCCAGCCAGCTCCAGCCAATCACGCTCCACTATCCTCACTGCACACATACATCAATGTCCAGAAGTAGCACTTCCCTTCTAGACACACACAAGCCGCACATACCATTGCGCAGCATTCACTCTCCCGAGTTCATACATACTAAACTCGAGCCTGCACTCCCCACACATCAGGAACTACCAGGGCACACACATTCCCCATGCATTCCTATGGGAGGGCAGGCCAGCCATACTACACGCACGCACTTTCACTCTGGGACACAGGGAAAAAGTGCGCCAAGACCCAAAAATCACTACACAGGGTCACAAATAAAGGCAAAAAGATTAGGGGTGAACCTGCCCTAAGGCCCAAGTCTAACAGCTTCGATGTCCATTGTAACCATGATGTCTGTCCTAGGATCAAAAACTAAATTCTCCACTTTATTTATCATATCGCCCGTGTCTTTGTCTTTGACATAAGACACAATTTTAGGTATGTGTGGGCGTAAAAAGAAGTCTATAAATTTAGAGAGTGGTTCAGTATTTGTTCCGATCGTAGAAACGATGGGTCTATAGGGAGGGTCTAGAAGGTTCTTGTGAATTTTAGGCATGCCATATATGCACGCTATTTTGCCTTGGTGGAAATTCAAAAAGTCGTGATCTTTTTGATCAATGTCACCAACCGATAAAGCCCTATTTGTAAGGGTCAAGATTTTTTTAGATACCTGACTGAGGGGGTTGGCTTTAATCTTAGAGTAAGTGGTAACATCTGATAGCATGGTATTCAGTTTTTGTTCATAGAGATCAGAATCCAACAAGACAATGCCCCCGCCTTTGTCACAGCTCTTGATCACTAATTTGTCATTATTCTTCAGAGTTCTTAATGAATCAGATTCCTCTTTGCTTAGGTTATATATAGGTTTAGGGATAAAACGAAGGGCCCTTTCAAGTTGTTGTAAAACGCCAAGTTCAAAAGTCGCTACCTCTGGACCAATTTGGTCTAGAGTTGGATAAAAAGTGGAAGGGAGGGACAGGCGTCTTTCTTCGTTATAAGTCTCATTAGGATCTGTTATTCATGCAAAGAACTTTTTAAGTCTAATCCGCCCGAAGAAGGAAATAATATCTGTTTGTAGTTCAAAGACATTCACATGGGCGTGTGGAACATATGAAAGACCCTTGGACAGTAAGGATTCTACTTGGGGATCAAGTGCATTAGATGAGAGATTAAAAATGGGGATTACATCCCCTGGCCCCAATATGGGCGATTGCGTGTTTCGCAAATGAAATGGGGTTCCTGTTGTTGATGTTGTTGGTGCTGGGGCTGATGTTGGTGATGTGATTGCTGGAAATTTCCCCTGTTGTGACTCTGAAAATGTACCCTTGGGTGACCCCGACGGAGGCCCCTGTTGGATAAAAAAGATTTGGGACGGGAACCATTATATTGATTATAATTGCCCTCTGGTTCATAGAACGTATTAGTACCTTCATTTTCAGAGTCAGATGTATCTGAAAAATTATAACTACAAACAGATATTATTTCCTTCTTCAGACGGATTAGACTCAAAAAGTTCTTTGCATCAATAACAGATCCTAATGAGACTTATAGCGAAGAAAGATGCCTGTCCCTCCCTTCCACTTCTGGACCAACTTGGTCCAGAGGTAGCGACTTTTGAACTTGTCGTTTTACAACAACTTGAAAGGGCCCTTCGTTTTATACCTAAACCTATATATAACCTAAGCAAAGAGGAATCTGATTCATTAAGAACTTTGAAGAATAATGACAAATTAGTGATCAAGAGCTGTGACAAAGGCGGGGGCATTGTCTTGTTGGATTCTGATCTCTATGAACAAAAACTGAATACCATGCTATCAGATGTTACCACTTACTCTAAGATTAAAGCCAACCCCCTCAGTCAGGTATCTAAAAAAATCTTGACCCTTACAAATAGGGCTTTATTGGTTGGTGACATTGATCAAAAAGATCACGACTTTTTGAATTTCCACCAAGGCAAAATAGCGTGCATATATGGCATGCCTAAAATTCACAAGAACCTTCCAGACCCTCCCTATAGGCCCATCGTTTCTACGATCGGAACAAATACTGAACCACTCTCTAAATTTATAGACTTCTTTTTACGCCCACACATACCTAAAATTGTGTCTTATGTCAAAGACAAAGACACGGGCGATATGATAAATAAAGTGGAGAATTTAGTTTTTGATCCTAGGACAGACATCATGGTTACAATGGACATCGAAGCGCTTTACAGCAACATACCCCAGAAAGAAGCGCTCTTAGCCACTAGATGGTTCATTGATCAGTTTGACATAAGATGCCCTAAAGAATTCATTATGGACCTCCTTCAGATTGTTCTAACTGAGAACATCTTTGAATTCGGGAACACCCTATATCGACAGATTAAGGGTGTGAGTATGGGGGCTTCGGTGGCGCCGTCTATTGCTAACATCTATATGGCGGCGTTTGAAGCAAAGTTTATCTATAACGAAGTGGCCCCTTTTTATGAATCCATTTCCCATTGGTCCAGATACATTGATGACATCTTTTTTATCTGGACCAATGGGAAAGAGACATTATATGAATTTCTTCAATGGATCAATCTGACTGATGTCAACCTGAAATTTACAGCCCACCATGATGAACATCAAGTAGAATTCCTTGATCTAACCATAAAACATCAGAACCACAAGTTGATAGTTGACCTTTTTGTAAAACCTACTGCTCGAAACACCCTTCTTCATTTTAACAGTTTTCATCCCGCAGTCAACGCGACAGCATTCCCTTCTCCCAATTCCTCCGAGTGAGGAGAAATTGCACAAATTTAGCTGATTATGATACACAAGCCAGCATTATGCGCCAGAAATTTTTGAATAGAGGGTACCCTCACAGGCTTGTGAGAGACTCCTACAAGCGAGCAAGATTTTATGATCGGGACTCACTTTTAAAGAAAAAAGTTACAAAAGAAAACACCCAACTTGTTTGCGTTACCAAGCACTCAACTCTAGACAACACAGTAGGGCATATTGTTAACACCAACTGGCACATTTTAAATTCCAACCCCACATCAGAGACCAAGCTTGATAAACCCCTGTTTGCTCACAAACATAATAAAAATTTGAAGGATTTGATAGTGCATTCACGATTTACTACTAACCACTCTACATCTGAATTTGTCCAAAGGTCCATCGACAACAACTTCCCTGTCAAAGGCACAGTTAAATGTTCATCCTGTAAATCGTGACAGAACATCATGGGAGGTAAATCATTTGAGCACAATGGTCGCCGTGTCAATGCAAACGACATGTGGAACTGTAAAACCGCGAATTGCATCTATTTCATTCTATGTCCATGTCACCTTGGATATGTTGGCGAAACCTCCAGGTCTATCCAAGTGAGACTCACTGAGCATCGCTCAGCCATTCGTACCAATAGAACTACGGCGCCGTTAGTGAAACACTTCCAAGATAAACAACATGCACCAGAAGATTTTCAATGGCGCATCATTGAGGAGATAAGACTCCCAGAAAGCAAAGGTGGTGGAAAAGCCAGAAAAAAACGAGAGGTTTTCTGGATTTTTTCACTCAGGACTTTCAAGAAGGGACTTAATTCTGAAATTCCGTGGGAGAACGCTATTATTTAACTTTTTGTTTTAATAAACAGCGCTATAATTATTGAATTCCCACGGAATTATAGAAGTAACAGATAAATCATCATCAGCTGATATCTGCGTCTATAGAACAGATGCGATCTTAGCTGACCATTACCAATATCTTTTTTCCATAAATTGGTTTGTTTACATCCCTATATGCTAGGACTTTATTTTTGAGATTTGTTTCTCATTTATCATCCCTAATTTGTTTTTTATACCACTGCGCATTTTTTGGCCTTAGAGAATACAGGCAATGTACTCTACATCTATGGGTTCTCTTCCCTAGAAAGCTATCGGTCAATAGACAATTCTATTGTTACCCCTTCATATTTATTTTCTTTTTCCCGATCAAGACATGGCGTTAATTTAGCTCCCCAAACAGATCTTCCTTACTAGAAGCAAGCTATCTCCTATATTTGTACATTCTTAGACATCGATCTCCATCGTATATGATAAATATCCCACAGTAGGGCGATGTTTTCTTTTATTTTCGATACTAGGCGTGTTCGCGGTATTACCATCATTTCATGCATCTGTACCTATTTGTTTTATCACCTATCGCCTTATTTTATCATCTTTGAAATTAGGCTACACAGACTGGATGAGATTTACCATATGGAGATACATACTATGCGACGTAACTTTTCTCTTCCAGTCTCTCTTCTATCGCTATCATTTCCCGGGTGATTTCTAAGTTCCGCCCATCAGATGTAGTATTTAAAGGGATTGGTCAACACCGTCCCTTTGATTCCTTTTTCGGTTGACGGCACGCCGCAACATTGTAACTCTACAAGCTCTATCCGGCTACGAGCGTTCCCTCTATCAGGTGAGATTCGCCACCTTTGAGATGCAGGCTAGATATATGTAGCACTGTTTATTTCCATCGCTTTGTAGTTTAGGTATTGTCTAAACAGTCATAGAATGGGCTTTTTATCATACACCGTTTGCCTTTAGTAACGGTCACATAGATGGGCTTATTTTCTTCACAAACTTGTATCCTGTTCGATACGCTATCGTCACCCAGACACTTACTTGGAATATAAACCCTCTATGAGATCCTGCGTAGGACCTATCTATCGTTAGTTAGGTTTTGACAACTAGTGTCTGATTTATGTCTTTCTAACAGTAAATAACTAATTGTCAATATCACATACAACTTACTCGAGCAACTTATTATTTACAGCGATTCTGCACATGGGACACTAAAATATATTACCGATTATCTTCACGCCGGTCATTTATGGGAAACTGATCAACGGCCACAATTGTTTTAGCTCAGGTAAAGGAGTCAGCCGTTAATATTATGTATCACACAGAGATGACGATACCCAATACCTGATATATATCCTTACTTTCTTTCTCCAGACTTATCGAGCTAAACATATTATCGATGCTGAGAAATTTCTAATATATACGTCGCAAACATTATCTATCAAGATCTTAGAAAGGCGTGCAAAGGTAATTGGTCCACTATAAAAGCTTTAACCTCGACCAGTGGCTATTTCTTTCTTATTATACGTCGTTATTCTTAATAGACCCGATCTGAGCATCATTGTATCTTTCAGGTAATCGACTAAGAAAAGGACACAGAGAAGGATATCTACGGGATATGTTCATAAGCCTTGTGTAATTCCCCCTTAGCAGGACTTTTTAAAAAGTTTTCCAACCAGGATACACATACCAACTTGTCACGTATGCACGATCTCAAACAGACGCTTGTTTCATATCAAGCTCCTTGCATGTAGCAATAACCATAACATCATTTAGATATGAAAATAGTTCGATGCAAGATACACATCTGCATAGGCCTTCCAAACATGATCGACCTCATTAATAAATCGGTGTATAGTCCTCCACCTTGTTGGTTGCGTTTGTGGGACACCATGTGCTCATTTGACTTTCATTTTCCTCTGTATCAGTATTATCATTTATTGATTGAGGTATATCTGTTTTTTCTGTGCTTAGGTGTATCGTTTGCCCACCATCCATATAAAGATATCATCTATGCGTTTTTTTCTGTCTCCTTATGTAAGTGTTCATCATGTTATACCTTGAGGTCTCCCTCTTGAATTCAGAGAGTGTTGAAATTATGATGTACATAGACCTAGGTTTTCACTCGTTATTTCGATAATTGTAGCAAAAAGAGGTGATGAGTACTATACAATCAGTCTTCCAAATATGTTGATCATAGAACATGTTAGAAACAAAGTCTTGATTTTGGACCTAATAGCTTTAGGTTATAGATAATTTGCAAAGTAATAAATGTTATGTTATATTGTATTCTCTGTATGTAAAATGCTTTATGTTTTCGTTTTCAACTTATGATTGTAAACTACTAGAGAATGGTATTTTATTATTTTCCTTTTTTACATGTAATTACAGATTATAAACTTGTGGCTCCTGAAGAAGGCGTTTTCGCCGAAACGCGCTTCGAGTACTGTATCTTCAACTTGGTTGTGGACACTTCTTAGTATTCAATAGTGTCTTTTTATTTTATCTTAAATATTGCAATTTGTGCTATTATATATATTAATTGCATATGTTTTTATATTTGAACTGTCATATAGTCTGATTAATTTCAGTTTTCTATATGAATTTTTTTATGTACATTAAAAACATGCTTGTTTTTTATAAATGATTACTTTTTTATCTGTTCCTTTTGCATTTGGGTCCATTTACTTGTTGTCTAATGTTAGGACTGCCTAGGATTTTTTGCATATACTTTGTCTACCCTGCCCTAGGAGTCTGTTGTTACCACTACCCAGGGGGTCCTTGTTTTTTCCACAATGCAACATGTGTTGGCACAGAGAGGCAGATCCTTTGAAAAAGTTATAAACGTTATCTGGTGTTCTATCAGTTGATGATTGCTGTATTTAGGGGTTAAACTGGTTCAAATGACCAACAATGTTTGCTTAAATAGTGTTAAAATATGTATAAACTGGTGAAATAGTAAAGTAAGGCTGCTATCAAATGTGGAAAATTAGGTCACATAATTTGTCTTTTACTGTCCACATAATTTAGTCAACCCTGCTGCATAATCTGGTCCTCCCATGTCACCTAATTCCAATGGATCTGCACATATGTGGTAGGTTCCCTCATAGAACCTTTCCTTTAACTCCATTCCAACGGATTCTTGCAGGGTAAATTCTCATGGAGTAAGTTCCTGGCTGGTCCTGGATGTGAAAAGATATACCGGGACTGCCCATAATAGGTCATCTTTTAAAGCCAGTCATTACTGATAAATCAGTCCCCAAATTAGAAAATAGATGTGCCAAATCTCAATGTGTACAGTGGTTACCAGTAGCAATTTAGTGGAGGTAACCGCTGCCCCGGGTTGCATCTAAATGACACCTATGGCAAAGCATCACTCTACTGCACACACGCGATATTATAAGAATGACAACCATTGGTCTCACCATCAATAAATATATTGAATCTTTGTCTTAATACGCATATAGATTCAGATTTAGGGGCCGATTAGGATGGCGGACGGACTTGCGTCCGTCCGCCACCCCAGAGGTGGAGGGACCGTCCGCAGGGGCAGCGGCGGTCCCTCCGTGCAAATTAGGATGTGACTGCCACCCTGGCGGTCACATCCTGTATGTTTTAACATTGCGGCGGGTGCTGCTTGAAGCAGCACCCGCCGCAATGTTAAAACTGCATGTGTTACATTTACATGCACAAAGCGGCAGGCACCGCGCGGTGCCTGCCGCTTTGAGCATGTAAATGTTGGGGGGTACCATAGGTACCCCCCATGTGCACCCCCCACCCCCTGACACCCTGGGGGCCCGCAACGGGCCCCCAAAAGCCAAAGTCCACATGCTTTTCCACGGCGGAAAAGCCGCCGCGGAAAAGTATGTGTTTGTGCAATTCCTAATTTGACTGACGGTGTCTTGCAGACACCGTCACCAAATTGCCCTCCTCACACCGCGGATCAGCGGCGGACGGACCTGCCGTCCGCCGCTGGTCCAACCGCACTCCCACCGCCATCCTGATCTGGCGGTGGGTCTTCTATGTCACTGCGGCGGATAATCCGCATACTCCGGGCCGGCGGTGGCTTCCGCCGGCCCGGAGTATGCGGATTATCCGCAATCATAATGAGGCCCCTAATCTTTATTGTTTAAGTTAATTAAAACCATATCAATATACCAATAAAACTAAGTGAGTTATACTGACTTAATATACATATTAAAAACAGTTTAAGATCCCAAAAGTCTATAAGTTAAAAAAATTGTGCAGCGTCCATTTAGTGCAGCATTGACTTAGGGCCAGATGTACGACAGGATTTTGCATGCGCAAACGAGTTTGCGACCCGTTTGCGCATGCAAAATCACTGTGGGCCATGTAATAACACTAAAAAATTGCAACTCGCAAAATAGTGTTTAGCGACTCGCAATTAGGAAGGGGCTTTCCAAGGGCGTCCCTTCCTAATTGCGACGCGCAGCCCTATGTATGAGTGTTTTGCGACTGCGATTGCGCTCGCCAAACACTCGCAATTTATCGTCCTCTTCAAGAGAGTCGCAACCCCATTGAGAATCGCTAACAGTGTCTCTGACATTGTTGTACATGTAATTTTACACTCGCAAAATGGCATGGTCGTACATCTGGCCCTTAAAGTGCTATTGTGGTTTCCCCTTCAATCTATTTCCTACTAGTTTTTTGCATTGAAGTAGAAATTTTGCCAGATTACAATTAAGTTGTGGGTCATTCGGGTTGAGACACCTTAATATTGCAGATCTGCGGGTACGGATACCCCTAATGTTAAAAAGTTTTTTTAACAATAAACGTCAATGTTGTTTTAAACCTCGCCAGATGCATGTCAGGTGAATAAAGTCCTGCTTTAATGCACCACAGAAGCCACATGATTTGGGTCCATTGTATTTGCAGCTAGGTTGATCTGCATTAGAAGGTAGTGAGCCGAATCGTATTGTTAGAAGCTTTGTTTTTAAGGAGGGAGAGTAGGTCAGAATGCGCATATGATATTATAGACCCCAGTTTAATGCTCAGATCTCTATAATGTAGCTGAGTAACAGAAAGAAAAGGTGCATTTTTTAGCGGTATAAACAATTTATAGTAAGTGTGATACCTTTGCATACAGCATAATATATGCCCTATGCATGTCTCTGGGCCATGTTTCAGATTGGTGCAAATCTCCGTTAAAAAAATACCCAAGAGGAAAAAGGCTTGTGGAAAAAATAATGAATCAAAAATGTGCAGCTGGCAAGTAGCTTCTTTATAATGGCGCCCCGGAGGATTGACAACGGTATAAATTACTGTATTTCAAATGCAACCTTTCCTTGTACCGTGTCGCCAAAAGCGCAGAGTATAATTTACTGTAAAGTCGCATAACAATGACAAATGGTTTCGTCTTCAGTACCACTGCACTAGAATGACTCCCAGTACTGATCTTTTTAGACCAATGTCCGCTGGCATCAGCCACTTCTATTCAGTTATGATGATCAAGAAAGTTGGACCAGGGATATGGATGGTTTGACGGTAGGCGTATTTCTTATTTGCTGTTGCAGAATTTCGACTTCCATCAATGTCATAATGGCATCAGAAAGCCTTCTTGAGAATTGTAATGGAGGCTTAGATGAGGAGGACGGATGTATGACGTTACAACGCATACTTTTACAACGCCTACCTTTACATCGCATGTTTTACAACGCATACCATTACAACACATAATGCTTTTGGGCGCTGGATAGTGAATAGTTTAATTTACTATTCCAACTCCAGTCCCCGTGGACACTAGGGAAGGTTATTGGATAGTAAATTAACCTATTCCCTATCCTAGAGCGCCCCCAAGCGCTATGCGTTGTAATAGTTTGCGTTGTAAAAGTTGCGTCGTAATGGTAGTGCGTTGTAAAAGTTTCGTTGTAAAGGATGTTTCCCGAGGTGGATATATCCATTATTTCTGATCACCAAGAACACCTGTTCAGCATTACACACAAATCATTTTTTGTAGATTAGGGTTCTCAAAAGTCGGCCCAGGAGGGCTGGATCTATGCCAGAATTGTAAGATCACTACATTTATCTAAATGGGGATATGCTGCAAATCTGGCATGAATGTGGTCTTCCAGGACCAACTTTGGAGAACTCTGCTTTATTTTATTTATTTTATTGAATTTGTATTGCGCTCAGCTACCCATAAAGGGTTTCCCGGCGCCAGGGACAGCCTAGAGAAGAGAGATAGGTATTTGCTGAAGCAGGAAAAGCAGAAAACGTTTGATCAACTAAAACAGAAAGGTTTTTAGCTTTTTGCGAAAAGCCAAAAGATTGGTCTCCGTTTTGAGCGTCAGTGGATGACCTGAACTACTAGTATTTGCTCTTCGGTCAATCGCTGATCTGAGGCATTCTGACCTGATTTTGCTTGCTCCTCTCAACTGGAAAGTGTGATAGAGGTAAGTATGCTGTTTACCTGTCTGAGACCCGGAGTGGCTTGTTCTGTGGTTTATGCTCTATGTAGGGCATGATAGTACATGCAAAGAGATGTGGAGACCTTGTTTTGCTCTAAGGAGCAGAGGTGTGAGAAAAGCACAGATGCCTAAGCTGATCACTCTTTCAAATGGACAATGAATTGACTGTCCTTAGAAGATCATGGATAACATGTATAAAACAACAGGTTTTCCTGCATAAAAAAACATTATGTATCTTTTTGGTTCAATTCTGTTCTTTTATTGGGTGTACTTGGGAAAATATAGCCTTTTCAACTAGTAGGATTTTTCTTTGTGTGTCCTCATGCATTTACTAGTCCAACTAAGGGGCATATTTACAAGGGCATTGTACCACCGGAGCATCACTTCTTACGATGCTCTGGTGGCACAATGCCCTGCGCATATTTACAAAGCAGCGCTAAGCCACTTTGTGTGGCTTAATGCTGCTTTGTAAATACCATACCGTTTCATGCAGGAATCTGCGGGAAAGGGGCGTGCAATGGGTGCTGCTGTTGGCGTTCCAATGCAACACCCATTGCTTTTTAACGCTGCCTCAGATTTACAAGGATCTGTAAATCTGAGGCAGTGCCAAAAACTAACGCCACTGAAAATCATGTGTTAGCGTAGCACAACGAGGAGAAATTCTTTTATTTCTCCTTGTTTTTGCCCTTTCTATGTGTAATGCATTCTGCAGCACACATTGAAGGAGAAAATCACCTTTAATGATTGTTTATGTGCAGGTAGCTGCCCTTTGCTGCACATAAACAATGCCTCCAACGCAGGCACCCTTGGACCATGGCGCAAAAATGTCTGTGTTGGCGCTAGGCAGCTTTTTTCAGTGCCGGAGCAAGGGAAAACATGGGTGCATCATATTCTTGTGAATACAATGCATCCTGCATTTTTTAAATGACACAGCGCTGCTAAATTGCTTGCAGGGCTGTGCCATTTCTTTGTAAATATGACTCTTAGTTTTGGCCAGATAGCGTTTGCTCAAAGCTTCAAGGAGACACACTGGGCCTGAGTCAGGAAAAATACATTCTCAACAAGTGCAAAGGTACAAATTAATTTGTCTGTGCACAAATATAATTGATGTGCACAAACTAACTTGGAAATATGCATCTGTCCAACTTGCAAACATTTGCCGTTGGGGCGAGGTATGTGGCTGGTGAAAAAATCTTGTGCATCCATCTTTCACAGAGCTGCCCACAGATCTCTGTCTGCCACACCTCCAGAACGCCTTAGCTCAGGCACAAAGCTGCCATTGGACAAACATGTTCTTTGTCTGCATTTCTTGATCCTATGCCGCATTGGACTGGGTGACATTTCTACCACTAGAATGAAACTCTTTGCATTTACGCTGCCTGCACCAACGGTCAGTGCTGGTAAGCACGACGGGCGGGAAGAGGGGGAAAGTTGACAGGCAATGGAATAGGGAAAATTAAATGAATGAATTAAATAAATAAATAAATTAAAAAATCATATTCTGTCACCTGTGGACATCCCCCCTCGCCCCTCCCACCCCACCGCTCCACTGCGCTTACTTGCACCAACCACCGCTGGTTGTCAGGCTCTTAAAATTTGAGTACTGAATGAGCTCATTATGACTTACATGGATGTATGGAGAATGCTCTCATCAGCAGAAAAATGTCACCACCCCTCCCTGCATTGGCACATGGGACACAATGAATAGCAAACAAGTGGCACGTGCCAAGTGTTCTACTATTTATGGAGTGCACGTCATGAAAAGGCAGTAGACACTGTGCTCTCTTTGTAGCTTCCATGATGCAGTGTGGGGTGACTAATTAGGAGTAGCTGTTGCAGATGCATTATGGGAACCCAATATTACTGGTGACATGATGAAGATTTTGCTTAGTTTGGTACCAGAGTCTGCACTGTTTGTAGTTATTGATAAGCTGGGGTACTAACTTAGGGAGATCATGTTACAATGCCTGAAAACTAGCAGTTCTGATTGGGTGAGGTAATTAAGTATAATGAGAGCTGTGTATAGTGGTAATTGGAAGTAGGAGTTGACAAATGCAATTGAACATAACAGGTCAAAAGTCACTCAGGCCACAGAAGAGGATGATTACCAATAAAGTTAGACTTTTATTAACAATAAAGTACTCCTAGAGTACCCAATGTCCCCTCTGTGTGGGGATCCCTCGGCCTCACAGCATACTACAATGTGCTGTCACTTCTCATGATACCTGAAATGGGTAAGAGGCAGACCCTGGAGTAGCCACACTTTGGTGGGTCTTCCAAGATCCATTAAACTTTTAGAATCATGCTACATGTCACATTATGGACTGAACAGATTACTTTACATGGCTGGCTGGTGAGTGTGAGAAGTGGGATAGATCATGGTTTCTCAGAGTAAATCCAGAAGGATAGTTGTAAGAAATTGGGTGATTAGTTGCAAAGGATGTGAGTCCTGCTCAAGTAATAAGTCTGCAATGTCTTTTTACTGGGTACCGAAGCAGAGTAGTCAAAGGCCTACTCAGGGGGGGTGATGTGGGGAGCAATTCCAGTTCGCTGGCTAGCAACAACGCTCTTAAATTGTGGTCCAGTCAGTGCTTTTTCTTTTAAAAAGGAAAAGTAATTTTATTACACAAATAGGATGCTTCTTAATGGGATTAATGTACTACACATTTGAGAGCAGAAAGATTTAAATTACATGGAACATTGAAGTTTTGGTGTGTGGCTAGTAATGCATAACCATTTAAGGACTACCATGCTGAGTCACTCGGGGTAATAACGCTCCCATAGGACCCAATATATTGATCCTTATGTTGAGCTATTACAGAAATATAGGTACACTAATGCATTATTATGAAATGACAGACAATCCTATGAGAGGTTTGCGCATTTATAGGAATCAGGTGAAACAAGTTGCTGAGTGAACAGGACAATGTATAGGACAAGGTGTGTGTTAACAACTTCAAACTGGAAGTCGAGGCACTAAAAACCAACAAAATGATTGAAGGAGTTATACCACAAAACATAAGGCAAAAGAAAAAGCGCTGAGCTATCTAAATCCCTCATTGATTGAGACTGTCATATTTCCAACTTCTATGAAGTGGCTAGAAATGGCTGAAATGTGATGCGATACCAAGGTACAGGAAGGGAAGAAGGGTGTTCATGGAAGTTCAATTATGAATAAGGACTTTTGTGCAGAGAAAATGTACCCAATCATTTGTGTGGAGAAAAATGCTTCTTCCAAATGTGTGACTGAATTATTGTGTATTAGGCCCTGATTGTAGATACCAATACCCCAGTGCATGGGCATCCGGTCACCAAAATAAAAGGTAGAGGAAGTGACATAATATGCCCTTTCACCGCTGATGACATCATAGGAGTGCTAACATCACATAATCGTTGCATAGCCTTTGCCCACTGACTACACCACAGGATCAGTTATGCAACCTTTTCCCCTGATGACATGATAAGAAAAGACTCGAACACAAAAACTCCAATAACTAGGTTTAAAAATACGGCATACGTGATACTAAAGCGGATGACCAAACCGTGGATATGAGACAGAGGCTAAGTTCTATCTATCCGTTATGATTTAAGGAAATAATGCCCTAAAATTACCAGGATGTATTGATGGCTGTTGAAACAGTGCTTCTCTTTGCCTGGACCATAGTGCCATATAGTTTATATATTAACATTTCACCCTGCAGTCTAGGCACCAGCTTCATCTAAGTAGGAACCATTCAAATATAAAACAAAGCAGTGCAAGGCTGCACGTTCTACAAAACAGACCTTATAGTTATGATTGGATTGATGGTGCCATGTATATCCTAAAGCATAAAGCCTGAAGGAGGCAATATCTTTTTTTTATTTATTTGTTTAAGTTTAAAATATTTTATTAAAGAATAAAAAGCAATCAATAATGAGCCATCTCATTAAACAGTTATATGATTGCCAATAGAATATAAAATTATGACAAAACAGTAGTTAATATTTAAAAATACTGGAGCAAATAAAAAAGAGAACGAATGAAAGAAACAAGAAATTAAGAAATAATATATAAGTAGATAATATACGAAGTTAGCCTTACAAGAAAAGCAAGAATATTAAATGAGACATCTATAACTAGCTACAATTGCTAAACATCATAAACTATAACAAGAGCAACGCAATACATTTCTGTAATATAAGATTTAAAATAATGTAGAGGAATATTCAATGAGGCTTCTTGACTTCTTCAACTGATGGCTTATGCGTTTGAGAGATTTGAGAAGATTAGTCTACAAAAACTGTAGTTAGTGACCAGAAAGTTTCTCATTGCATAGCTAAAGTAATAGGTTGAACATATACACTGTCTAGTCAATGACTGTAGCAAATACCATACAACCATGCTTGGAAGGAAATAGATGATGACGCTTTCCAGTTTTTTGTTATTTGTTAATATCAAAAGTGTAAGCAAAAATGTTCCAGTCTTCTAATAAACTACAAAAAATACATTTAAGTATGAAAAAAGAGCAATTGTATGAAAAATATTATTAATTTGTTCCCATACTTTCAACCGCAATTGAGGTGTATGAGGGCAGGAGAAAATAATATGACACAGGTCAGCAAAGGTGCCTTACAGGACGAGCAATCAGGGGAGGTGGCGGAATTCATCTATTTAAAGAAATGGGCATGAAGAGGAGTCTAATATATATAAACAATAGTGTTTAGATAATGTTTGCTAATCTAGAAGATTTGTGTGGTTAGGTATAAATTGTATTCTGTATTTTATTGACCATGAAATATTTAATTCCATTTCCCGCTGGAGGTCAATTGAAGGACTGTCTCTTAACTCACTGGATGCATTGAGAACCCTGTAAATTGTGGATGCTGGTGAAGAGAATGATATGACTTGTGTAATTTGCAGTTTAGAGTCTTCAAATCCATTTGTGGAAGTAAGGGACTGCAATATTTGTGAGATTATATATTTATTATTGCATGGTATGACCAAAAGAGTCTGGTAAGTGAAAGAGAAGTTGTGCTTTTTGGAAGGATATACACTCATCATTATCTACAAATATAACCCACAAGAGTCCCTTATATCTTCAGGATTTCCACAAAATAGTTCTGCCTTTATTCTTAATCAATGTATTCTACCACAAGGATGATTCTAAGAATTCGTCTTTGTCAGTTAAATGTTGATCTAAGATTGGAGACATGTTAGATAATGTGTTTAAAATTTAGGAAAAGAAAGGCTCAGAGGTTTGTGAGTTCAGGCCAAAAATTCATCAATTAAACATGGAACTATAGAAGAAAGTTCAAGTTCTGTTCATTAAGGGGGAGCTCAGTCATGTCTTTCATAATCATATATTTGGGGTGATTTAAGAAAAAAACAGTGTGATAGGATGCACAAGTGGAAAACTTAACTCCACCTAACTCTTTGAGGTTTTTTTATTATTCCACGAGGTACAGTATATGGATTTAAAATAATGTTCTGGAATTTGAACAGGTGTATTAGCTACAGTAAAAAGAATAATAGGTACAATCAGCATTTTAATTGAATCCTATCTGTCCCACCATGATCAGAACAGTGGATTCCGTCTAGATGTTAGAGAAGTGAATTTAGTAGCTACTGAATTTATGTTGAGAGAAACTGTCTCTTTGATGCTGTTTGCAAACCATAACCCCAGATATTTGTTTTTGGGGTGTCCATGCAAAATGGGTGCAAACAAAATGCTGTCTAAAACAAAATGTATTAAGTGGTAGGATTTCACATTTATCTGCATTATGTTTATATCCTGAGGCCATATAAAGGTTATCTACTTCATTAAGGATTGTCGGTAATGAAGAGGTTGGGTTAGATATAAACATCAAAACATTTCCCACATATGCAGCCTATTTTACCTGCTTTTCACCATAATGAAATCCCTGGATGGATGAGTTTTGCTGAATTTTATGTAAGGAAGATTCTAATGCTAGAACAAAGAGTAGAGGTGACAGAGGGCAACCTTGTCTAACTCCTTTGTGTGATAAAAAGATTGATGTCAGACCATTTACATATATAGATGTTGACGGTGAGAAATAAAAAAGAGAAACTAAACTAAGAAAACTCAGACCAGAGCCAGAGCATTTAATTGCTTGAAAGATAAAAGAGCAACTCATGCGATCAAATGCATTTTTAGCGTCCAGGGAAATAGCAGCTAAGGAATGCTTATTTGTATTAGACATACTTAATGAATTAAAGAAAAGTCTTGTATTGTCTGACAGGTTTCTGCCTCTAAAAAACCCTGGCTGTTCACGTCCTATCAGTTTGGGTAATAATGGGCCATGACAAACAGTAATACATTTTGCAAAAATGTTACACTCCAATTAACCAATGTCATTGCCTTTAGAAGTTAGAATGTGTGATAATCCAATCCACCAGAGGATAGAAATCAACAGAGGTATCATGTTGTTTTTTAATGTCAGCAAAATACTATGTAAAAAATCAGAAGTAGAAATTCAATTTGGTGTGTACAAATTAGATTAATAATGTTTTCAAGAGTTCAGTATCTTTAAAAAGAGACATATTTGTAACCTTTACAATAGTTTCAATTGTATTCCGTACTTTTTTAATCTTAAAATAGTTGACTAACATTTGCCTGCCTTACTTTGACCTCCATAATATTCAGCACTAGATTGATGCAAATTGGAGGCACATCTTCAGTAGAAAGCTTATTAATTCAAAATTTTGCCTAATACACTCATCATGACTAGACGTGGGCTTCGTTATATAGTATGTGTTCTAGTTGTTTTATATTTTTTTATGATTTCAGCTGATTTTTGTTTATTAATCTTTCGGTGTGTTAAAACATGTGATATTATGAAGTCCCTTGCTGTCCCATTAAATGAATCCCACGGAATTTGATGAAATATATATGAAGTATCATTGAAAAGAAAAGATTCTTGAACAAAAGTTTTAAAACTGCGAGTAAACTGCATATCTTGTTTGGAGAGAGTTAGTAAACCGCCACTTTTTATTTCCTAGGGAAACAGGAAGAAGATCCAAACCCGTAATGACTGGCACATGGTCAAAGATCAATTTTGAGCCTATCACTGAATTTCAAGAGTTGCGGAGATAAAGATTTAGAAATAAAGAAATGATCTATCCTGGACTCAAAAGAGTGTACCAGAGAATAGAAAGTATATTCCCACAATGTCAGAATGCAAAGCCTCCATGCATCCACCAGAGATATATGTCCTATGGCTGAGCTAAATTGTTTGTGACCAGTGGATGGAATAAATGTAACCTTAGAGTTATGATCACTTAAAGGGTCCATGAAAAGATTGCAGTCAACTCCAAGAATCAAATAGTCAACTGCAATGGACATTTATTTATGTGAAATGTCAGGGCAAAAGTTAATATCGGGTTTAATAGGTGCATTAATACTGAAACTAGTAAAAAGGATGTTATTAATGATCAATTTTATAGTAAGCCACCTCCCTTCCATATCACAATCTTGAGATATTTAGTGAACAACTTTCTACAAAGGTTAGATAAGAAAATACATATCCCACCCATTTTCACACACGCTTGTTAATTTCAGATTGTAACATATTGGGTTTCTTGTAAGAGAGCCACATCATTTTTAAATTTACCCAAAGGTGTTAAAACTCTCTGTCTTTTAATAGGAGAACCTAGCCCCCTAACATTCCGAGTAGTTATTTGTAAAGACATTGCCATGTATGCTCACTGTTGATGATACCATTAGAAGTTATATAAAGATAAAGGAAAAATGCTGTAACTTTAGATAATTCAAAAGGCTATGTAGATAATGAGTAGGGACGGAAAGGAAGTAAGGATCATAGAGGAAAAGAGATAACATAAAAAGAATGAAAACTGATATAACAAAAAGTAGAAAAGAGAAAGGTGTAGAATAAAACATAGGAAAACAGAAAGACAGATAAAACATACCTACTAACAAACAAATAAGTAGGGATGATGGAACCACAGGATGAGGACACCATAAGGGTCCAGGGCAGGTCTCAAGGGAAATCAGACCAAATTACAATAAAATGGATGCCATCAATATATAAAGAAATATGCTAATAGTACTCAGTTACTTACAGAACAGGTGTACTTATAACAATTGCTAAAAGATTGTGGAGAACGTGTACTTAAATAATGTAACATCATGTATGGTTTAAAAACCCTACTTTCATCCTGTAGAATCTCCATTGAAATTGGAGAAGAGAATTTTGCTGGTGAAGTGGAGCTTTTTAACTCATTTATGATTTGAAGTGATGAGATGCATTGCTCTTCATACGAGTTTAGGATCCTCCCTTAGTTGTAGGTGTTTTTGATAATACCACATTTACAGCATTAGAATTGTGCTGAGTGGGAATCATGTCTACCTTATGTGCCATACTGGTATTAGTTAAGGAGTGGACTATGGGTGTTGAACCTTTAGCATGGGATTTATAGTTTATCCTTGAAGGTTTTCGTTCTTCCCATATAAGGATGAACACATATACATATGCAAGTGCATGTTCTCATTATGATATGCCAGAAAATAAAATGCCTGCAGTCCAGTATACAAATAGCTTATTTAGATGCACAAATTATATACCTTGGAGAGTTGAAGAAAATGCATCAATAACGCTACCTCCTATGAGGGCCAATGGACCATTGAAAATGCACAAATAAGAGGGTGTTAGTCACAGAAATGGAACAGGAACAACTTGACTTCACATTAGATATATTGTTTCGCATCATTCAAATCCTGTCAATAAGACAGGCTTGTTATAAATACTAGGGCCTGGACAGTAGACATTATGTTATTATCTCAATGTCAATGTGAATGCCTCAGTAGCAAGATGGGGAGGAGGGGGGGAATGGATTTATAACCGTTCTACAACACTTTGATGTCATGCTTCTACAGGAAACTTGGATGCAGACAAGACACCCTGGTGGGTTTTAAAGATTGTCAGAATTAAGCTAGCAAAGTTAGCAACGTGGGAAGAGTGAATGGGGGTCTTTCTCTTTACATCGCCATGGACCTGCATTGGAACCAAGAACCTATAGTCCTGGGTTCATCCTGGATTCAATGTGTCAAACTCTTAGTCCCCCCCCCCCACCATGAGCAGAATTTCACATTGTTAATTCTAAATGTATACATTCACCAAGGCAGAAGAGTAAAACCTCTAAAATTGTGATCCTGGCAGTAGGGGCGGCTCCCCCTTTATGATGGAGGAATGTTTCCCCACTGTTGGAACCAGCAGTTGCATGTAAAAAAAGAAAAATAGCAATTAATAAAACTGTTTTATTATTGTTTTATTTTACACCGGGGCGACAGCCGAATCTTGTGGGTGGGGCAGTCCTCTGAGGCACAGCAGCAGGAGGAGTGGTGGGCACAGGACACTGCAAGTCCACGTTGCAGTTGTGCTTGCTGTCCGAGGACTGCCAAACTGACATGCGCACTTGGATATTTCCAGGCTGTTGCTTGGAGATACTATCAGGGCTCCGGAGCAAAGACTCCCAGTCCCTGCTGGAGCATAAACCCAGCTCGCTCCACCCAATCCCCACACTTATCTCATGCTGGGGAATACCAGCAAGTGAGCAGCATCTGGATTGGCGCAGGGGAGTTTGGGAGCCTGTGTGTGTATCTTCGGACGCTGAAGACGCGACAATGCGGCGGGCAAGTTTTATTTCTATATATTTTTTTTGTCCCCCGAGCTAACTCACCACTTTGTCCTGTGAGCAACTGCCTCTGCCTGACAAGCTTGCTCAATAATCTCCAATGCATCCATCCACAAACTCACATAGTGCTGTCTGGAGACTTCAATATGGATCTATTACAAGGATCACATGAGAATCTCTTCTTCGTCATATCCCACAAACAATCCAAAGTATGTCAGAACAGATCACAATGAAAAGGAGTGCATTAGGTAACTGGAAGCCATAGGACTGTACACGTTAAATGGGTGGTTTTCTTAGGATCAGCCCGCTGCATTCGCTAGAATGACAAACAGAGCAAACTTCATTTTCATTTACACCCTGGTAGACTCGGATCTTTTTCCCTGTATTAACTGTCGTGTTTTGGCAGCTCCTGAGTTAGCGTTTAGCACAGCTACACGGTCTTTTCTGTTAACTTGACCAAAACGAACGGGGGCCATTTTGAATCCTTCTGCCTTCCGTTTCCTATGAACACGCTGCCTCGTGGTCAGTATGCCCTTTTGTCCTTTCTCGATACCCATGGTCACTAGTCTGCTCGGCAACAGGCTATTTTTAGTACTGGTCAAGCGCACATGCGCATTACGCACCAATTGGTCACTCTTCAGGAATGTTCATGCTAACTGACCAGTGCTGTCGAAACTCCTCCCACGTGTTGGCTGTGTTCCAAAAATGACCTTATATGTACCTAAAATGTGTAAACTTGTAACCGCCTATCTTTTTATTGCTATTAAACTATATAAAAGAGGTCGCACACCGATGTTCGGTGTGCTACTTCTTACATTACCGAAGGGTGCTGTTGGAATGTATCACCACCCCATGGGGTCTTAATAAACTTGTCTTTTACCTTTTCCAGTGTCCGTGCCAACTTCTATACTAAGGTGTTCGAGAGTTTAGCAGAGTATGTAGGCCTGATTTGAACCCAATACCACAATTGGCGACCACGAAGGGACTCATCGGCGACTCGGAGGCCCGAAGGAGAGGTCGTGACGAAGGTTAGGAAACTCGCCATGGACGCGATCGCTGCCATTGAGTGACCCGAGTTTCGGCACCCACGGTGTGTTTTCCCTTCCTTCCGATCTGACCTTCCAGGTGGCGCCGGTCCTCGACTGAGATTCTGATCTTGGATTGTCGTGATGTGCCGTTTTGGCTGATTTGACCACAGAACTTGGCAGTTGGACTTTGGACGTTTGAAAATATTTGGTAAGCTTTTGAGTGGTGAAGTAGTCTACTGACACTTACTGTGGCTTTTTGAAACTTTTAATTTGAATTTGAATTTGTTAGCTAACAGTTTGAATCTATGAATTTGAATTTGAATATGTGAAGTGCACCTCACATAGGCAGGCATGTAGGGATATTTCTCTGATTTATTTGATTTGAACAGTGCACCGTGTTAGGTGGCATTTTTGTAGTATCACGTTTTCGTGGTACTTTTTGAAACATGCCTGTTTTTAGCACACTCCGTAGGATGTGCTGTTCTGAAAATGGTACCAATTATCGATTAAGTGAAAAACAGCCGGCTCCCCCAGAGGGGACTCCAAATCGTGAAATGTATATTAAATTCGGTATTCCACCTATAATGTATAGTACATTATGGCATAAGTATACTAAGACTGATCGTGAATTACAGTGGCCACTATATGGGTCGTTTGACCTTCGAAAGGTACAGTATGTAGAGCAGTGTTTGTTTCAGCGAAGGTCTAGACAAGATATGTTTGATTGTGTGCGTATGTGGGAGAAGGAGGTGCGTGAACGAGTGAAGCGTGAGGAAGCCTTGGCGGAGAAAGTGCAGCGGAAGGCTGCACATGACAAAGCTTTACAGCTACAGGAGAAGGAATTACAGGAAAAGAAAGAGAGGGAGAGACGAGAACGTAATTTACAGGTTAATGGTCAATTCCCTATCAGGCGTCCTCTCTATCCAGTCCTTACTAATGAAACGGATGATTTTTCATTACTAGATCGTTGTCCGCCTCCGTACGTCGTACCTACGGCTCCGAACGAGGACTCAGACGAGGATAGTGATCGAACACAGCGTACCAGGTTATATACGGAACGAGCTGCGGAATTGCGCTCAATTGCGCGAAAGCTAAATAATAATACTGTTACTGTTTCTGATGTTACTAAACAAATGGAACAGTGGTCTGATAAGGAACGACTGTATTTTTTTGATCATTTTGGAGATGAAGTTGTTGAGCGGTATAGAAAATATTCTCTCGAGTTAGAACCTAAGGAGATATCCAAGGATCGTGAGAATTTTCGTAAAGGTCTTTTTGTTCTTTCAGATGCGGACGACTTCTTCAAGCGTTTGCTCGAACTGCGTAATGAGACGACACGGCTACGGGAGTTGGAAAAGTCGAAGAATTCGTCTACGTCCGGAGCGACGGGGATATCCAAAGAATGCCCTATCTTTGAAACAGATAAGATCGCTGCGATTAATGTTAGACCTATGCGAGAAGCTGCGCCTTTATATGTCCCTCATAAAGGGGATGGCACAGATGATGATAAAAGCTCCAAAGACGCGAAAGGGTATTTTGTATATAATTGGGTTTATACGCCTTGGAATAGAGCAGATGTCATGGCGCTTAAGAATGCTTTACCTGATCCCCGTAAAAACCCTGCGGCTTTTTATGAAAATGTTGAAAGTGCAATTTCTTCATGTATCATGACGTTAGTTGATATTGATCTATTTTTCGGGTTGATATTGCCCCCTGATATGTGGAGAGCCATTCGTAGGTTTGATGACCTCACGACTCTCGGGGCCACTTGGAAAGATCTTGTTCAGGCTGATTTAGATAGAGAACCAGCATGTAAGCCGTGTCAGTTAATATTAGACCTTCCAGGGGCCATACTAACAAAACTAAAGACTCTTGCTCCCGCTAAAAAGATTGATTGGACTATATTAGCCTCTTGTAAGCAGAAAGCGGATGAATCAGTTTCCGATTTTTTCTCTCGCTTCGAGGAAGCGTTCCATGATTACAGTGGTCAATTATTGACAGAAGATACTGGCAGGCATCTATTCGTTGATAAGTATGTAGCTAATCTCCTACCGGAGATTGCGAAACGATTAAAAGCGAGTGAAAGTTCATGGACCACAGCAACCCCTGCTTCTTTATTGACTATGGCTCAATATTATGAAAGACAGGAATTGGAGGCGAAAGAAAGTAGTGAAAAGAAGGCGAAGGAATTGAAAACGAAGGTAATGTTAGCTCAGGTTCAGGCTACGAGAGGGAACAATAGAGGGGGGCGAGGATCGTACAGTAATGCTCCTCCCCCTCGTTCTGACATTTCTGTGAATCAATGTGCATACTGCAAACAGTTTGGGCATTGGATTGCAGACTGTCCGGTGTTTCGAGAGCAGCGTAATTTGAGGGGACGAGGAAGTGGGAGATCTAGGAATTATTATGGAGGGTCAAGAGGAGGTTATGGCACGAACGATCGTGGAGGATATGGAGCAAGGGGTCGTGGTCAGTCAGATTATAATATGTTTGATAACCGCAATCAATATCAGATAAATGAGGGTGATCCTGCTGAACCACGGGATGAGCATTACGCATAGGATTGCGTAGGATGGGGTGTGGAATCGGTTGAGGTACCAGTTGATCAGAGGGGTCCATACATAGAAGCACATGTTTTGGGTTCTACTGATCAATTTCTGGTCGATACAGGAGCTACTCGTAGCGCTTTGTCCAAACACTTGGTTCCAAGGGCTCCCCTGTCTGGCGAGGTAATTACAGCAATAGGGTTCGATGGAACACCTACTTCTAGCCCACTGTCTCAACCAGTTGCATTTCATGTTGATAAATTTGCTGCCCCTTGTCCCTTTTTGTTGTCTCCAAATACACCCGATAATATTATTGGACTCGATATGTTGAAACACTTTCGAGCTACCATTCGCTGTGCCCCAGAAGGAGTGCGAGTTGTGCTGAATGAGAATTACCCAGACTTTGAGCGAGTGTGTTTTCTCCATGAATCTGAAGTATTGGCCTCCTTACCAAACACGTTGTGGGCCACTTCAGACACGGATGTGGGGCAGATGTTAATCCCTCCAGTACATATTACTGTAAAGGAGGGAGTATCTCTACCACGTGTCCCGCAATATAAGATTTCTAGAGAAGGTGAACTTGCTTTAATACACATTGTAAATGATTTGATTTCGGCAGGAGTAGTCGAGGAAGTTCCTTACAATGTTTGTAATAGTCCAATTTTACCGATCCTTAAGAGAGATACCGATACTAAAGTTTACCGTTTCATTATTGATTTGAGGGAAATAAACAAGATAGTAGTGCCTCAGTATCCAGTGGTATCTGACATCACCACATTGCTTACGTTGGTTCCACCGACGGCAACTACTTTTACGGTCATTGATTTGAAGAACGCCTTCTTTTCGATCCCTGTACATCCTGACAGTCGATATCTATTCGGCTTTACATTAAATAATAAATCGTACAGATTCTGTCGAATTCCTCAAGGCTATACTGAAAGTCCTAGCATTTATAGTCAGGCATTAAAAAGGCAGCTTGATTCCTTTGACCTACAAGAGGGAGTGGTTCTCATTCAATATGTAGACGATATCTTACTTGCTGCAGACACGCCAGAACAATGTGAGAAGAGTACCTTTTCCTTGCTTTCCTTCCTGGCCAAACATAATCATAAAGTTTCGAAGAAAAAGCTGCAATATTGTAGACCAAAGGTGACCTACCTCGGTCATCTTTTGTCTAAGGAGGG
Organism: Lissotriton helveticus; assembly: GCF_964261635.1. Taxonomy (NCBI): domain Eukaryota; kingdom Metazoa; phylum Chordata; class Amphibia; order Caudata; family Salamandridae; genus Lissotriton; species Lissotriton helveticus. The sequence continues at coordinate 159,326,456 of NC_136071.1, read as the reverse complement.
CCGTGCGTTGACACCAGATCGAATTCAAGCAATATTAGACACCCCAGTTCCTCGCACTCAGAAAGATGTTCGTGCCTTTATAGGTTTGACGTCTTTTTGTAGGCAATGGATATTGGGTTTTTCACATATCGTTAAACCATTGTTAGCATTGTTGTCTAAAGATACACCGATTCCCATTGAATGGACGGATGAATGTCAGAATGCTTTTGAACAATTGAGACAAGCTCTTTGTTCTGCACCAGTGTTAGGTACACCTGATTACACGAAGATTTTTACATTATATGTACACGAGAAGGATGGGTGTGCATTGTCAATGTTAGTGCAGACACACGGAGATAAACAGAGGCCTTGTGCATACTTCTCGGCGGTACTCGACCCTGTGGCTCGAGGATTGCCTGGATGTTTTCGAGCAGTTGCAGCAACAGCAGTTGCGATACGACAAAGTGAGGGAATAGCTTTGTCACACAAATTGTTGGTGCTAGTTCCCCATGCAGTAGATGCGTTACTGAATCAAACGAAAACACAGCATCTAACTAGTGCCCGTTTGACAGGATATGAGCTAACGTTGTTGGCGCCGCACATCACACTAAAACGATGTGCAACACTAAATCCTGCTACTTTATTGCCGGATCCTGTTGCTGAGACCCAGAAGGAAGAACAACATGATTGTGTTTTTCTGACTGAGGAACAGACAAAGGGTCGTATCGATTTACAGGATACGCCATTTCCAGATGTAGATGGGGAACTGTGGGTTGATGGGTCATGTGTGAGGCTACCAGATGGTACGACTTCCGCAGCTTATGCGATCACGACACTTAAGACTGTGGTAGAAGCAGCACGGATACCCCAAAAATCGGCTCAAGCGGCTGAGTTAATAGCCTTAACGAAGGCATGTGAGTTAAGTGCTGGATTATGTGTGAACATTTACACGGATAGTCGTTACGCTTTTGGAGTAGTGCATGATTTTGGCCTACTTTGGAAGGAACGAGGATTCCTGACTTCACACGGAGTACACATCATGCATGGAGAGTTGGTGCGCGATCTCCTGAATGCACTGTTATGCCCAAAGAAAGTTGCAATAGTCAAGTGCAGTGCACATAAAAAGGTGACGGACAAAATAGGGCAAGGCAATGCCTTTGCAGACCGCATTGCGAGAGAGACCGCTATGCTGCAAAATAATTGCCCCATGTATGTGGTGAAGTCACAAGCTGAGCGGTGGCATGATGCTAGAGAAGAAATACTAGATATACAGAAGTCAGCATCAGAGGCAGAACTTGCGAAATGGGCCACTGAAGGAGTATTGGATGATGAGGGTTGCTGGCGTAGTAAAGATATGGAGAAATGGAAACTACCCATGGCCTATTTACAAACAATGGTGCAAATGACACATGGACTGGCACACATTGGAGCTCTCGCAATTACTAAATTGCTTACACGAGTTTGGGAAAATGCTGACATTGCTAGCACGGCTAAGAGAGTAGTGCAGACCTGTCTGATATGTTTGCAGCACAATCCTGGACAAGGGACTCATACTCCTAAAGGTGGGTTTGTTCCACCTACTGCACCATTCGAAGTACTACAAATGGATTACATCCAGCTGGAACGCTGTAATAATCTCAAGTATGTCCTAGTAGTGGTGTGTGCCTTCAGCAAATGGATTGAGGCTTACCCTACGAAAGACAATACAGCATTGACAACAGCTAAGGTGCTACTCAAGGAGTACTTCCCGCGCTACGGTGTTTGTAAACTTATGTGGAGTGATAATGGCCCTCATTTCATTGGAAAAGTAGTGGAATATGTCTTGAAAGGATTGGGAATCAAACAACGATTCCATGCTGTCTTTCATCCGCAATCAGCAGGTTTAGTGGAGAGATATAATGCAACTCTGAAGCTGAAGCTAGCAAAGATAGTGGCATCGACATCTCTGAAATGGCCGGACGCTTTGCCTCTGGCATTGCTGTCCATTCGATCAGTGCCCCATTCTCGGTCTGGCCTCACACCCTATGAAGTAGTGTTTGGAAGGCCTATGAATATCTGGGGAGTTCCGAAACCTCGTTTGATACATGATATGCCTTGTATAATGATGAACGATTATCTGGCACGATTAACCAATGATTTGCTTTCTATTCATCAACAGGTTCGAGAGGCGCTCCCTGATAACTCCGCTGGTGAGGCTCACGATCTCCGTCCTGGGGACCACGTGATGGTCAAAATCTTTGAGCGATCCAGCAGTTTGGAACCGAGATGGCATGGCCCTGAGCAAGTGCTGCTGGCTACGCGAACTGCTGTGAGAGTCACCAACAAGAAGCGGTGGATTCATTCAACGCACTGCCGACGCGTCTCTCCGGATCTGGTGAGCCCTGTGGTGCTATCCGACTACAGAAAGATTTTGGATACAGAAAAGAGCCCAGCTGTCACGCCTGATGAATTGGAGGGAGCCTTCCCGGACCACGTTGTTTCTGATAAAGTGAAGTACAATCTACGCCCCAGGAAATAAGATTTCTTTTGTGCTCTTTTTGAAACTGGTTGGTGACCGCTCTGAGGTTTGTGAAACGGAAGCCGGGAATATCAAGGGGGGGGGATCAGTTCTGCCCAGTGTAGCGACACCCGTCTTGAATCCCGGAGAACAAATCAACGGCAGCCTCGGTTCAGAACCATCGTTTTAATTTTTCTCGCTTAGTGTTGCTTTTGAAGAGTATTGTTTTGTGAACTATGGCATCTCCTTCGACACGAAGAGGGAGAATTCTTGGTGCTGTTTTGTTTATCTTGACCGTAGTGGTGATCGCAGTATTAGCTTGGACTATAGAACTGTTGTTTCCTGCACGAGAACATTTACTGCCCACCACTCCAAGTCCGTCTGAACATTTTCATTTCACTCTGCCTTTTCACGAAGAAAGGCATAGGCAGACTTATTTGAATAACAGTTTTATTAAGATTCTGCATCATACTCATAACATGACCAACACGTCCAATTGTTGGGTATGTGGGATGTTGCCCGGACATCAGAAGAAGGGAGGAACACCACTCATTCCTCTCCCGTTTTCTCATAATGGTTCTTGTCATGCTTGGTACACTCTTCTTTTTACTCTGCGATGGCCAACGAAAGGTGGATTACTTTTTCGGTTGAATAAAATATGCTATAACGATAAAGATGGCTATCCACATGCTGAAGGAACTAAATTCGAATGGGAAGAATATCGTCCGGACAATATTTCTACACCTCGTGTATATACGAATCAAAGACTCATAAATGTGACGAACATGCATATAATAACCGTGATCGATACAAAAGCAGATTTGTGTATTAGAAATAAAGGTACAATCCCCGTAGGTCGCAGTGAATGTAATATTACACTTACCTTTGATACACCAACTGGAATTGCATTTGTGGCTTCGCATAACACATATTTTCTTTGTGGAAATAAGGGATATCACCGTCTACCTTTGGGATGGTTAGGAACGTGTTATGTAGCATTTGTATTACCACCTGTGTTTATTGCTCCTCCCATGTATCACAATGATTATGTTTTGTACCATGATTTCATATTGAATAGAGTGAAACGAACAATAGATCTTGATGAAATAGACCAGACTGATACCACTTTACAACAATATGTAGATTTCAATTTGGGGTTATTTTCATTCGTAGGAGCTGCATTAAATAGCAGAAAGATAAGGCGGCTTACACGTGTGGTGGAAGCCGTTGCCAACGAAACTGCCTCTGCTTTAGGGAATATTACTGAGGAATTGCAAATTACCAGAATTGTGGCGCTCCAGAATCGAATGGTTCTAGATGTGATACTAGCTGATAGGGGTGGAGCATGCCGCGTCATCGGAAGTAGTTGTTGCGTGTACGTACCAGATAACTCACCTTCTGTATATGATTCGATTACAAAATTACATAAGATAGCTGCTGAGATCCACCCAGAAAATGGAACATGGACTTTTTCTGGTTGGTTCTGGACTCTGCTTAGTACTTGGGGTTGGAAATTATTAACGATTCTCTGTGTTTTTATTGGAGTATTATTTTTCCTTTGTCTATGTATTCAATGTGGCCCTACATTATGTTCTGTATGTATCACAGCCTGTATTCCGTCCAAACGAGCTATTGTCAAACAAGAGAAACTGATCAGTGATGAAGTATTGAAAATAATGGCTATTGACATTGAGGATGAACATTCTGACTATGTCCACTATGAGGTAGCTTTTGCTAAACGCTAAAAGGGCCGTCTGTCGTGTTTTGGCAGCTCCTGAGTTAGCGTTTAGCACAGCTACACGGTCTTTTCTGTTAACTTGACCAAAACGAACGGGGGCCATTTTGAATCCTTCTGCCTTCCGTTTCCTATGAACACGCTGCCTCGTGGTCAGTATGCCCTTTTGTCCTTTCTCGATACCCATGGTCACTAGTCTGCTCGGCAACAGGCTATTTTTAGTACTGGTCAAGCGCACATGCGCATTACGCACCAATTGGTCACTCTTCAGGAATGTTCATGCTAACTGACCAGTGCTGTCGAAACTCCTCCCACGTGTTGGCTGTGTTCCAAAAATGACCTTATATGTACCTAAAATGTGTAAACTTGTAACCGCCTATCTTTTTATTGCTATTAAACTATATAAAAGAGGTCGCACACCGATGTTCGGTGTGCTACTTCTTACATTACCGAAGGGTGCTGTTGGAATGTATCACCACCCCATGGGGTCTTAATAAACTTGTCTTTTACCTTTTCCAGTGTCCGTGCCAACTTCTATACTAAGGTGTTCGAGAGTTTAGCAGAGTATGTAGGCCTGATTTGAACCCAATACCACATTAACAACTTCTGTATAAATTGCAGAGTGGAGAGTAAAAACTCTTTCCAAATGTTTGTAGTTAACATCGTCATCCCGAGGGCACCAGTGGCTATTCCCTATCTTCATTGTTTCATTAATTCAATCTAAGACACCTTTTTTGGAAAAACTCAGCCGTTCCAAAGATCATAGACTTTGCTACTTTCTACCTGAAAACAAGAATGACTGCCTTCCGATGCCCCATACAATTGTGGGAGGTCTTTGTCTATGCCCTTACCTTGGCATTCCCAACCAAACCTTGTTCTAAGACTGGCTGTGGACCCCAAGGAGCTGAATAGTTCCCCACTCAGTTTTTAATAATAAAAAGGCAACTCAACAGAGAGATCGGACGGATATTAACCTCAGCTCCTCAGCCCAACAGAGAAACCAAAATTAAAATCACTAAAATTAGGCAAGCTTATAAAAAAGCGATCCGGTCAGACAAATCGTCATGATTCACCCACTATACTAATGTTTCTGGAAGACCTGGAGGCTTGTCGGCTTAACCAGCTAGTCAATGGGCCATCGCATCAGGCAGGTCATCTTTTAGACCCGGTGTTCACAAACATCCAGGAAGTTACAATCACTTCTCCTAGCCCCCTCAGTTGGACCGATCATTTTCCGATCTTTTTTTCGATTAAGATCCCAGTTGGCCGCAGGGAAAAGCTTCCCTCCCCGCTGTGGAGACGCCCCTGGAACAAACTATATAATGTCCTGTTTGAAACCAGACTGAAAACATCCTGCCCAGTCTGGTCTAGCAATATGGAGGAGGCCGACACAGCTTACAGGGAATGGATAAATAAGTCACTTGATCATTTCATCCCTATGAAACGGTCGAGGCCCAAGCGTGTGCAGTCCCATCCGTGGTACTCTGAGACACTTGCAACCAAAACAAAGCAATGCAAACTACTGGAGCGCATCTGGAGGCGATCATACGATCACCTGGCCAAAACCAACTTTAGATCTGCCACCAAAGCATATCATAAACTTAATAAATCGACCAAAGCAAAGTATTACACGGACTTGATCAACTCCAGTACCAACCGCTCCAAAACTATTTTTGCCTTGGTGAAGGACTTGACCAAGGCTCCGGAGGGAATAGGTAACTTGATAGTATCTGACGCACAGTGCGAAGAGCTATCATGTTTCTTTCTGGACAAAGTCAAAGGGATCTACAGCACTCTACATCCGGATGGACATATTACGACCCCTAGTTCCGCCATAGGTCCAGTTGCCCTCCCATATTTACTTCAAATCCTGCCATCCATTGAGCAGACTGAGATGGAATTCCTGGCCTTAAAGGTAAAGTCCGGCTCCCCAGAAGATCCCGTAAAACCTGATTTGTTTAGAACTTTCCAGGATTCTATTCTGCGGGAGGGGCAGACGCTGATTAACAACTCATTTCAGTTAGCAGCCATCCCTAAATCTTGGAAACATGCTAAGGTAGTCCCTCTTTTAAAAAAAACAATGCTGGATCCCGTTAGGCCAGATAGCTTTAGACCTATCTCCTTACTCCCGTACCTGGCCAAGGTGGCGGAAGCTCATGTGAACTCCATTCCAACCACCTACCTGGAATCCAACGGAATTCTGGATGAGTCCCAAAACGGATTCTGTGCCAAACACAGCACGGAGTCTGCCTTACTGGCCATCACGGAACATCTAAGGGAGGTGAAGGACCAGGGTGAGACCCCGTTTCTGATTCTGCTGGACTTGAGCGCGGCCTTTGACACGGTCTCCCACAGGATCTTGCTTGAGCGACTGTGGGAGATCGGAGTCAGAGAGAGTGCCTTGGATTGGTTTGTGTCATTTCTATCCGACCGTTCCTTCCAGGTGCATGCCCCGCCGTACTCGTCCAGCAGGCACCCTTTGGAGTGCGGGGTTCCGCAGGGCTCTGCGCTCAGCCCCACATTGTTTAATGTGTACGTCTGCCCCCTGGCTATGCTGGCTTGAGATCGTGGGATTAGGTTAGTATCGTTAATGCGGACAATACTCAGCTTATTTTTACCTTCTCCAAAACACTGAGGTGGACAAAATCAAATTCCAAGAAGATATTCTGTCCATATCTAACTGGCTATCTCAGAACTGTCTCCAGTTAAACTCCTCCAAAACGGAGGTACTTTTAATAGGCAATGAAACTCAGAGATGGGACATCATAATGCTGATATTACAGAATCTGAGTGGTCAATGCCCATAGCGGCAGTATATCTTTTATCAGAACAGAACCATCTAGCTACTTTTCAAGCAGAACATCATCATCTTAAGGACTCGGTGCATTATAGCCCCAAATGCTACATTTCCCCTCTTTCACCAATCTTAGAGACTCCTCACTCCACACTGAATTATTCAGACACTACTCTTGCTAAAAAAGCTCAGGTCTGAAGGGGTACCAGGGCCCCCCAACGCCTTATTCAAAAAAGATCCTTCATTTTGGGTCACTCACTTAACACTGCTTTTCAACTATCCATATTTAACAAATTCCATCTCAAAATCTTGGCTGAGCAGTATACTCCGCCCTATTTATAAATCAGGGCTGGACTGTTCCCATGAGGCACAGGGTCAGACTGATTTGCATATAGCCATGTCTGAACTGGGGTGGCAGAGTGGGCTAAAGAACAGTGATGGATTAAACCCAGATCTTTTGACTGGGTGTGAGTGTTTGATTGGTTCAGATGCTCCGTCCGTCACCACCCCCTTTTGTACCGCTATTTATAAATCAGGCGCTCATTCAAAACCAGCAAACTATAGTCTAATTGCTCTAACTGACGTAGACTCTAAATTATATGCCTCAAAATTGCTCTTAGACCTGGAGGTCTGGGTTGACCAGGCAATATCAGTGCAAAGACCGGCTTCAGAGCAGGTATGAGCACCATAACAAATCTGTTGGCAGTTACTCTCCTTGTAGAACAAGTAAAGGTGAGACCACACAAGCTGTTTGCCTGCTTCATCATTCTGAAGTCCACCTGCGACAAGGTCCCGAGAGAAAGACTTGTGGACATAATGGCCAGTTGGAGGTGTCGCTGAAACTATTGGATGCTATTATTACCTTATACCTTCACAATAGGGTACAGCTCAAGGTTGCTGATGTTCAGAGGGCTTCACCCACGATTAGTACCAAAGTAGACGTGAAACAGGGATGTGCCTTAGCCCCATGTGTATTCAACAGCTTCATGGCCGGCCTCGACAGTCACCTGGCCCAAGTGATGTGCGACCATTCTAGTTGGGTCAAGAACAACTAAGTTGTCTCCAATATGAAGGCGGCATCGTCCTGCTCAGCCAAACGCTGATAGGACTGAAGCTCCCAATTGACCAACTGGGTGGATATATTCAAAACCCGCGTTTGGAACTTAATTACAATAAAACTAAGGTGTTTTGTTTTTCGAGTTCTTCCACTAAACCAAAGTCTAGATTTACTTGGTGGGTAAATGGCCAGTGTTAGAAAGTTTATAAGTACCTCAGCGTCAATATGGATTCCCATCTAGCGTTTAAGGAACATCTTGCCAACCAAACAGCAACAGCAACTAAACTGCTGTTTGCTTTCAAAACAATACTCACAAAGACACTTAATACAGCGACTCATCATTTACTACAGGTCATCAATGCAAAGTTCATGGCATCTCTCACCTATAGTTTAAAACTGCCGCAGGGTTAAGACGTGGCTACCCTAAATTGACTTCAGTTGAGCCTTTTCAAAAAGCTGTTTGGGATACCACAAAATGTCTCGCAAGTCAAGTCAGGCTAGAGTTTGGCATGCTACTCCAGGGCCAGGCAAGAAAAGGGGCCTTAGTAAAATTATACTGGAGGCTGAGATCTTCACAACCTGACACGGTGGCTCGCCTGTGTTGTGGTGGGAAAACAGCCCAATCAAGAGGCCTCTTTGCTCTCTGTTTTACAAAAAATCGATCAAAGCTTTAAAACTAGAGGATGCCTGGGAACATACCCATGGATTACACTGCCTTTAAGAGTGTTGCTAATAGAGCCATCAAGCTTTCATCACAAACGCTTGTTAGAGCAGAATTTGCACAAAAATATCATGAGTTCTTCTCATCATATGCAGTTTGTGGCCACAACCATATTTGACTGCTCACATTTGTGCAGACATGAAATATACCCTGATGTGCATATTCTTGCATTAGCACTTTCTATGTCTTTGTTGGTTGTGTCTTCACCTGACATGCATTCTCACTTTACCATTTTTATGATTCATTATGGCCTTTTACACTATGGGGCATATTACCAACAACTAGCGATAATTATCGCTATGTTGGTTTAGCGGCGATATTTTTATCGCCGAGCTGCGGCGATTTTTATCGCTTAGGAACCTTGCTATTATCAAGGTATATCTCCTAAGCGATAAAAATCGGCCGAAATGCATGAATATCGCTGAAAAGTCAGCGATATTCATGCATTACCGAGCTAATGCTCTTAGCCATGTTATCCACCTACCATTGGATAACATGGCTAAGAACTGCTCAGGGGCAGGTGTTAGCTTTTGGAGATATTCGCGCTTAGCGCGAATATCTCCAAAAGTTGGTAATAGGAAATAGAGATGTTAGCGACTGTTTCCAGTCGCTAACATCTTGGCACGCCCACTTTGCATGTCATTAGTGATAAATATCACTGACATGCAAAGCGGGGCCCAAGATGGTCGCTATCTCCTACTAGCTGTCTCTAAGTGGTGTTAGCGACAGCTAGGTAATAGGGAGATAATTTTATCTCCGCTTTCTTGGCTTTTAAAGCCAAAAAAGCGGAGATAAACCCCCTTGATAATATGCCCCTATGTTTTTATTCATGCTTGCACTTGTGAGCGAATATGTTAATTCCAAAGTATTGCATATTGTGTATAATGATAAATAGAGCGCAACCTTAGAAGTCGTTTATGTCTATGCCTTTGCACTTTATGCTTTGAATTCGTCGGTTATTTTAGTTGAAATCGTGGTCATCAAAACTTGCGATTATGTATATTGCATCGATTTTAATTAATCAAGCATTAAAGAATTATTACTTACTATCCCAATGTAGTGGAAGCTCTGTAGGAGGAAAGTTCCTCTATCGCCTAATATGAGAACAAGCAACTCTTTGTTCTGCTCCAACAATTCCTTAGAATTGGTTGGAAAGAAACCCAAGTCCATACCGATACAGCCTCAGAGTCTTAGCAAATTTCTACTACAGTTTGATGGTAATGTCACTAAACTCCAAATATTGACTCACAATCACAAAGTGTTATTAAAATTGTTACAAGGTTCGGCACAATTCTGCTGTTGTGTGTGAAAGAAGTACCTCACAACACAGAGTCCAAAATGGCGGCCGCGATTCTTCACAGACACGTACCGTACCCTCTATGATAAATAATAACTCTGCTACCAGTTCTACTGTAGTAAAAATCGCCACCAATCAAGAAGATCTGTCTCCCACATCAGGTTTATGAAGTTTTAGGTGTTCTGTAATGAGGGCAATAAATGAGGTCCGCCTTTTCTTGTTGACCACCACGGACCTCCGTCAGCAGGTGGCCATCTTTAATGGGTGCCAAGCCACGCCCCCTGAAGGAAGCGATATCTACGTCTATAGGCTAGGCTGCAAGACATGAAAATTATACCCTTGTGGTTAGTCGACCTTCCACTGTCATTCTTCAGGAATTAATATTTGCTTGTTCACTATATGATTTTAAACGCATTTTCTGTTCTGATTTGGTTGTGCACTGATGCAAAAGAAATATGGTCTTCAAAAATGTTTTCTTGCAAAGCAGGATTTTGCCCAGTGGAAATGAGTTATATTCAGCAGGCCCACTACCTTTCACACATCAACAGGTGGTGATTGCATTGGATTATTTGTATGTGGATTGAGGCAATGAAAATATGTGAACGTTTTACCAATAATACACTATTTTGTTACGAATGTGGGACACTAAAAACCAGGAGAAGACTCTAGAGCTGCAAAAAACTGCAAACTGTTATAAAGTTGATGTGCATTTCTGCAAAATTATAACAAGTCAAATTATCGGGTGTGGTGAAATGCGTTTCTTTTTCTCATCATGTATATATCCGTCCGTTGCATAGCTGTTATGTCTCAACGTCATATGTGACATATTCAGATAACTCCAGGTTGTTAGAGAAATACATTAGCATTTTGGAATTTGCAGTTTTGCTTTAATTATTATAGGTATGTGCTAACAAATCACAGCATGTTTTATCGACAAAAAAGAAAGGTACTGGACTAAGGGGCAGATTATTTGGCACAATACTTTTGGGTTCCCTGAAGAAATTGGAAATTGAAACAGTTCTTTGTCTTCTGGGGTTTACAGATAGTCCTTCTACTGTACATGGCTTGGTGGGTGCCACTATTGCCTGAGTTTGCTGCCTTTTCTGCACCAGTGACCCACTGGGAAGTCTCAGGGCCTTATTAAGACTATGGCGGCCCATGGGATCACCATAGTCATGGTGGCAGCCCAACCACCACCACACTGTGGGACCGCCCGTGGTATTACAAGTCTTGTGGTCCGACTGACACTGAACCGCTGCTACTGGTGCGGATCAAGGATCCTGTGGCAGTCTAGCAGCGGTTCGAGAACAAAATATGTTGGAGGTGCCGCAGAGCATAGTTTGAGTTGCCTCACCGCCACCCTTTTTATGGCAGTCGCACCGTCATGAAAAGAGTGGCAGTGAGGCAACTAAGGAGGCCTGTAGGGCCCCCTTGTGCCTCTCTGCATGGGGATGAATGCAAGGCGGCACATGTTGTGCCCCTGTGTAGTTTTGCATCCCCAGTTCCTGCACGGGAAGGAATGTACGACATGGTGCATTCCTTCACAATTCCTTCACTGCTGCCGGACCGCCCTGCTGCCCGCCCACCAGACCAGAAAATTAATTTTGTAATCTGGTGGGCGGGCAGCGGTGAGTTTCGACTGTCCAGGAGCAGAACAGTGGCATGCCGCACGCTCTAGGACCGCGAAATCGTAACAAGGCCCTTAGTTTTCATGTGTTTACTTTTAGAATGCATGGTTCTTTCTTTGATTGGCCATCATCTTTTTTTGGTTTCTTTCTAACTGCATTACCTGTGCACTGGAACAGCCTGTTCTCCCTTTGTATGTATTTTAATCTTAAATTAGAGGTGTGGTTATAAGAGTTCTGGAAAGGAGTTAAATATGGTATGCAATCATACCAACTCTATTTATGAAAACTTCTTAGTATTCATTGTTGAAACTAACCATATATCCACAAATGAACACTTATAAAGTCTGAGAAAAGTTTGTATAATTATAACATGTAATCAAGACACAAGAACACACCTACCAAATATCAACAGCAGCATCTTCAATAGGAGCCAACACCTGGGATTTATTTTTAGGATTCGTCTGAATAACAGTGCATCTATTCAATTAAGTAGACTCATCAACCTCAAGCAACCTATCATTATGTTTCATTCTAAAGTTCTGCATTGCTGCAAAAGAATGTAGTGCATTCAACATTTCAATAGTCAATCCACAGGGGTGAGATAATAATCTCTTTTTCCGGATGACGTTCTAAATGTGGAGGATATGCCACCGATGAAATTCCGCCCACCATCCTATCCCCATGGAGAATTCCACCAGGGGATTTTATTTAAGATTTAACACTTTTTCCAAAAATCAGAGGGCTTTTCAATGCCACTAGATCATGCAGTAAATCTGTGTGAAAATTGACAATCAGGAGCAGTTTTAATAATTATTGAACACTTGCTATTAAGCTGGGAAACATGTGGTGATCTTGATTCCACAAAGACATTTTAACTAAAGCTGTAGAGTGAAATATCAGACATCCTAGGCCAAATCCCAAAACATTTTCCACTTGCCCTATGGCGTGTCCTTTGCGGTAAGTAATGCACTTGGAGCAAAATAGCTTTCACCATGTAACGAAAGCAGGTTTGTTGCAGTGCTAACTTGTATTTTATTGTGGTGGTGGTATGTTTTTTTTTTGCACTGTTATGTTTTTGCATTACATTATTGTTGTGTTCTGTGCTTGTTGTGTTAAGTTCTCCTTTGTTATATGATGCCATCTTATGTATATAATGTGCTGGTTTTGACTTTGAGTTAAGTTAATCTGTTTAAATAATAACTGTGGATATGCCAAAGTGATTCTACATTTCGATGCTAGAGCAGCACATGCCATTATAGTTCCATTTACAAACAAACATGTATTTCTATCGAAGGTAGTAAAATACAGCCCATCAAACAATCAACTACTTAAGCACGAGTCAGCCTAAAACTTTGGTAGAGACCTGTCTTAAACGAGCCCTTAAAGTGTTAGCTTTATCTGATACAGGCTGCTTTCTTGGGTATTTGGTTAATACATCTACTTGTAGGGGAAACCGTGGATTCTTGTGCAGACAAAGGAATATGCAAGCTTTTTAAAAGTCAAGTCAACTCATGTATTCATACTAGGTTTACTTATGCAGAAGCACTTAATTTGCTACGAATACACTTCATTTCTGAAGGTAAACACGCCGGCAGTAAAGGGCTAAATGAACTTTTACATTACATGTCAAGAAAAACAAATTTGCTCCAATTTTCGTCTCCCTACAGAGCTCGTTAGCAACTACTTAGTAAATTGTTTCATGAAATGTTTCCTTCTTTATTAGTTGAAGTGATGTTGTCAGCATACCGGAGCACTTAAATGCGAGCAGGCACTGTTTATCCGTACTAACTGCACTTAAAGTGCAACAGAAAATTATTTTATTTATTTTAATTGTAAAATTGATTTTGGTCTTGTATGAGAGTGGTTTGCATGTAAGAACAATGTAAAATGCTGTTTCATTCGGTTTTTTGTTAATCAGTACCTAATTTTATTTAAAATGACCTGTATTAACCAAATAGAGCACAGTTTGACTTGAGTAATAGAACAGACCCTATGCTTATCACACACCAGACACAGTTGCGTAACGAAACTTGAGTGGGCCCCCTGCAAACTACATGGAGGGGACCCCCCCATTCTCCGTGCCATTCTAGAGGTCTCTGGCCAACGACCCACCATACTGCAGGGGATGCGGGGCTATTGTTACGCCACTGTCACCAGTGCAGCCGTTATAAGTAACACTGGATGGTGGAGTTAAAGGTTGGTCTTAGTCTGCCAGCAGGCTGTCATAGGTGGTGGTCCATTCATTACTGGGTCCCATCGGTAGGCGGAGGAAGTTTGCCCAATTTTAGGTGTGTTTCCTGATGCAGACTCCTGTCATGATATACAACATATGGCCCACTCATCGTTCAGTTTTGACAAAAGTGCATCCGCTGCTCCTTCTCGTTTCCGTTTTAAAACATTAGACAATGCGACAATGCAGTATTTCAACACCAAATGTAACTACTAAAAGCACATTTTGATAATACTTTTTTATTAGTAGACAATAGCAATCTTAAGAGGCATTGCATAGCTTCATACACACTTTGACCCGAATTCCATCACAGTCTCTCTCTCTCTCTCTCTCTCTCTCTCTCTCTCTCTCTCTCTCTCTCTCTCTCTCTCTCTCAGTCAGTCAGTCTCTCTTTCAGTCAGTGAGTCTCTCTCTCTCAGTCAGTCAGTCTATCTCTCTCTGTTATTTAGTCTCTCACAGTCAGTCTGTCAGTCAGTCAGTCTCTCTCTCTCTCTCTGTCAGTCTGTCAGTCAGTCGGTCTCTCTCTCTCTGTCAGTCTCTCTATCTCTCTCTTTCTGTCAGTCTGCTAGTCAGTCAGTCTCTCTCTCTTAGTCAGTCAGTCTCTCTCTCTTAGTCAGTCAGTCTATCTCTCTCTGTCATTCAGTCTCTCTCATTCAGTCAGTCAGTCTCTCTCTCTCAGTCAGTCTGTCAGTCAGTCGGTCTCTCTCTCTCTGTCAGTCTCTCAGCCAGTCCCTCTCTCTGTCAGTCTCTCTCTCAGTCTCTCTCTCTGTCAGTCTCTCTCCCTGTCAGTCCCACTGTCTGTCAGTCTCTCTCTCGGTCTCTCTCTCTCTGTCAGTCTCTCTATCTCTCTCTTTCTGTCAGTCTCTCTCAGTCAGTCAGTCTCTCTCTCAGTCAGTCTCTCTCTTTCTGTCAGTCAGTCTCTCCCTTTCTGTCAGTCAGTCTCTCACAGTCTCTCTCTGTCAGTTTCTCTCAGTCAGCCAGTCTCTCTCTCTCAGTCAGTCTCTCTCTCTCTCTCTCTCTCTCTCTTTGTCAGTCAGTCTCTCTCTCTGTCAGTCAGCCTCCCTCTCTCTGTCAGAGTCCCAGTCTCTCTCTCTCGGTCAGTCTCTCTCTCTCAGTCAGTCTCTCTCTCAGTCAGTCTCTCTCAGTCAGTCAGTCTCTCTCTCTTAGTCTCTCTCTTAGTCAGTCTCTCTCTCTCTGTCAGTCAGTCTCTCTGTCAGCCTCTCTCTCTCAGCCTCTCTCTCTCAAACTCTCTCTCTCAGTCAGTCAGTCTCCCAGACCGTCTCTCTCTCCCTCTGTCAGTCTCTCTCAGTCAGTCATTCTCTCTCTCTCTCGCATTCAGCCAGTCTCTCCCAGTCAGTCTCTCTCTCTCAGTCAGTGACTCTCTCTCTGTCAGTCTCTCTCTCTGTCAGTCAGTCTCTCTCTCTGTCAGTCAGTCTCTCTCTGTGAGTCTCTCTCTTTAAGTCAATCTCTCTCTGTCAGTCAGTCTCTCTCTCTGTCGGTCAGTCTCTCTTTCTCTGTCAGTCTCTCAATCTCTCTCTGTCAGTCTCTGTCAGTCAATCTCTCTCTCAGTCGGTCTCTCTCTCTTGTCAGTCTCTATCTCTGTCAGTCTCTCTCTCAGCCAGTCAGTCTCTCAATCTCTCTCTCTCTCTTAGTCTCTCTCTCTGTCAGTCAGTCTCTCTCTCTCCCAGTCAATCTCTTTCTCTCGCAGTCAGTTAGTCCCTCTCAGTCAGTCATTCTCTCTCTACATAAATCAGTCTCTCTCTCTCTCTCTCTCTCTGTCAGTCTCTCTCTGTCAGTCTCTCTCTCTCTGTCAGTCTCTCTCAGTCAGTCAGTCTCTCTTGCAGTCAATCAGTCTATCTCTCTCAGTCAGTCAGTCTCTGCCTCTCTCTCAGTCTCTCTCTCTGTCAGTCAGTATCCCTCTACCTCGGTCAGTCAGTCTCTGTCAGTCAGTCAGTCTCTCTATCTGTCAGTCAGTCTCACTCTCAATCAGTCTCTCTCTCTATGTCAGTCAGTCAGTCAGTCACTCTCTCAGTCAGCCAGTCTCTCTCTCTCTCTCTCTCTCTCTCTCAGTCAGTTTCTCAGCCAGTCAGTCTCTCGGTCAGTCAGTATTCAGTCTCTGAGTCAGTCAGTCAGTCTCTACTCTCTCTCCACTCTCTCTCTCTCCATTATTTTCTGTCCACTCTATCTCCACTGTCTCTCTCTCTTCACTCTCTCTCCGCTGTCTCTCTCTCCACTTTCTCTCTCTCTACTCTCTCTCCACTCTCTCACTCTCTCTCTCTCTCTCTCTCCACTCTCTCTCCACTGTCTCCCTCCACTGTCCCCCTCCACTGTCCCCACTCTCTCTCCACTTTCTCTCCACTCTCTCTCCACCCTCTCTCCCTTCTCTCTCTCTACTCTCTCTCCACTCTCTCTCTCTCTCCACTGCCTCTCTCCACTCTCTCTCCACTCTCTCCCCACTCTCTCTCCACCCTCTCTCTATTTTCTCTCCACTCTCTCTCTCTCTCTCCATTCTCTCTCTCTCCACTCTCTCTCTCCACTCTCTCTACACTCTCTCTCTCCACTGTCTCCCTCCACTCTCCCTCTCTCTGCGCTCTCCACTCTCTCTCTCCTTTCTCTCTCTCCACTCTCTCTCTCCACTCTCTCTCGCTCACTCTCTCCACTGTCTTTCCACGCTCTCTCCACTCTTTCTCTCTCCACTGTCTATTTCCACTCTCTCTCTCTGTCTCTTCTCTCTCTCCACTTTCTCTCTCTCCACTGTCTCTCTCTCTCCCCATTGTCTCTCTCCACTCTCTCTCTCTCTCTCTCTCCACTCTCTCTCTCCACTCTCTCTCCACTCTTTCACTCCACTCTCTCTCTCTTCTCTCTCTCCACTCTCTCTCTCCACTCTCTCTCTCCACTCTCTCTCTCTGCTCTCTCTCCACTCTCTCTCTCTCTACTCTCTCCCCACTCTCTTTCCACTCTCTATCCACTGTCTCCCTCCACTCTCTCTACTCTCTCTCCACTGTCTCTCTCTCCACTCTCTCTCTACACTCTCTCTCTCCACTCCCTCTCTCTCCACTCTCTCTCCAATGTCTCTCTCCACTTTCTCTTCACTGTCTCTCCACCTGCCACATTTTATTTTATTACATCTAGATTTATAATAAATATCCTAAATGAATTTACATTTATATTTTATATTTCAATATTTTCATTTTTTTTTTTTTTATTAAAAATAAGCTTTAATAATTTCCCTATACTTCCTCATAGGGAGATCTCCACTACAGTGGTGGAAATCACTACCTCCGAGTGAAAAGTTACTAGTAGTTATTTTAGACTCATAAATCCTATTGAAGGAAAGTCCACTAGTGGGTGGAAACATATAAGTTTACACTTAGGTGTAAATCTACAGTAGGAAATGCTGGACGGCAAAAAGGTTTAGATTTACTTCTAGGTACAGGGGTTTACAAGAGTAAATGCAGGGCTCGAGTCGGGGTACCACGCGGGTGGACGGGATCCCCCCACTTATTTTACCGGGATCTCGATAACTGGAGCAAATGAAGCCACACATTCACTCTTTGGCCTCTCTGAGGTGAGATCGGAGCTCTTTCAGAACGCTGCTCACGCGCTGGCTTCTCTAATGCAATCGCATCTAAGGGGTGAGCGAGGAGAGGCAATGAGTCTGATGGTGCAAGCCACCTTTCCTGACGTCACTTCCTGTCATGACGACAGCACCCCCCCACTTCTTTTTTTAGGACTTGTGCCCTGAGTAAATGTACATGTGGAAATGTACCTTTTCGAAGAGGCCCCAATTAATTTCACAGCCGTGTGCCTAATTGTCTTAATTGCTCCAACTGCTTCATCGAACCCTACTTAATGGAGATAATTGCTTTGGCTTTTGTGTAGTGAGAAATTTATGGAATGAAGTAGGCATCTTAAGTTATAGCGCTTTGTACCTTTTCAAATGCATTCTGGGCACGGAGTTAAGGGGATTTCATGTTAAAACGTAGGCTAAAAAAGATAAGCTGCGAGACAGTGAACAAATATTAGTGCTGGCCAAGGAGTCTAAACTTTGCCATCAACTACCTGAGGGGGACTGACGGAGCTGGCACTGCTGGGCATTGGTGCACAGTGTGGTATAGGTGGCATCATTGTACGTGAACTGGCACTGGGCAGGAGTGTAGCAAACATGGGCAGTGTGAGCAGCTGGCACTGGTGTTGTAAGAGGCTGTCACTGATGGCAGAGTGTGAGGCTGGCACAAGTGGGTAGTGACTGAAACTGGCACTGGTGGGTAGTTGGAGGAGCTCAGCTGCCACAGGTGGCAGTGTGAGAGGCTGGCACTGGTGGCAGAGTTAGCAGCTGTCAATGGTGGGAGTGTGAGAGGCTGGCACTGGTGGGTAGTGGCTGAAGCTGACACTGGTGTCAGAGTGAGAGGCTGGCACTGGTGGCAGAGTGAGAGGCTGGCACTGGTGGTAGTGTGAGAGGCTGGCACTGGTGGCAGAGTGAGAGGCTGGCACTGGTGGTTGTGTGAGAGGGTGGCACTGGTGGTAGAGTGAGAGGTTAGCACTGGTAGCAGAGTGAGTGGCTGACACTGGTGGGAGTGTTAGAGGCTTGCACTGGTGCAGAGTGAGCAGCTGGCACTGGTGGCAGTGTGAGAGGCTGGCACTGGTGGGAAGTGGGAGGGGCTGACACTGGTGACAGTGTGTGAGGCTGGCACTGGTGGCAGAGTGAGAGGTTGGCACTGGTGGTAGAGTGAGAGACTGCCAATGGTGGGAATGTGAGAGGCTGGCACTGGTGCAGAGTGAGCAGCTGGCACTGGTGGGACTGTAAGGGGCTGGCACTGGTGGCAGACTGAGCAGACTGAGCAGCAGGCACTGGTGGCAGTGTGAGAGGCTGGCACTGGTGGCAGAGTGAGACGCTGGCACTGGTGTAGAGTGAGCGTCTGGCACTGATGGGAAGTGGGAGGGGCTGACCCTGGTGGCAGTAGGAGAGGCTGGCACTGGTGGCAGAGTGAGAGGTTGGCACTGGTGGGAAGTGTCAGAGGCTGGCACTGGTGGTAGAGAGAGAGACTGCCAATGGTGGGAATGTGAGAGGCTGGCACTGGTGCAGAGTGAGCAGCTGTCACTGGTGGTAGTGTGAGGGGCTGGCACTGGTGGCAGACTGAGCGGCAGGCACTGGTGGCAGTGTAAGAGGCTGGCACTGATGACAGAGTGAGAGGCTGGCACTGGTGCAGAGTGGGCGTCTGGCACTGATGGGAAGTGGGAGGGGCTGACCCTGGTGGCAGTAGGAGAGGCTGGCACTGGTGGCAGAGTGAGAGGTTGGCACTGGTGGGAAGTGTCAGAGGCTGGCACTGGTGGTAGAGAGAGAGACTGCCAATGGTAAGAGTGTGGGAGGCTGGCACTGGTGGGAAGTGGGAGTAGCTGATACTAGAGGCAGTGTGAGAAGCTGCCACTGGTGGCAGAGTGAGTGGCTGCCAATGGTGAGAGTGTGAGAGGCTGGCACTGGTGGCAGTGTGAGAAGCTGGCATGGGTGGGCCATGGCTGAAGCTGGCACTGGTGGCAGAGTGAGAGGCTGGCACTGGTGGCAGAGTGAGCGGCAGGCACTGGTGGAAGTTTGAGAGCCTGGCACTGGTGGCAGAGTGAGCAGCAGGCACTGGTGGCAATGTGAGAGGCTGGCACTGGTGGCAGAGTGAGAGGCTGGCACTGGTGGCAGAGTGAGAGGCAGGCACTGGTGACAATGTGGGAGGCTGGCACTGGTGGCAGAGTGTGAGGCTGGCACTGATGGCAGAGTGAGCAGCAGGCACTGGTGGGAGTGTGGAAGACTGGCGCTGGTGGCAGAGTGAGAGGCTGGCACTGGTGGCAGAGTGAGCTGTAGGCACTGGTGGCAGTGTGAGAGGCTGGCACTGGTGGCAGAGTGAGAGGCTGGCACTGGTGGCAGAGTGAGTGGCTGGCACTGGTGGCAGAGTGAGAGGCTGGCACTGGTGGCAGACAGAGCAACAGGCACTGGTGGCAGTGTGAGAGGCTGGCACTGTTGGCAGAGTGAGAGGCTGGCACTGGTGGGAGTGTGAGGAGCTGGCACTGGTGCAGAATGAGTGGCTTGCGTTGGTGGGAAGTGGGAGGGGCTGACACTGGTGGCAGTAGGAGAGGCTGGCACTGGTGGCAGAGTGAGAGGTTGGCACTGGTGGGAAGTGTCAGAGGCTGGCACTGGTGGTAGAGAGAGAGTCTGTCAATGGTGAGAGTGTGAGAGGCTGGCACTGGTGGGAAGGGGAGTAGCTGATACTAGTGGCAGTGTGAGAAGCTGCCACTGGTGGCAGAGTGTGAGGCTGGCACAAGTGGGTAGTGACTGAAACTGGCACTGGTGGGTAGTTGGAGGAGCTCAGCTGCCACAGGTGGCAGTGTGAGAGGCTGGCACTGGTGGCAGAGTTAGCAGCTGTCAATGGTGGGAGTGTGAGAGGCTGGCACTGGTGGCTGAAGCTGACACTGGTGGCAGAGTGAGAGGCTGGCACTGGTGGCAGAGTGAGAGGCTGGCACTGGTGGTAGTGTGAGAGGCTGGCACTGGTGGCAGAGTGAGAGGCTGGCACTGGTGGTAGTGTGAGAGGGTGGCACTGGTGGTAGAGTGAGAGGTTAGCACTGGTAGCAGAGTGAGTGGCTGACACTGGTGGGAGTGTTAGAGGCTTGCACGGGTGCAGAGTGAGCAGCTGGCACTGGTGGCAGTGTGAGAGGCTGGCACTGGTGGGAAGTGGGAGGGGCTGACACTGTTGACAGTGTGTGAGGCTGGCACTGGTGGCAGAGTGAGAGGTTGGCACTGGTGGTAGAGTGAGAGACTGCCAATGGTGGGAATGTGAGAGGCTGGCACTGGTGCAGAGTGAGCAGCTGGCACTGGTGGGACTGTGAGGGGCTGGCACTGGTGGCAGACTGAGCAGACTGAGCAGCAGGCACTGGTGGCAGTGTGAGAGGCTGGCACTGGTGGCAGAGTGAGGCGCTGGCACTGATGTAGAGTGAGTGTCTGGCACTGATGGGAAGTGGGAGGGGCTGACCCTGGTGGCAGTAGGAGAGGCTGGCACTGGTGGCAGAGTGAGAGGTTGGCACTGGTGGGAAGTGTCAGAGGCTGGCACTGGTGGTAGAGAGAGAGACTGCCAATGGTGGGAATGTGAGAGGCTGGCACTGGTGCAGAGTGAGCAGCTGTCACTGGTGGTAGTGTGAGGGGCTGGCACTGGTGGCAGACTGAGCGGCAGGCACTGGTGGCAGTGTAAGAGGCTGGCACTGATGACAGAGTGAGAGGCTGGCACTGGTGCAGAGTGAGCGTCTGGCACTGATGGGAAGTGTGAGGGGCTGAACCTGGTGGCAGTAGGAGAGGCTGGCACTGGTGGCAGAGTGAGAGGTTGGCACTGGTGGGACGTGTCAGAGGCTGGCACTGGTGGTAGAGAGAGAGACTGCCAATGGTGAGAGTGTGGGAGGCTGGCACTGGTGGGAAGTGGGAGTAGCTGATACTAGAGGCAGTGTGACAAGCTGCCACTGGTGGCAGAGTGAGTGGCTGCCAATGGTGAGAGTGTGAGAGGCTGGCACTGGTGGCAGTGTGAGAAGCTGGCATGGGTGGGCCATGGCTGAAGCTGGCACTGGTGGCAGAGTGAGAGGCTGGCACTGGTGGCAGAGTGAGTGGCAGGCACTGGTGGAAGTGTGAGAGCCTGGCACTAGTGGCAGAGTGTGCAGCAGGCACTGGTGGCAGTGTGAGAGGCTGGCACTGGTGGCAGAGTAAGAGGCTGGCACTGGTGGCAGAGTGAGAGGCAGGCACTGGTGACAATGTGGGAGGCTGGCACTGGTGGCAGAGTGTGAGGCTGGCACTGATGGCAGAGTGAGCAGCAGGCACTGGTGGCAGTGTGGAAGACTGGCGCTGGTGGCAGAGTGAGAGGCTGGCACTGGTGGCAGAGTGAGCTGTAGGCACTGGTGGCAGTGTGAGAGGCTGGCACTGGTGGCAGAGTGAGAGGGTGGCACTGGTGGCAGAGTGAGTGGCTGGCACTGGTGGCAGAGTGAGAGGCTGGCACTGGTGGCAGACAGAGCAACAGGCACTGGTGGCAGAGTGAGAGGCTGGCACTGGTGGCAGTGTGAGAGGCTGGCACTGTTGGCAGAGTGAGAGGCTGGCACTGGTGGGAGTGTGAGGAGCTGGCACTGGTGCAGAATGAGCGGCTTGTGTTGGTGGGAATTGGGAGGGGCTGACACTGGTGGCAGTAGGAGAGGCTGGCACTGGTGGCAGAGTGAGAGGTTGGCACTGGTGGGAAGTGTCAGAGGCTGGCACTGGTGGTAGAGAGAGAGACTGTCAATGGTGAGAGTGTGAGGGGCTGGCACTGGTGGGAAGGGGAGTAGCTGATACTAGTGGCAGTGTGAGAAGCTGCCACTGGTGGCAGAGTGAGTGGCTGCCAATGGTGGGAGTGTGAGAGGCTGGCACTGGTGGCAGTGTGAGAAGCTGGCATGGGTGGGCCGTGGCTGAAGTCGGCACTGGTGGCAGTGTGAGAGGCTGGCACTGGTGGCAGAGTGAGAGGCTGGCACTGGTGGCAGAGTGAGCGGCAGGCACTGGTGGCAGTGTGGGAGGCTGGCACTGGTGGCAGAGTGAGAGACTGGCACTTGTGGCAGTGTGAGCGGCAGGCACTGGTGGCAGTGTGAGAGGCTGGCACTGGTGGCAGAGTGAGAGGCTGGCACTGGTGGCAGAGTGAGCGGCAGGCACTGGTGGCAATGTGAGAGGCTGGCACTGGTGGCAGAGTTAGAGGCTGGCACTGGTGGCAGAGTGAGCGGCAGCCACTGATGGCAGTGTGAGAGGCTGGCACAGGTGGCAGAGTGAGAGGCTGACACTGGTGGCAGAGTGAGCTGTAGGCACTGGTGGCAGTGTGAGAGGCTGGCACTGGTGGAAGAGTGAGAGGCTGACACTGGTGGCAGAGTGAGCTGTAGGCACTGGTGGCAGTGTGAGAGGCTGGCACTGGTGGCAGTGTGAGAGACTGGCACTGGTGTCAGAGTGAGAGGCTGGCACTGGTGGCAGAGTGAGTGGCTGGCACTGGTGGGAAGTGGGAGGAGCTGGCACTGGTGACAGTGTGAGACCGGCCCTGGTGGGTAGTGGGGGTAGCTGATACTTCTCAAAGGAGCAGAGCCCTATGGGGAATGCTGTCACTGAGGCCCCCAGCCCCACCCTTGTTCCGGGCCTGGCTCTGACTGAAGAGAAACAATGTAAGTTGAAACATTGTTTCTCTTCGGTCAGCGGTAGGGGCTCAGAGCAGGTACACCGCAGACTGCAGCTGCTTTAGAGGGAGAGAGGCTTGCTTTAGTGCAAGCCTCTCTTACTGAAGAGAGTGGGGCCCCCCTGCACCGCGGGGGCTGCGGGGGGTTTGTTACGCCCCTGACCAGACAGTTATAATGCAGTACAGTCGTAAAGCACCGGCAGAAACTGTGCAACAGAGTTGGAAAATTAAAGGATGTATGTAGCCACTCAACTGTAGCTGTCTGTAATCAGTCTCCAATCAGGCACAGATGACAATTACAAACAAACCCTCATTGCTCAGTTGTCAAGGAGATCTAAAGTTTATGAAAAAACAAAAAGCAGCCGTTTAACTCAGTGGCCTAACGCAAAACGGCGGGCCCTCCAGAATGGATGGCGTGGCTCCTGAGTGTCCCTTAACTCACAGATATTCATGGACCTTGGACTAATCTGGGACCCCCTGAAGAGTTGAGGGGGCCCTGAAGGACTCTACCACCTCCTGCACTGCAACCACCATCATAAATTAAGCACTACATGGAACCACCATGCATCATCCGAACTCAGGACCATTTGATCTAATGATGCATGGTGGTGTTGTGTAGTTCCTATATATCCTATACAGGATCTGTACATTCGGCTAACATAAACTGTGGGTTTGGTGGCAGACTGGTTCCGAGCACCCCCACCGGATATGTTATTCTGTTTGCATAAGCTAGCTTATTCTCTCCTTTTATCGGGAAGAGAACAGTTTCTGGCAACCTCAGAACATGACAACCCTGATCCCCCAGGATCGTGGAAACAATATAATACTTTTCGCTCAGTCACTCGTGCTCACTTAGTTTGTCTCAGAGTCTTTGGATGGCCATATCAACGCGATTACCTTCTCGTCCTTTTAAAACACGACTTAGGAAAGTTCTTCCCTTCATCCCATGCAATCTATGGAAAAATGTTATCTCCACTCTTATCATCTCCAAAATTGATTATTGTAATGCTCTATTCATCAACATTCAAAAAAGATGCTTACATAAACTGCAAATCCTACAAAACGCTGCTGCTCGGTTACTTTTGGGAATTCCCAAATGTCAGTCTGCCTCTCACGGCCTCTCCCAGCTCCATCGGCTTCGCATAAAAAAAGTATACACTTCAAAGCCCTCTGCATCGCCTTCAAAACGATGCACGATGTAGGACCTAAGTATTTCAAACAACGCTCCCAATGGCACACCCCCAATAGAGTACTTAGGTCATCCTCAGCTCTGAACCTTGTGGTACCCAAATTCAAAAGATCTAACTGGGGCAGCAGAAGCTTCTTTACCTGCACAGCCAAGCTCTGGAACTCGACGCCCCCAGATCTCAAGAAGAAAATGGAAATGCTGTCCTTTGAAAAAATACTTAATACATGGCTCTTTAATAATTAGATTGTGCTCTCTCCTTGTTCTACAGTTGTTTTATGTCTCGTAGAGCAGGAGGGCCTAGACACCCCAGGGACATAGAGCACTTTATAAATTTAATTTTCATTTCATTTCATAACCCCATCATTCCCACAATGTGTGCAGCAGAACAGCGAAGTCAAGTTACCGCTCTCCCCCATTTCTACTGACTGAAACTCTGGCTTGCAGACCGTGAAACATATTTTGCAGACAGGACATAAAAGCAGAGGGCTCAGCCCGTTAATGAAGGCAAAAAAGGCAAGAACCAATGCAGATATATTTTTGAGAAACCCCATTGTGTCCCCTAAAAATTTAAATAGTATTTGCCATAGCATATTTATCCCCAGTTTACCCTTATGTTCTACGCCCATTTTCCTAGCCAGCTTATCTAGGTTAAGTGCTAACCCATGAAGGAGCGGCATCCTACCCTGGTCCATATGAGAACAATCTGAGATGGCACAGGACATCTTTTTGACAGCTGCGCACTATAGAAATAGATAATTCATGGGAACAGGCCTGCCAGTGGGATGTATATTCCTCCTGGGCCCTCTAAAGGAACATCTAACATACAGACAGTTGTTGGTTGATCACAAAATGTACTGATGTGACTGTGGGCCAGTACCTGAAGCGGGCCCTACCTGCAGGCAGTGAAGTAGGAATCCGACCATCTTGTGCCCTAAATCTCACCCAATGAGGTTGGTAGCCCTGCTAGTGGTGATCTACAGCATATTGGTCACTTACTTCCTATAAAGGAGTTGGTGGGTCAAGTGACTCCTCTTCCTCCTCTGCCTGATGAAGAGGATTGTGTCATCTATGCATACCAGTGGCTCACAACTGGCCAGTTGCCATGCTTTTGACTGTGTGCGGAACTTCGCTTTTGCTGGTTTTAGGACTCTGGGCGCTGTACTACTGCGTGACCCATCATGTTTGATTTCTGACTTATCCTCGGTACTGTAAGGGGGTCTGTGTGAGTCCTGCAGCCGACCTGTGCTCTATTGTGGTCAGACTGAACATTTGGATTTGCCCCGGTCGAGCGCGACCAGAGAGCCCCAGTTGGAGCTATAAACTTCTAAGCACTGCACTTTGATTTAATCTTTGAAAATGCATATCTTGACTTGTCTATGTTGGTTTTTTGTTCTTGTTTTACTCAGATAATTTTGACTATGTTTCTAAACTGCAGTGCAGTACTTCTGAGCCGGTACAATAACCTGTGTGTCCTTCGGTATTCTGGTGTGCTCCGGACACACCGGAATACCGAAAAACACACAGGTCATTGTACCGGCTCATGAGTACTCGTATCATTGTTGAGTGACTCACAGCACTTTTCATATATTTCCAAATTGGATTGGTTGCCGCTATTCATGTAATTAGGTTACCGAGCCTCTCCATACCAGTACCCTCAATTGGGAATTGCCCCAATCCCACCCTACCTCCTTTGCTATGCGCCAAGACGCCTGTGTGATCTAACGTACCTCAGTGCGACCGCAGTAATCCCTTCCTGGCATTTTCGCAATTGCCTCATTGCTTGGCCCCTACTATTACGCTTGGCTAAAATTCCCTCAGGCATGTAATATTTACGTCCTGATGATGATCTCAATATTGTTTCAACAGGATCGAAACGTCGTCGACCTTATATGCACCGTAAACGCAATTTACTTAATTACTGATGTGCAACGGTGTCTCTACATATTGTTTGCTTGTTGCATTTCTTTATACAAGTTACAAGCATTTTTGTCCTGCCTGAGCCTTTTTCTGAGTTTGTGAATTTCTGTTCATTTGTGTCTTTGTTGTATATGTTGCGTTGGACACAGGACTGTGTCCCACTTTATTCTTGTGTTTTATGTGAATTGATACATTATTAAATGTTCTCTCCGGCTGGACAGCTTTAATATAGCACTGATTTCAGGCCTATATTCATTGTTTTCTGTGTGAATCTCCCCTGTCAGGGACTATTTTGTAATTGTAACCTGAAAGTAAATAAGGCATATTACCAAAATTAAAAAAAAATTGGAAACAGCAAAGGCCTTCTCTACAAGATGTATAGTTTTGTATGCTATAGGCAAAAAGAAAACTTCTTGGTGAAAACACGAGTTAAATAAAAAATGGATTAGATGTTAAGACAGATATCAACAGCCTCAATAAGAGACCAACTTATTGGCATTCAAGAAACCCGGCCCAATTTAAGATTACATTCTGCAGAGAGATCTGCATCACCTCGGAGCCTATTTAAAAGTAAATTACACATCCAAGTCAATACTGCAGGTAAACTAATGTCAAAGGGAATCAAGCTTCAAAGGCACATTTAAAAGTAAAAGTTATAAAAGCTTTGCAAGCAGGGTAGAATGCAGAACACAAAGAACTCTGAAGTTTTTATTGATTCGGATACCCAAGGAAAGGGACAGAAGTACACTTTCTTCAATTCTTTGAGGGTTGTACCTAGTCTTGTGCTTGTTCTTGCACAAAGCACACTGAACATAGTGTGCAATGATTTCCCAATCCACAAAGGATAACCATGTGTGCAGGGCTCGAGTCGGGGTACCATGCGGGTGGATGGCGTCCCCCCACTTATTTTACGGGGGGGACGCCGTCCCCCCTGCCAAACAGCTGGACTTCACTCTTTGGCCTCTCTGGGACGAGGAGCTCGGCACCTTTCGTGACGTCACTTCCGGTGACAGCGTCCCCCACTTCTTTTTTTACGACTTGTGCCCTGCATGTGTGCAATCGTGAGAGCAAGCACTGCTGCCCGTGTTAAGGTGGGCTAAGTTGGAAATCCATCCCATGTGGCAGAACTTCCCCTACTTTCCAAAGGATGCGTTTCCATTTCAGTAGGCCCACTGTCACACTTCGCCTTCGCCTGTGCAGAACAGGTGCCAGGGTACCCTTGTCGGTGAGATAGCTCAGTGAGTTGAGCGCTCGCTTTTGAGATTTGTGTATGAAATGCAGATCATAGGGCGGAATCTAAGCAGAGATGACTCAGCCTTCCAACCTTCCAAGATCAGTAAAATGAGATATATTGGGTAATACTATTTAGACTAGAGCGTTACTTAAAAGATAGGTTAATGTTTATGTTGACTTTTCTCGAGCATCGAACACCATCAAACATGTCATGCAGGGGCTTTGCTGCACAGAGTTGTCTAACCAAGGGGACTCTTAAGCAAGGCATCTGAAATGTGCACCTTTCACGGGAGGGGTGGGCCTTGAAAATCAGCCGGCCTCGTGCGCAGGAGGACCCATTCATAGTATTATTTTTTTTCAACAAAGGCACGGCGCATTTTATGCATGGTCACTGGTGTGTTTCCTTGGTTACCATCTCACAGGCGGGAGCCAATGTGCAGGTCCCGTTTGTTAATATGGAACAAACACACATCAGATCTGTGAAAAGAGTACAGCAGGGATGTGAGCTACGGCTTGTGTGAATCTTGCCCCGAATGGCTTCTAAAAACCAGGAATAAGAGTTTACAAATTCTTAATGAACATCTTTTCAAGTGCCAAACTTTGTCTGCTTTTTGTATAATTTACAAAGGGATATGTCCCTGGGCAGTTTGACTGGCACAGGTTCGAAGAAGCAGTCACAGATCAGATTGCCAGACATGTGACTCCCTCTTTTCCATCCCTACAAGCCTTTCAGAGGTACTTTTAGGAACTCTACCATTTCCATGAAGGTCAACCATCCTTCTCTTTGCTTCATTTGACAAAATGCACATATATAGTACAACTAGCTATATTCCCCTTCTCTCTGCTTCCCTGCCTCAGCTGTGTCTGGGTTCCTCACCGTAAACATTCTGTGTTGCGCCGCTCCCCTGCTCCCCAATGATAGGAGCTACCTGGGGGCGCGGCGTCTTATATCCCCCCCACACTTTCCCGCCTAACCGTTGGTGCTCCCCCATTGGAGGGTTTGTATCTTGCCAGGCCCCCCCTTTCGACGGGGCCCTGGCGCCACATTTTCGCCTGTGAGGAGGGCGCGGGGCTACCTCTTTTTAGATTCTAGGCACTCACTGGTGCCCAGAACCGGTTCCTTGCATGTCTCGCGTAGGTTATGGCGCCGGCCTTCTAGGCCCCCTTCGTGGTAGCCTCTGCGATTTCCTGCTTAAGTCCCCTTAAAAGAGATTCGCCACACCTCCTGGGCTCCAGACGGAGATTTCCACATCTCCCCAAACCACTGAGCAGTACATTCAGGTGGGAACACTTGTGAGACATGCTCTGGTGATAGCGTCCTACTAGGGCCACGTCACGTGCATCCTTACGCCTGCTCATTACTGCTCGGGTTTTTAAATAAGCTCCCACGGTCTCTGCACTGTAACATGAAGACTGCTCCAGCATTTTCTTTCCACCAGCGGATGACACAGACTCAGAATTCATCCTCTGGGCCACAAACCGGCCCCTATGAAGCGAGAGCAAGAGAGAGAGAGGGAGACTTTTAGACTCAATTGGCAGCTCAGATTAGGTCATTGGGAAGAATGAAAGGAGGCGGTCTATAATCAGTGATGCTCAACCGCTCCCTGTGACTTGAGATTCTGTCCTACCTTGGCATTTGCTTGTGGTTACAAACCTGACATCCATCTGCTCAACAAATGTATGCGAGGATGAGAGAATTCACCATTGCCACCGCCCTTTGGCAAGCTTTTACCTGATGAGCTCCTACACAACAGATTTTGTTGAGGACACTGTCCTTTTTCCTTCTACTGGATTAAAATGCATCACAATGTGACCTTTGCATGCTCAAATAGGTGTTTCTGATACCACCTCAACATCTCTCAATGCAATTCAACTCTTCATTGCCTAGCCTCACCCTCCGCAATTGATGTTCACCTGGTCCTCTGCTGGATGAATATAAAACCATATTGTCCTGTATGTAGATGCCAGCATCTCAGCCCATTAGTGCTGCCGAAATTGCTGGTTAGTCTTCGATCCCTGTAACCAAATCTCAAATACCTCCTTGAAACACAGGTTATCAAGGTCTCTTTGATCAGCAGAGCGGCATCAATTCTTTGTGCCTACCTTTGTTCATGTAGTGATTCTCAACCGCCTCACAAGTGTTTTGACATCAATGTTGGTAAGTGGAGTGTGAACAATCTTTCCTGCTTTTTACTTGTTTTGAGATCACCCATAGAGTTCAGTCTTGCATCCAATTGACGGCATGTCCGTGCAATGTGAACATATGGATCCCTATCATAAGCAAGTTTGAGGAACAGCTATTCCGTCACTTTAGGATGTAATGCAACACACATGACTGAAGAAGTGATACTTAGCAATATGTAAAAAAATTAAATGTAAGACAAACTTAATGGCTATTCAGCTCCAGATATCTGCCCATCAAGCTGCAATTACTTGGTCCCGACATTTGAAATTCAAGAAGGTTGCGCATTATCCTAAAACAGAAGGAGATAGGGTTAACATACCAAATCTGCAACATTGCAACTGATAGGATATCGATCACATCCCAAATTTCAGGAACTAGCTCAACAAAATTCGCCAATGTCATTGTAATTTTTTCCTTCGTTAAATTCTTAACTTATGAAAATTTCAAAGAGCTGAATCACAAAAAATTAGATTTTCTAGATTAAAGCCTGAACAATTACATAAAAAACATTTTTGGATGTTATAAATAATATTTACTTATTAAATTTGCCTAGCATGTAACTGCAATGTATAGAACTGCTTTATTTCTTTATTCACCACTCCGGATCTCCCTTTCCATCTTTCCTTCTCTTGCCTACTGCATCAGACTCTCTTTTGGTATTACTTTCTCATTGATGCTTTGAACCAATTCAGTGGCGCTTAGGATCAAATACGTCTATCAAATAAATACTTAAATAAAATGTTTTTAGGTATTGCTTTTGCTAAAAGAACAGATGATGGACGGAATGCTGAACAATGCAAACATTGACCCCCAATCAACAGGTCTGGGTTTAATCCATTCATTTTTTCCCCACTAAGCCACCCCAGTTTGGACCCAGCCATATACACATCAGTCTTGACCCTGCTCCTCACGGGAACAATCCAGGTCCGTTGCTTGCTGGGCCACTGGATTCAAGCTAGCCTGGCTGATGACGGGTGATACTCCGAAACCAGTCGCAGGATGCTTGTTCCCGGTCCAGGGGGGACCTGGCCTTGCAGTTCGGGATGGACTGTTCCCATGAGAATCAGGATCAAGCCTGATTTGCATATGGATAGGTCCAAACTGGGGTGACATAGTGAGCAAAAGAACGATGAATTAAACCCGATCTCTTGACTGGGCGTGAGGGGTTTAAAAGTGTCAGCCCTCCGTCCATCATCTTGTTGTGTTTGCTATGTTTGCCCTAAGTGGCCAAGGGCATGCCCTGACGTGAGTCCCTTGCTTGCTGTGCCACTTGATTCAAGCTAGCCTGGTTGATGAGCGATGATATTCTGAAATCGGTCCCACGATGCTTGTTTCCAGTCGAGGGCAGACCTGGACTGGCAGTTTGGGCTGGCCTGTTCCTCTTCTCTCTCATCCAGAGGCGGGCACGTAAGCATGTAGCTCTTGCCCTAGTAATGTCCAGACTGGACAACTGTAACTCACTGTACCTGGACTCGAACAAGAATATGTAGCACAAACTCCAGGTGGTGTAGAATGCATTAGCAAGACTTGTTCTGGACATCCTTAGAAGACAGTCTGCTGGGAAGGGATTAAGCCTTGCACTGGCTCCCTATCAATAAACGCATTAGGTTTAAATCACTCTGTATGGTACATAAGGCGCTTCATCTTCCTTATCATACAAGATTAAAAACCATGTTCAGTTGGCACTCCCCTGGCTGACCCCTCCGCTCATCGCAGTACCAAGAACCAAAAATAAGAAATGGGCCGATAGAGCATTTTCTGTGGCCGCAGGCAAACTCTGGAATTCCCTTCCCCTAAATTTTAGTGCCATCGCTCAGCTTCTGCCTTTTAGGAAGTCTCTTAAGATATGGCTATGCTCCAGGTAATACCCTATCTGGAGTGGGTGTATGGTGGACCTCTTCCGAACGGCTGATCTTCAGTGCCTTGATGCCCTCGGGTGATTGTGCGCTCTATACATTTCTAAATCAAATCAATTGAAATCAAATGAGGAACTAGGTCAAGACTGATTTGCATACGGCTGGGTCCAAATTGGGGTGCATACTGAGCAAAAGAATGATGGGTTAAACCCAGATCTCTCGACTGGGGGAGAGGGGTTGAAAGGTTTCGCACTCCGTCAATCATCTTGTGGTGTTTGCTATGTTTGCCCTAAGTGGCCAAGGGTATGCCCAGACATGGGTCCCTTGCTTGCTGTGCCACTGGATCAAAGCTAGTCTGGCTGATGAGGGGTGATACTCCGAAACCGGTCCAAGGAAGCTTTTTTTCGGTCCAGGGAGGACCTGGCCTGGCAGTTCGGGCTGGACTGTTTCCATGAGGAGCAGGGTGAAGTCTGATTTGCATATGGCTAGGTCTTCACTGGGGTGGCATAGTGAGCAAAAAAACAATGGATTACACCGAGATCTCTTGATTGGGGGTGAGTGGTTGAAAGGTTCCGGACCCGTCCATCATCTTGTTGTGTTTGTATTGCTTATGCTATACATGATATAGTTTAGGTTTAAAATAGTAATCATTGGCTACTAAATTATATAAAACATATTCATTTTATTTACTAGTCTTATGTTGTGAAAGTTATAGCATTTGGATCCTTTGAGACTGTTGTTGGAGAAATTGTACCAAATTTTAGGAGACCTGCAAGATGCAAGGCCCTATTCAAGTTACTAGCCCTCTGTTCGCTTGTGACAAAATCTAATCCCTTATTTCAGTTTGATCCCTGTGATACTTTTGAGGCTTTGAACAGTGCACTCTTTTTAAGTATGAACTCTAAAACAGCTTTAGCTTGCCTGATTATAGTTCTTAAGAAAATACTATACTTACATATAGTGGCTTATGCTCACAGTCTTCATGCATTGGTCTGTTACATTGTTATTCACCATTTGGTTCTACCCACCAGATGCAGCATGGGAAAATGGGCCAGCCTACTTGTGTGACGGCATTGTGCTTGTTGACAAAGTGCCCATCTGCCACAAAAAAATATTTTCCTGTTCACTGGCAGCGCTCTTTGATCAAGGTGTGCTTTAGAAAGAATTATTATTTACTTCCAACATAATATTTTTTTTACTTGACTTCTGCTGCCACTTGCAGCACACCACATCCCACTAAACCACTGATAGTGGCAGCCATCTTGAAATGGGCTTCTGCAATTCTTATTGGTCTTGAAAAATGGCAA
Organism: Lissotriton helveticus; assembly: GCF_964261635.1. Taxonomy (NCBI): domain Eukaryota; kingdom Metazoa; phylum Chordata; class Amphibia; order Caudata; family Salamandridae; genus Lissotriton; species Lissotriton helveticus. The sequence goes on along the minus strand of NC_136071.1, from coordinate 159,293,631 downwards.
ACACCATTCCAAGGTGCCCACCGATATGTGTGCTTGCTTTCGAAATACTTTATAAAATCCCTTTCTAGACAAAGACAGTCAATCTTGGTATGCTTTTGCCATGTTATATTATGTTTTTACTGATCCATCGTGAAAGACACATTGCTCCTTAATGCATTGGCTATCTTGGAACTGCAAAACAAACATGCTTAGGCAAAACAAACATCACAGTGGCTTGACCTTTGCAAATGCTTGTTTTATTTGCAGTGTAGTTATGATCTTAAAGTCAACAAAATTGTGTGAGTTAAAATATGCAGTTTTAAACAAACAAAATCACTGAAATTCAGCTGTTATAGTTATCTCATTAATTATAACTCGTGCCCTAGGTAACCATAACTGTTGCACCCACCATGCACAGTTTTCACCTAAATAATTTTATTGTAAATGTTGCAGTGATATTATCAATGATGTCATAGAACATGTGCGTGGGGAGGGCATGAGTTATAGTTACCTTAGGGCATGAGCTATAGTCCTTAACTGATGAATTTCAGTGGTTTTGTTTAAAACTGTATTTTTTAACTGACATTTCCACCTAAATATAACATCCATTTCTGGGATGGGTTGGACACAGGGCCTGCCCACAACTAACCACAAGGGGCTGCAGGGGAGAGCCCTAGAGCCTTTCAGTCCCATGGCCCCCCACCAGCATCCATATTGGGTCCCTTTGGGAGCCGATAATTATTATTATTTGTTTTTGTTTTAATTTTTGGTGGGAGGGCTCTGGGACTCTCTTCCCCAGGGCTGTATTATTTTTTTATGGGGAGCAAGCGTATGTACCCCTCTTTTTGAGCCTTTAGGGCCTCAGAACCCCATCACCCGGGGCTATTTTTTATTAAGGGCGGGGTGCGCATGGGCCCCCTCCCTGTTGTTAGGGCCCCAGGGATCTCTTCCCCCGGGGCCTTCATTTATAATTCAGGGGAGGGGGAGTGTTAGGAATGGGGATTCTGGTTGGCTAAGGTATGCACCCCTGGCATGCAGAACCCACCACTCTAGTCAGGGTAAGCTAGAAACACAACTGAGGTAACCTGTGCTCACCCTCCGGTAGCTTGTCGCAGAGCAGGCAGGCTTATCAAAAGAGGAAGGGCCAGATGTAGGTGGCCATTTACCGACTGGTAACTGCCGATTTCGGCCGTTACCAACCGGTAAATGGGTATTTGTGATGTAGGGGGCCAATTTTACTGATTCGGTAAATTTACCGAATCGGTTAATTTACCGAATCGGTAAAATACAGAATCGGTATTTTTACCGATTCGGTAACTGCCAGATGTAGGTGGGACTCTTCTGAGTCCCAAAGGCCTTTCGGATTCGGTATTTTACCACCCAATCCAATTGGGTGGTAAAATACCGAATCCAGGTGTGCATGCACATGTGTGCATGCACACCTATGCCATGTGACAGACAGACATGCCCTTAGGGCATGTCTGTGTGCCACATGGCACACATGCCTGTATTTGGGGTGCTGGAGGGTGTCAAAGTGACACCCCCTGCACCCTTGCAGGATTCGGTATTTACCGATTCGGTATTGCCCATTGATTCCTATGGGCTTCAAGGCCCATAGGAATCAATGGGCATTACCGAATCGGTATTTACCGATTCGGTAAATACCGATTTTTACAGATTTGGTAATTCAATTACCGAATGTACCTACATCTCCCTCCTTCTATTTTACCGATTCATAAATACCGAATCGGTAAAATTCGGTATTTATGAGTCGGTAAAATAGAATTACCTACATCTGGCCCGAAATGTGTAAAGTATTTGTGCAACACACACACACTGTAAAATAATGAATACATCACTAATAAAGGCCTCCACACAGGTTTATAAAAATAACTTTGTATATCATAACCAAACAAGACCAAAAACAATAAAGATCCAATTAAGTACTTTTCGAGTGCACGCTGTATAAAGGTAAATGCAGAGCTGTACACATACATTTTGATGAGGCTCTATACCGCAAATTGAGCGCAGTTGTAACGATCCCAGTCGGGGATTGGCAAATGAGCATCACAGCAGTCCTTCTGGCAATGTGCAGAAGTACAGCCAGCAGTATTTGGTTACAGGTCCAAAGAGTGACTGATTTTAGGGGGTCAGAGACCCAGTACTTATGATCAAAAGTTCCTTTGATATAGGGGAGAGTTCAAAGAGCACAAGGATCCCTTTCAACCCAGTTCTGTCTGCCAGGCTATCTGTGAGGGTAATCAGCCGTTTATTTGCGGACAGGACACTACATATTGAAGTATAAGTGTCAGCCCCTCCCATTCCTCCCTGCCCAGGGAGACCCATCAGAATGCGGATGAATGCAGATGCAGTTGAGTGTCCTATGTTGTGGCAGTCTAGAAAGAATGAACAAATGTAGCTGTCACGCAGCCCAGCACAAACGGGTGTTTGAGACAGGCAGTCAGGCACATAGAGCAGTAAGTATAGAGAAATGTCCTCTTTCTAAAAGTGGCAATTCTAAAATAGTAAGGTTAAATCCAACTACACCAGTAAGGAGGATTTATCATTACCAATCCATGACAAAGAGCATGAAAAAGCAACTCCTCTCTGATCAGGACTGACCACTTAAAAAGGTGTAAGCGATTTCCCAATGCTAACCTATGAGAGGGGTACAGTAGTGAAAACACGAAATAGGCTGTTTGTCACTACCAGGAAATGTAAAATATAATGGTACGTGTCCTATCTTTTACTTACATAGCACCTTGCCCTTATGGTAACTTTGGACTTACCTAAGGGCTAACTTAAATGTAATAAAAGCGGAGTTTAAGGCTTGTCAAGTTGTTTTAAATGGCAAGTCGAAGTGGCAGTAAACTGCACATACAGGCCTGCAGTGGCAGGCCTGAGACAGGTTTGAAAGGCTACTTCTGAGGGTGGCACAATCAGTGCTGCAGCCCACTAGTAGCATTTAAATTTAAGGTTCTGGGTATATGGTATACCACTTAACAAGGGACGTACCAATAAATTCAATACGCCAATCATGTATACACAAATTACACAAATGTTTAGGGAAGAAGCACATTCACTTTAGCACTGATTAGCAGTGGTAAAGGGCTCAGAGTCCTAAGGCCAGCAATAAGAATCAGTAAAAACAGGAGGTAAAAGGCAAAATGTCTGGAGAAACACCACCTTAAGGATGTCAGGTCTAACAGGGGAGTTCACCCCCCATCCCCGATCCACTATGGGCCCCAAGGCCCGCATCCATCTGGAACTTTCTTATTTATTAACAGGAGAGTGGCGTGCACACCTCTCCCATGAGCCAATAATGGCCATGGGGACACCATGCCTTGGGGGATTTTTTTGGAGGGGGAGGGGCATGCAGCCCCCCTCCTTGAGCCAATAGTGACCCTGGGTTCTCCCTTCCCTGAGCCTCAGGGTGGATGCCCACCCAGGGAATCCATCAAAACACGATATTGGAGCCCACGGGGAGCCCCAGGGCCACCACAGCCCAGCCGGTTCCCTGCATGCAGTTCATACCCCCACCAGGCAGGAGCAATATGAGTTTGGCAGGCAAACATGTTTAGGCTCTCACCCAGCTGGAGCATTTTTAAAGCTCATGCCATGTGGGAGTAGACATGGGAAACTACTGTGTTCCAAGGGTGGGCTCCACAAGACAGTCAATAAACCGGCCCCAAGAATCTTTCAAGGCTTGGGGAGGGGCACCACCCACCTTTTATTTTTTAATTTAAGCTTGACCCCGGAGTATGGGGTCCTCTGGGATTTTTCAGGCTTAGGGAGGGCAGCCGCGCATCACCCTCTCCTTTAATTAAAGTTTGGCCCCAGGGATGGCGTCCCTGGGGCTTATTGAGACTCAAAGAGGGGGACTGCGCACTCCCTCCGCTATATTTTAAACCACCTCAGGGGATGTGGTCTCCGGGGTCTTTTCAGGTGAGGGGGGTCTTGTGTGCCTCTTCTCCCCTTTGATTAAAGTTTGGCGACAGGCAAAAGGGTCCTCGGACCTCATAGAGGCCACAACTCCTTCCCCTAAATATGTGTTTTTGCTCTGCTGCTGCTTATACAGTACCTATTTGGAATATATAGGGAGTTCTACTTCTGAACAGCTTGGAAAACCTTGGGATTTTTAGCTCATCTATTTGAAACGCTATATTGCAAAGCTCACCATTTGTCCTCAGTTTTCTCAAAAGTACTTTGCTGAAGAACCCATCAATGTTCATGTACAAACTCAGACTAGATCATTTTGCTTGCTCACACAGTTAAAAGTGAGGCTCTGATAAATCTTTTGTTGTACCGCTTTTTGTTCCCATTCTTGCCCTGATCTTTACTCCCTCATCCTAGCCTGTTATGTCATTAGATGTTAGTAATTAAAGGTCTTCTGTTGCTAGACTTGAGATAGCATTACGTCTGCTCACCTTGCTCTTGTGGTCTTATTTTGCTTTGACCCAGGTTACTGCTTGGTCCCTTTTCCCTGGTTTTCAATAATACAACTACACATTAGCCCATCAGCACTTGATTGGCGAACAATCATCCTTTTCAGTTGGGTACATCACATTGCTTGTCGGACAATTGCAGACTTACACCCCCAATGCCAGTGCCTAAGGAATGCGCCCGCCTATAATTACATTGTTATGTAGTGGTTGCATTAATGTAAGGATGCAATATTGCTGATGTACGACACAGTGGGTGCCTACCAGTAGATATATGTTTTTAGGATATAGAGAGAACTCCCTTGATTCAATTTAAGGTTAGAAGGAATCTGATTGGTTTCTTATGGGAGGGCAGACAATTGCAGGCTGTCAGTGGTAAGAGCACAACTATATAATTAAGAAACAATGTGTCAATTTTATGGCTTTGAAGCTGTGCAGGAGTGACCATTGCTCTCAAACAGAAAATGAGCACTCTTATAAGGAACTAGCATGAAGCTGATAAATCCATTAGCTATAAACTTTATAGCAATATGCTCTAACATTGGTAAACAGGACAATTCGTTCATGCTATTGGTTAATAATAAACCTATGATGTTCGTATTAATTTAATGCTGTAAGTAGTTAACTGATCATCAGTTGACAACATCATAAGAATTATCTTGCAATTAAAAGTTAGAAGGAGAGCCTGTGGAAGCCACTTAAGGATTTCCTTCGGTGGCATCTCCTTTAGCTACTCTTCTTTCATTATGAAACCGCTGATTATTAAAGGGCTGGCGCCTTTTGGAATACAGGAGTCTAGGTATAGTAGACACACTGCCTATTTATATAGCTCTGACCTGGCAAGCAGGATTGTTCATTTGCCTTGCACTGGCTTAATTCTGGTTTGAAAATTCTGCAATAAGCATTATTTCAATTCTCCACACATTCTACAGCCAAGCAACCCATCCCCAGGAACTCTAGGAAGACATTCACACGCAGAAAAGCATTCGCATTCCTAAACTAAATTAAGGACTTACAAAACATATGTATCCCTATATTAAATGGAGAACTTGACAATACATTCCATTGAGAGATGTCAGATTTGCAGGTAAACAGAAGTTGATGAACCACCCAACAAACTCAAGCTGCCAGCTCTACCAATGGCGTTTGTAGCCTCCTTGGGACCACCACACAAAACCCATTATTTCAAATGTTTTAAGCATTATACACACAGAGATCTTTTAGTGTGATCAACATGAGTTTTCTTACCATAATCAGGGACTCTTCTTGGGCCAATGGGCTTGCTCCTATAGGATAGTGTTCATTTGAAGCCACCTTTAAATGAAGCCCCATGAAATGGCCAAATATGGTTAATTATGAAAGGAGGTCTTCACTCTTTAGCTTCTTTAGTAGGCTCCACAGCAAAGGCACCACAGCAGGCCACAAACAGGGTACCAAAGCAAGAACCAGCTGTCTAGAATGGTGACTATCAATCCTGCAAGTTTTAGAAAACTAGAAACAAACCTGTTGTATAACAATTAATCAGAAAGTTTATCTCCCAGATTAGTTTGGTTATCGCACACATAAAGCGCACTATCCATGTGTAAGTCAGTGCCCCCCCTGCTTGGAACTAGATGGGCTACTTTTCATCTGAGGTGAGAGCACAAAGTGCCCCCTAGCAACTCTCCTCACCTACTAAGAATAGTGGGTTGCCACCAGGCTGCTAATGCATATGGTCTATTGGCAATTGATAGGTCAAGGTATGGAGAGTATGCCACACTAGGTCTTCACTTGGCATTGGCAAGATTAAGGATTGGCTCGGGGTCAGCTTATGCCTTTGCAGATGAACAGCCTGCTCTGGCACCACTCTGATCGCCTGCCACTGAGAAAGGGATGCTCTTGGCCACCGAATTACCTTACACCCTGGTATGAAATGAGCCTAAGCGCTGTAGGCCTTATGGAGTGGAAATATGGTGAAGAAGATGGGACATGGCAACCAGACCTGAATGGCTTTTGATTCCTAATAGGCTCCCTGACATCATCCACATTTTCCAGATCAGTCCACCTTGGCAGTGAAGGAGAGGTTGCCCCACAGCTGGATCCCAGCTTCAGTACTCACCCTTCAGAGAGAAAAATCACATAAAGCACTGCAGGCAGGATCAATCACTCTGTCATTAGAACACCCTGTTGGGCCAGTGCAGATAGGAGGGTGTACCACCTTGTCCCCACAGTGTTTCTGAGCCCATGGTGAGGCATATTTACCTCACATTCATCTATCACCAGGCTGGTGAAGACTGTATAATCTCCCTGGGTGAATTTACCACCAGCCGAATTCCTTCTGCACCAAGACTCACGTCAACCCTGCCTCTCTAGGCAAGTCAAATCCAGAGAGCCCTGTGAGTGGGGTCCCCTGTTATTCAACCGCTTCCTGCCATGCACTGAAAACTGTACCACAGGCAGTGCCATAGATTCCATGTATACTCATCATTGTAAGCAACATTGCATGTGTATTAGAATATGATGTGCCAACTTGGTATTCTCAGGACAGTAGTGTACTTGATTAACTGCTGCGGCCGGAATGACTCACTTGGGGGGTCACATTAGCTTTAAAAAAAAACTTACCTTCCCAGGTCCCGTGCTGTCTCCGCTCCTGGCTGGGTCCCGCAATTTCCTGCTGTCCTGCCTCTGGCAGGAACAGGAAGAAGGCAGCCTCCCCTAAGCCTATCACAACCCTGCAATGGCAGTGTTGTGATTAGTGGGGATGCTGACTAGCCAGGCGTCTAAGGGGGGGCGATTTTCTCCATGTAGGCTGCATGCAGCCTACATGGAGAAAAGGTAAAGTGCGCATGACTGGTTTGGTCTGCCCCAGAGGGCCGACCAAATGGTCAGGGCCCGCAGCATTGGGCAAACAACTCCTCCCCTGCCCTCGAGCAGAACAGCCCACCCTCCAACCCCGACCAATCCCTTCTGCTTTCTCGCAGTGCGAGAAGCAGAAACATAAAATGGCAGTTTTACCATTTTATGTTTCTGCTTCTCGCACTGTGAGAAAGCAGTCGGCAACGCTCCTCCGCCGTAATGTAGGAGCCGTCCTTGTTGATTAAATTTAAGCCTCTTTTTGGAGACATTGTCTTGTTTCTGGAACACCATCCCTTTTGCACTGATCAGATTGGAACTGGCTCTCAAATCAACTTGTGGTTTGCTTTCTGCTCATTCTCACACTAATTCTCTGGTTATTTGACTTACATCAGGCTGCGGCAGATATCTTAGAACTAACTTGGTCCAAAGTGATGCTTACACCAGTCTTGTCTTGTGATAATTGTTATCATCTTGCTACAGACAGCTAAAGTCATCCATCAGCGCGTGGGCATATCACATGGTTACACAGTGTGAAATTGACTTAACATTATAGCTTTTTCATGACATTAAGTAGTTCCTACAATTCACATGCAGTGATAGCACATCTGTTTGGCCCAATAATTGTATTACAGGTATACATTCAGAATTCAAGCTAGACATGTTACATTTGCTAAAGTCTCTCTAAACTTTGTTTCATGCTTCTTAACTTAATTGTATCTTTTTTGATCCTTTTGTGCCTGCAAATGCGTGTAAATGGTAATTCTCCAAAGAAGTTGGTGAAAGTATGTGTCTTCTTGGTTTCTTGTTTGTAACTTAAAGAAAAGGGAGTTGCTTTAACGCTGGTTGTTCTGTGCTTGGAGATGAGAAACGTTATTTAAAACTTTCATCTGACTCTTATGTGAACCTTAATTACTTGAGAGTTTATGCCACTTTGTAATAAAGCTTGCAAAACTGTGCTGTTTATTTCCATTAGGAATGGAACTGAATCTCTGCTTAACCGTTTTGATCACAGGATGCTTGGCAGGACGAATGGAGTCTCAAATTCTAACGCAAGTTAATGAATGATATGTTTGTTAATGAATGTAAACCAATTGGTCATTTCATTTAGGTTTTTAAATTGTGTTTTACAGTAAATGAAATGTTATGGAGGGAGTTTGGTTAGTTTGTCTTGATTAATGCAGTCATTAGTTTAGCAGTGATGTATTAATAATGACTATTAGCTTATTTACATTTTGTGCAAGGAAAGAGAAAATGTATTGAGTACCGGAAATACGCATTGATACTACACACGGGCATTGCTTGATATGAATATATTCATATATTTTATGGTTCATATAAACTAAATAAATAATAGACATAAGGCCCCGGTATCAAGTAAATGGGTCATTAAACTGGCGGCAAAAATAAAGCTAATTAATATTAATTAGTGCTTCATTTATCAGGTAATATTTATCCACTCACCAGACTAAATAGAAAGTAGTGTCATTTGTTGGGCCTCCCAATATCTAACATATCTTGTAAGGCAGCAGGTTTGGACTGGCCTAGGGCAAACAGACAACGCCCAATTGGCTGATCCGTCAGGTCAGAGGGTGGGACGGTTTTATTAGGTCGAGCCTGGGCAGCGCATGCGCTGCTCTGCAAGGCATGTTGTATTCAGGTATGGACTTGAAGCTCCGCCCACTCTCCGCCGATACTTTTCATTGACATGTGTCATTGTCCTTTGTAAACTCTGGCTCTTCATAAGTCAATAGGCTTAGTAGTCCCTCCTAAGTAGGGGTCTTGTCTCATCTTGTAACCTCCCATAAGCACTGGCCCGCTTACATGTCTTGTTACTTGTTAGGCTTTAAGTACAACCTTCTAGCACTATTTTGTTTAAATGTATTTTCACCTGCCTGCTTTTGCAGGCAGTACACGCTCGCAACTAATGCTTTATTGTTTTATGGCATGCACGGCACGCCACAGTGGCGGCCGTGCCTTTGGTTTATTTGCAGTGCCGAATGCAGCCACAAGATTAAAAATAAATAAATGTCTTCACTTTTTTTAGGGTTGTTTCCAAGCGCCCCAATCCACACTTGCATGTTAATAGAGGCCACGTCCCTTTCTTTAGACAAGGCACGTCTAAAGAAAGGGAAGCAGCCACTTTTAAAATGAAAGATCTGTCAGGGGCATTTTTTCTTTAAAAAGTATTTGTTTTTCAAACAAATGCTTTTTTGGTAAAAGCGACCCATACCGTGCTTTTACTTTAATGGCGGCCGTGCCACTTTCTTTAGAAGCTGCTCGGCTAAAGAAAGGGGCAAGGCCTCTATCTACATGCAAGCGTGGAATGGGGCACTTGGAAACAAAATATTTGCAATGCAATAGGTCTCGCATTTGCGAGAACTTAAGCTATTGTCATTTACAATGCCAATATCTCAAACTCTCGTAAATAGGAGACCTATTGCATTGCAAATGCTTGCTTTTTGGCTGTTTGTGGGCCTGTTTTACGGTCTGCTGGGCCGCTTTTTCCTGTGGATTACCTTGATATTAAAACAAACACTGCCTGCCGCAAGCTCAAATTCATGAAGTCTTCCATGCCTTGCAAAACACCTATACAGTGTGTCTTCACAAGCTCAAATCTTCCTCAACTTGGAAACATGGGGCACTTTTTTTTAGCTTTCTAATCCTCTAATGGGGGCCACTTTTATTTTGGTGCCAGGTCCTATTTTTTGTCCCAGTCCGACACTGCATGGCAGTAATATTGCTAATCATTGACCGGCCTTTGCATTTTAATAATATGTTTGCTATTTTTAACTTAATCTTACCTTAAACAGGTACTTTGAAGTACAGTTGCGAAAAATAAATAAATACTCACCGGACCATATAGTGTTAGGTGGATGCAGTGGATGTGATATCATTTTAGGTCGTTATTAACAACGTTGATATATGACATGGATATATGACAAAATATCGAAAGTCAGAATATCGAGATACAAAAATATCGCAACAAAAATATCGATGTAAAAAATATAGACATCCTATCTACAACAAGGTAAGTACAAAATTATCAAAAAAAATATATAGATGTCAAAAATATCGTTTTTAAAATAAATAGTTATTTTTAAGTCAAAACCAATATGTAAAATTAATTAAAAAATACTTAAAAATATAATAAATATAGTTAAACATATTTTATATTATTTAAAATTAATAAGTAATATTACATAATGTAATAAAAAATATTAAACAAATACATATAGTAGATAATATATATATACTTACTTAATAATCAGTGTTAATAATTATTGTAATAACTTATAACAATTTAAAAATATTATAAATTACAAATTCAACTATAAACATAAAATAATAACATAAATAAAGATTTAATAATGATACAAAACAAATAAAAAAAATGTATTTACTTTTAATATTTCTAAAATTAATTATATACTACATTAAGTAAAACAAAACAAAAAATATTAAATTACAGAGTAAATAAAATACTATTCCAACTCTAAAAAAAAACAGTAAGGAAAATGTTGGATAGCGTAGGGGTAAACATTGCTATTCCCACTCCAGAGAGTGCAACAGTAGAAAAAACGTTGGATAGCGTAGGGGTAAAAATTACTACTCCAACTCCAGGAAGCGCAACAATAGGGAAAGTGTTGGATAGTGTAGGGTTGAAAATTACTATTCCAACTCCAGAGAGTGCAACAGTAGGGAAAGCGTTAGATAGTGTAGGGGTAAAAATTACTATTCCCACTCCAGAGAATGCAAGAGTAGGGGAAGTGTTTGATAGCGTAGAAGTAAAAATTACTATTCCCACTCCAGAGAGTGCAAAAGTAGGGAAAGCATTGGTTAGCGAAGAAGTAAAAATTACTATTCCCACTCCAGAGAGTGCAACAGTAGGGAAAGGGTTGGATAGCGCAGGGGTCAAAATTACTATTCCCACTCCAGAGAGTGCAACAGTAGGGTAAACATTGAATAGCGTAGGGGTAAAAATTATGATTCCAACTCCAGAGAGCGCAACAGTAGGAAAAGTGTTGGATAGCGTAGAAGTAAAAATTACTATTCCAACTCCAGAGAGTGCAACAGTAGGGAAAGCGTTGGATAGCGGGAGGGTAAAAATTACTATTCCAACTCCAGAGAGTGCAACAGTAGGGAAAGCGTTGGATAGCGTAGGGGTAAAAATTACTATTCCCACTCCAGAGAATGCAACAGTAGGGGAAGCGTTTGATAGCGTAGAAATAAAAATTACTATTCCCACTCCAGAGAGAGCAAAAGTAGGGAAAGCGTTGGATAGCGTAGAAGTAAAAATTACTATTCCCACTCCAGAGAGTGCAACAGTAGGGAAAGGGTTGGATAGCGTAGGAGTAAAAATTACTATTCCCACTCCAGAGAGTGCAACAGTAGGGAAAACATTGGATAGCGTAGGGGTAAAAAAATTTATTCCAACTCCAGAGAGCGCAACAGTAGTAAAAGTGTTGGATAGCGTAGAAGTAAAAATTACTAATCCAACTCCAGAGAGTGCAACAGTAGAGAAAGCGTTGGATAGCGTAGGGGTAAGAATTACTATTCAAACTCCAGAGAATGCAACAGTAGGGAAAGCGTTGGATAGCGTAGGGGTAAGAATTACTATTCAAACTCCAGAGAATGCAACAGTAGGGAAAGCGTTGGATAGCGTAGGGGTAAAAATTACTATTCCAACTCCAGAGAGTGCAACAGTAGGGAAAGTGTTGGATAGCGTAGGGGTAAAAATTACTATTCCCACTCCAGAGAGTGCAACAGTAGGGAAAGGGTTGGATAGCGCAGGGGTCAAAATTACTATTCCCACTCCAGAGAGTGCAACAGTAAGGTAAACATTGAATAGCGTAGGGGTAAAAATTACTATTCCGACTCCAGAGAGTGCAACAGTAGGGAAAGCGTTGGATAGCATAGAGGTAAAAATTACTATTCCGACTCCAGAGAGTGCAACAGTCGGGAAAGTGTTGGATAGCGTAGGGGTAAAAATTACTATTCCAACTCCAGAGAGTGCAACAGTAGGGAAAGTGTTGGATAGCGTAAACATTAACAATAACATACTTATAAATAAATTTATATTTTAAAATATTAAACATATTATTTATTAAATAAATCTAAACTATTTACAAATACCAATGAATAATTATTTTGAAAAAATTACCAATTAATAATTAATATCCAATAAATTATTTATCAATACACAAATATAAATTTACTAACTCCTTAATAACATATCAATTACTTTACACACCATTCCCCTATGAGCGCACAACAAACACCAATAATAAAATAATACACTTAACATAATTATCAATTAATAAAAAAAATTAATTAACAATTAATAAATATTAATTACCAATTAACTATTAATTAACAATAATATAATTACCAAAAACAATTAATAAAAAAAGTATTACTTAATTACATTTAAATTACTTCCCACCCTATTCCCCTATAAACCCATAACCCACTACAGAACATAATTATCAATTAATCAATTAATTAAAATGAATTACTAATAATAAAAATTAATTACCTATTAATTAATAATTAATTTAGAATTCCTAATAAATTACTAATTCATTTACTATAATTAAATTACTTCCCACCCTATTCCCCTGTAAACCCATAACCGGCTACAGAACATAATTATCAATTAATCAATTAATTAAAATAAATTAATAATTAATACAAAATTATTACCTAATACTTAATAATTAATTTATAATTCCTAATAAATTAATAATTAATTTAGTATAATTAAATTACTTCCCACCCTATTCCCCTATAAACCCACAACCCGCTACGGTACTAAAATACGGAATTTACTTAAATTACATAAAAAAAATATATACATATTAAATACTTAATACTATACATAAAAATCATATAAAAATCGATATTAGTAACATCGATATTACTAACAAAGATATTAGTAACATCGATATTACTTACATAGATATTAACAAAATCGATGTTACTTACCTTCGATATTACTTACATTCGATATTACTTACCTTCGATATTACTACTTCGATATTATTGTACTTCGATATTAACAATTCGATATTTTGACTGCCTACTATATGACATACGACTGTACCATATCTGTGGTATATGACAGAGAAAGCTTTTGAAGAGGTTAAAAATGAACTTACACTAACTTGGACCTGTACATTCGGATGTAACATTGCAATGCGTAGTAGATACAAACAACCCAGAGCTGGCTACTTGAGGTACTGTTTTGCAGTGTAAAGCACTCACACATACAATGCACCCAATAGCATACCCCTGCAGGAAAAAAACACAGCTGTACACATTCAGAAGAAAGTGTTATGACACATCAAGAGATATTGATGAGAACTGTTTTTGTCTGTTTCTGGCTGGTCTTTCTGGAAGCGAAAGCAGACAGTAAACAGGCAACTGCCCTCTCTCACACTGCGCACGAGCCAAATAAACGATTTGACTGACAATGCCTGCCAGCCAATGGCTGAAAGGGCCTGGCACTGTCTTCCCACTCTGAGCAGCTGTTCTGCAGGCTGAATAAAAGTCAATGACATGGCAACGGTACAATGGCTGAAGGAAGCAGTTCCAAACCAAACCCACTTCCGAATGAAGTGTTACCAATCGTAACAATGTATTCATTTTCAGGATTAGATCTGGCTGGTGAGAGTCAAAGCTCTACCTCAAAAAGGCATAAGAGGAGCAGCTGCTTCACTCAAAGTTGCGAACCGGCCCACGATTGTGGCGGTCTTTCTCTGCAAACGAATAAAACCAGAAAGACAGTAAAAAAGAGAGATTCATTTAGCAAGAATAGCTATAATGTTGCCACAATAACCTAGCTTTGCACTGTACCGGAAGTTTATTGATCATCTATATAATGGTATAAATCAGTGTTTGTGAATAAGTGGGAAAAAAGTGCCTGTTTGTTTACAAAAAGTATCTACATTGCTCAACGGCTCTAAATAGCCAGCAGTTAGCAAAAATATATGCTGTGTCCTCCTCTCTGAAAACATCAAACTGTTGGTTTTCATGTTTGAATCTATTTTATTGCCATCACATTTGACTAGAATGTGTCTCCAGCACTTATTCGCTCGATTCGGATGTGATGGTCGCAGTGGTCATTAATGTGGTGTTTTTGTCGTGCTGGTGGTGGTGGTTATGTTGGTAGTGGTGTTGATAATGGTGGTAACAGTGGAAATGGTGGTGTGGTAATAGTGGTGATCATGATATAATTATGTAGGTAATGGTGGTGCTGGTAGTCATTATAGTTGGTGTAAAGATGGTGGTGGTGATGTTAATGGTGGTAATTTTATTGGTGGTGATTATGGAGGTGGTGTTTTTGATGGAACAGTTTGTGATGATAATGTTGAAGACGGGAATCACTAGAGTTACTTGCATCTCCAGTGCTTTTTCATTATATTCAGAGGTGATGGTGGTGGCAACTGTGGCAGTGTTTTTGTGGTGGTGTCAATGGTGAGAGTGGTGGTGAGAATGGTGGTGGCAATAATTGTAGTGGTGGTGGTAATGATTATAATAATGGTAGTGGTAAGGGTGGTGGAATGATGTTAATGGCAACAGTGAAATTCAGTGGCTTTACCTGTACATCAACCTGCCTCTATGTGTTGTTTTCAGTATTCATTCAGAATATGTGGCTCACTGAGCATTTACAGCATAATGTGACGTGTGGGGTGGCCTAAAACAGTTCATTTGCTGACATGGTAGCCATGTCCATTAAATGTGTGGTCGTTGGTCTGGGACAGTCATTCAGAACCTAGCACATAGCTACCACAGTACTTCTGGCCTTTCAGCGGCACCCCCCTTCTAAAAGATGTCCTCATCCTACTTCTGATTCACTTAGTAAAGTGCACAATTTAGCATCATTTTTTTCAAATACTTTTCTGGCAAATATTCAGGAGCTTGCACAGGAGTTTTAAATGGGCTGTCAATTCCATCAAAAACGTGGTGGAACTTGATAACCAAAATGTATTTGCAAATATTTGCAGGCAACCCACATGTTTGCATGTTAAAGTTACAAATACTTGTGAGTCATTTTACGAGAGGTTCAATCAGGCCGAATTCGAAAGTCTAACATTGGATTTGCAAAGAGTGGTCAGAAATGTTGCAGAGACTTTTTGCAAATCAATTACATTTTACAAACCAACCTGTGTACAATTCGGTTAGTTCACCAAATCACGTTTCGAAGTGGGTTGCAATCTGGCCAACCTCATTATTATTCATAAGGTACTGGAAAATTACGACTCAATGTGATTTGAGGCCTTCAGAGGGAGAGTAACCTGCTGGGGCTAGCAGATCACCATGTCTGCGATGGCATTTGAATAAGAAAACGTTTTGTTTTTTAAATGCAGCACGTTTTCCTTAAAGGACACGGGCAGTGTTTAAAAAAACATGCGCTAGAGGTACGTACATGGATGCGCTAAAAGTGGCCGCAATTTCTCCACCAACTTTTAGTGAATCCAGCCATATTAACAAAATGTCCTGGGTACTAATAGATAGGATCATAAAATTCGAAATGGCAATGGATTGCAATTTACCCAATTTATTAATATTAATGGGGTGGGTCTCAAATTGAGACCCATTATGATTTGCTGCCATCACAGAAATGGTGGTCTGCTGTGTTCAGCGGGTTTGCGACTAGAAAATGCATTAGTACTTCTGGCTCCATAATTATATTTTTTAAGAAGTATGCTTAAGAGTTGGCTGTGGCCCTCTGGACCGAAGCCTAATCCCAAACTTTCCCCTTTGTGAATGGGTCACAACCTCCTTTGATCATTCTGCTACTTATCAATGGTTTGTGCCTGAAATTGGTGTCACAAACCACTGCTACATTGCATTAGGAATCACAGGGGCATATTTACAAAGAAGTGACAGCGCGTCGCGTTAGCTTCCTTGGCTTAAAGCCAAGCTCTGCCACTTCTGAGAGGCAGGGTTGCACCATATTCACAACTATACGGTGCAACCCTGTGTTTCTCCCTGTACAGGGTCTAATTGAAGCTGACTAGCAACAACACAGGCACCCTTGCACCATAGCGCAAGGCGCAGGCACCCTTGAACCATAGTGCAAGGGTACCTGAATGATTGTTTATGTGCCCGAAGGTGTCCCTTCCTGCACATAAACAATCTTGAATGGCAATGTATAACTTCTATGTGTTCTGCTTTGTGTAGCACACAGAAGATGCAAATCGTCATTTTTAAAATGATTGTTTCAGTACAGGAAGGGACGCCTTCCTGTACATAAACAATGGTGTTTTGCTGTTTCTATGTGTCCTGCACAATGCAGCACACATAGAAACAGAAAAACAAGGAGAAATAAAGAATTTCTCCTCGTTTCGCAATATTAAGACCAGGCTTTTTTTTTGTTTTAATGTTGGTGCTGCCTCCTATTTACGCCACCCGTGTAAATAGGGGGCAGCGTAAAAATCAATGGGTGTTGTGGTGGAACGCCCACCGCAACACCCATTGCCCACCCCTTTCACACTAGGGGATCCATTAGGATGGCGGTCGGATTTTGTCCCCCGCCACCCTAACGGAGATCGGGACCGCCCGCCATAAGGGCGGGGGTCCTGTTGAGGGTATTAGGATGTGCCCGCCACAGTGGCGGGCACATCCTATATGTTTTACATTGTGGCGGGCGGTGCTCTCTGCACTGCCCGCCACCATGTAAAACATAAGTTGACGCATTCACACATGCAAAGCGGCAGGCACCACGCGGTGCCTGCCGCTTTGCATATGTAAATGTGGGGGGTACCATAGGTACCCCCCATGTGCACCCCCGACAGTGGCAGCAACCTGGGGGCCCTGCAGGGGGCCCCCACGGCAATCTCCGCCTGCCTTTTCCTGGTTGCATTGCCGCCGCGGAAAGGCCCACACATTTTGCCATCGTAATATGGCTGGCGGTGTCCATTGGACACCACCACCATATTAATCTATTACCGCCGCGGTCGCCTTGTAAAGCGGCGGACGGTCTTTCCGTCAGCCGCTGTCCCCTCCGCCATTCTAATCTGGCGGAGGGGAAAACGAGAGTGGTTGTCGGGCGGATTGCCTCCGCCAGGGTGGCGGTGGCCACCGCCACCCTGGCGGAGGCAATCCGCCCGATATCCTAATGGGCCCCTAAGTGTAGCGTGAAAGGGTGCCTTATTTACAAGGCAGTGATAAGCCACATTAAGTGGCTTAACACTGACTTGTAAATAAGACAAATCCCTCATCACCACAGGAACGTCTTTAAAAGTGAAGCTCCTGTGACGATAGGGGCTGGTAAATATGCCCCACAATTTGGAAGATACCCCTTTCAAACATTTAGGGCCAGATGTAGGTAAATCAGAAATACCGATTTCTTAATAGCAAATTTTACTGATTCGCTAATAAGAAATCGGTATTTCCTATGTAGGTAAAGATTCTGTAAAAAATACAGAATTCCTTATTACAGAATCGGTAATTGAGATTCGGTAATAAGGAATACCTACCCATTAATTTCTATGGGCTTGGAGGTTCATAGGAATGAATGCGAAGACATCCAGTATTAGCGATTTGGTATTACTGAATCGGTAATACCGGGAGGTATTTCAAGGGTGCCAGGGTGTCCAAAGAACACCCTGTTGCACCCCTGGAATGTGCATGTGTGCACATGTGACGCACATCCATGCCCTAAGGGCATGGATGTGTGCCAGATGGCACTTTAAAAAAAGCAAAAAAGTGTTTTTTTAAGGGAAATCGGTAATTACCATCAACTTGAAGTTGGTGGTAATTACTGATTTCTTAAGGCTCAAAAGCACTCTTTAATGTGCTTTCTATATTGCATTTAAGGAATCGGTATTACAGATTCCTTAAATGCAAGAGCAGTAAGGAATCGGTATTAAGGAATCGGTATTTACCGATTCCTTATGTACCGATTCCTTACCTACATCAGAAATGGCTAAATACCAGTCGGTAACGCTGACATTTACCGAATTTCGGCTTTACCGACCGGTATTTAGCCACCTACATATGGCCCTTAATTCGGAATTACTCTCTCTACCCATTTTCCAAATCGGTAACCATTTACAGAATAACTATTTGAGTTTTGTACATAGTAAATAGACAAATCTTGTGATTCAGCAAAGCACAGGGTGTGAAAAATGTCTTAGTACATCTGGCCCCATGCTTCCAAACCACAATATGTACATTAATACTCAAGCATGGAACGGAAATCCTAACAGAGAAAAGATGCATGTTCTGTTACGGTTTAGTAAATTGCATATGTTACTTATTATAAATGTACCGACAGTAACCCAGAACAAGGCTGCAGCATCTCAGACCAGCAGAAGACAGTTCTGGGCCCCGAGGGAGAGAGAGGCAGCCACAAACATCTTAAGACCTGACGGACTCTGTCAGGAAGCGCACCGCGGGAGCACGAGGCTAATCCAGTTTATACATCCGGCCACGCGCTCTGCCCCTGGACTAATGGAGCGGGAGATTTTCAATTTCCGATTTTGCATGGAGGAGGCTGGCGGTCGCGGCGGAGCGCGCCAAGAACCCCAGATTAAAAGGAAGGCCAATGCCACCTCAATTAATTACTGACGCCCCAGGGACAGGGGAAGTGGAGAGAATTTCCAGCGATGTGTATCAGACATCTCAAAGTTGGATGCAGTTTTCTTTATGTTTACCTCTTTCAGCAGCTACCTCATTTTGAGATGGAGTTCAGCCTAACGGGCTTTCTGCCACAGTATTACAGGCAGAGAAGTGAAAAAAATAAGATACTGTTTAAGTCCTTGGTTAGTAAGTAAGCACCTAGGGCCTCATTTATGAAAAGTGACGCAACGCTGCGTGAAAACAGCGATGCGTCACTTTTCATTGCGCCCTACTTGCGACACCAATGAGGCGTCATATTTACAGTATGACGCATCATTGCGCAAGGAGTTACAGATACGTCAGTATTTCTGACGTATCTGTATGGCGCAAAAGTGACGCATTGCTGGAGTGTGTCACAAAAGTGACGCAACTCCAGCAATGTGTCCTTTCACATGGGGCAAGCCCCATGTGAAAGGGCCTGCGTCAATCTTACGCCTGCTGTGAGGCAGGCGTAAGAAATTGACGCATTTGCGTCCTAGAAGTGGCGCAGTGAAATCTTATAGATTTCACTGCTTCTCTTCTATGACCCTTTCTTGCGTAAGAACGCCCCCCTGCATACATTATACCTGGCGCAGGTATAATGTGACGCAGGGGTTTACAAAGTGACGCATCTACCTAGATGCGTCACTTTGTAAATATGGTGCAACAAGGCAAATTTTTTACGCTGCTGGTGCGTCACAAAAAGTGACGCACCAGCGGCGTAAAAGTGACGCACGGCCTCATAAATGAGGCCCCTAGAGTTGACCACTTCGAATAAAACTACATTAAATAAATTAAATAGGTTTCGGTTTCTGCTCAATTGTTACTGATCGAACCAATACTAACTTGCACTTATACAGTTTTGAAGTGATATTTCTCAATTACATTAATTGCACTGATGCTAGTCAAGGTTTGACCTACATTTGCACCACGGCAAACATGCGAAACAACATTCATCCTCACTGACCAGTGCACTTAAAACATATATTAAAGAAAAGTGTAGCTCACTGGTTGAAGACAGCATTGCAACACTTTTCATTACACCCTCCTTGCGACACCTTTGATGCTCCGTATTTACTGTACGCGCTCCATTTTGCAAGGATTGACAGATATATCAGGAATCCTGATGTATGGTGGCGCAGTAATGACACATATCTGGAGTGTGTCTCAAAACAGACGCAACTCCAGCAATATGTCATTACACATGGGCAAGTTCCATGTAAAAGGGCCTGCGTCAGACCTTACACCTGCTGTGAAGCAGGCGTAAGGATTTGACGCAGTGAATTCCTAGAAGTCTCGCAGTGAAATCTCATAGATTTCACTGCACCACTTCTACAAGCCTTTTTTACGGGGGAACGCCCATCCTGCATACATTATACCTGCCACAGGATTATGTGGCGCAGGGGTTTGCAAAGTGATGCATCTGCCTAATGCGTCACTTTGTAAATATGATGCAGTGTGGCGCATTTTTCACGCTGCCGCAGCGTCACTAATCATGCCGCAACAACGGTGTAAGGCCTTCATAAATAAGGCCCTTAGGACCTTTTAAAGTGCATGCAAAAATGCACTGGCTTTAGCGCCAATCTATAGCACCCGGAAATTATGATACAGATTTTTGCTGGTAAAGTGCAATCTGTATACTTTGGCCCAAGTAGATATCTGCATAGAAAGAATGTTGAGGAAAATATACTAACACTCCTGTAATGTTGAATAAACTCACAGAAACAATGAGCTTCTTTTCTGTTAGAGATTTATTATAAATAGCAGGAGCCCACAGGTTGCTTCCATGTCCTATGGTTTCCACGCACAACTGACTAGCAGTCGCATTTGGAACCCACAGAGTGAGGGAGTAGCCATGTGCCATAAATCAAGGGAAAACATTCTACAAGGGGCATTGCTTGTGAGGGAGTACAAACACAAGTAATTATGTTGAATGTAAACACAAATCCATCTTTTTCCCCTTTATAAAAGAACAAGAAACTTTGCACACATACCATTTGAAGAAAAAAGTCTTTGCACTTTGCAGACATCGAGGCATTGCGTGCAGTAGCAGCTGCTACCGGATGAGGATGGTGGGGAAGGGGGGTGCCTAGGGGGGGAATAAATAAAAAGAAAAGCACTTACCTGGATACCACTGGCTGCCGCCTCAATTCTGTTATTGTGTAGTTCCTATAAACGTATAGAGGATATGCGCGTTTAGACAACATACACTGTGGGGTTGGTGTCCAGACTGATTCTAGACACCCCACCAGGTATGTTAGTATGTATACCACACTGGCGTAACAAAAAGTGAGGGGGCCTCCCTGCACGGTTCTTAGGGGGTTCACCCTCCAGGTTCAAACAGGAGCTCTCCAGCCAGAGTGCAGTTCCGAGGGGGCCCCTTGGAGCTACGGGCCCCCCGCACCGCGTGGGCTGCGGGTCCTGTGTTACGCCCCTGGTATACCAGCTACACAGTGCCACTAGAAACCCCTCTTACCAAGGAGGGAATAGTTCTCGGCAATTATCGAACATGGCAATTCTGTCCCATCAGGGATCGTGGAAACAGTGCGATACTTTTCGCACAGTCACTCGTGCTCACTTTGTCTTAGAGAGATACACAGAATAAACAGTGGGGACATTTCCAATAAGCATTTATTGAACCAGTGTCATTCTAGTGTAAAATAGGTGTGCTGAAACAACCATTAGACAGAAACATATATAAATGATTATAAGCACCAACAGAATAAAAGGATGGTAGATTTCTACCATAGTGCTAAAACAATGAATACAGGCAGGTATTAAAATACATGGCAATAAAATGCGTACTCCTACGATGCGACCCTACCTAGATGTACCTTAGTGTACCTAGCACGTATGTAGGTGTGTAGACAAGAATGCCTCATGGATAAAGTCATCCCCATTACCTGAAGTGAGAGACTGTGAGACCCCATCCTGGCCTTGAGATGGACACCCCGCAAGGGATGTCAGACCACTGCGAGCTGGAGTGTCTACGTGCAGGAACCTCAGCGTCTCACGTCAGTGTGTCAGCATGGAAGCCCTTTTCTCCTCTGCCTTACCCCAGCAATATATGGTGTATAAATACCCAAAGTGGTACCCTCAGGGGTTCTACCTTGCTGTGGCATGTCGGACCTAGGATGCCAGAAGGAATGACCCTTAAACATAGTTATTATGCTGGAGATGGTAGTCCTACTGAGTTTCCAAGAATCCTCATGCATAATGGATTAGGCTAGTTTTCAAGGAAAACCCTACGTCCTCTAAGCTGCACCGTGACTAGGTAAAAGGTCAGTCCCCAGAACCGGTATGTAGTGTAATGGTAGGGGAGAATATAGGTGAAAGGTTAGGTGAGCCTATATTGGGGTACCTATATGAAACATAACATTGTCCTCTTCTCTTCTCCGGCGCCAGGAAGCACACAGCCTTCCACGATCCCCTAGCGAATCAAGTTTTGATCCAATCTGAACACACATTGCACATAGGATCCCTTTTCCACAACACGTGAAATGGAGAGATTCCTGTGGTAGAAAGCGGGGTGATCAAATAAGACCATAATTTCCTTTTTTTTTTTAAATCTTCCACTGGAGTATTGATGACCAAAGCTGTTTGCATTCCCTCCTTCAAATATGTATTCATATGTTCCACAAGACTATTGAAGACTGAAAATAAAGAGCTACTCTGGGATGTTTGATGTGATGTAGCACAACAAAATTATTCATTTGTGCAGATGAAAAGTGTGTGCCATTATCGGGCACTAATTCTTTGAGAGTGCTTCCAATACTAAACATTTTGCTCATAAATGTTATAACTGCCAATGTGGTGGGAGCTGATGTGAATTTAAATTAAACCCACATGGAAGAGTAATCAATCAATACAATGAGATATTTTTGTCAGTGGGTAAGAGATTGAAGGGCCCAGCAAAATCTAATGTGACTTTACACCAAGCATCATTTGGTGAGGACACAACATGCAATGGAGTGTGGCATGTTTTTCAGTGTTTGTATGAAGTAGACGGGTATTACAGCTGTCTAACCAATTTGAAACCTGAGTATACATTGAATGCCACCAAAATAGTTTTTTTAAGTGTCTGCAAGTTCCACCCACTCCTAAATGGCCTTCGTGAGCTGCTTCAATGAGTTTTTCACGAATACTCAATGGTGGGATGCTAACATCAGCACACATGAGAATTCTTTTCACAATGGATAGTTCACAATTCGGGCTCCAGGTTTAAACTTTAGCAGTCAGTCTACAACAGCAGGCCTCAAGCCATTCTTTCCTTTGTCACCCTAATGAATGACACAAAAGTGTTGCAATCCACATGCGATATTTAACTTTCCCTGCCATGGGCGTTTGTACCCTTATAGGGAGGTTAAACATGCCCATTAGGTATTAAGAAACATGTATCAGTTTTTAGGGGTCAGAATACATGCACTGGGCCTCACTAGGCATGCCAAAAAACAAGAAGAAACGGTGCTGAGCATGCTAAAAAGTGCAATTTCCCACAGTAGACATCAGAGAGATAAGGTTTCTAGGGTCAGCAGACCACCATGTCTGTGATCACCTTTGAAAAAAGTACACTTTTTTCACGGTCAGCCCATTTTCCATTAAAAAAAAAATTTTCTCTCAAAATGTCTGAGTGTTGGCAGCAGTCCTTATTACCACTGCCTATACCATAAGAATTTTTTTTTTTAATGTACAAAGGCATATGGGTCTCAAGTTGATCCCTTCATCTCTGACAATGGGACGCCACCCGAAATTGCCCGTCAGTAACTTTTCAATGTTTTGCAACTGGATTACAATTGCAAAACATTGATACCTATTTGGTATTTGGAAGGGACACCTACAACATGCTCCCTCCTAATAGCAAACTGATGTAAAATCTCAATCCCATTTTAGGAGTTAGAAAAAAGATATGAGTTCTAAAATGAGATTGACACATAGAAAAAAACAATTTAGCAATTGCAAAGTCTGATTGAGATATTTTGCAACCATAAAATCGGTTTCTACATCTAGTCCTAACTTCTGAATTAAAATTCAAAAGCTTAATTTGTAAACGTTTAGGTATTCTCTTCTGTTGGTTATTTTTAAAATGTTGGTCAGTTTATACTTTAATATTAAATCATCTGAAAATGAGTCAACACATTTCTACTCCGGCACCCAATTTTATTTTGAGGTAACTGGAAGTCACCCCCTATTCAGACAAGCTCAAATGTCTCTGCTACAAATGTTGTGAATGGAGGATGAAGAGCAATACATGATTAAGATAAGAACCCATTTGGACCCTTTTAAAGTTTTAACTTCAGTACCTCACATTTTATACCATCAACATACAAAACAGTAGATAGTCATGAAAATCAA
Source organism: Lissotriton helveticus (assembly GCF_964261635.1). Taxonomy (NCBI): domain Eukaryota; kingdom Metazoa; phylum Chordata; class Amphibia; order Caudata; family Salamandridae; genus Lissotriton; species Lissotriton helveticus. The sequence continues at coordinate 159,269,416 of NC_136071.1, read as the reverse complement.
TGGCTAATGTGTTTGTTACTTATTGTTCAGCGTACACTAAATCCATTGGTTGTCATTAGTGACTTTTCGAGTTTTCTTTGTAACAAGCCATTTCATTGGCATAGCAGCAGTTGTCATGTACTGTGTATTTGTATATGAGACCTCTAGAGGCCCTTAGGAGACTACTGACAAGTATTATGTAATCTGATGGGTGTGACTGGGTGTGGTTAATAAAGTTTGTGATGCAGTGCATTCAGTTAATGGTTGCATGCTGAAGAATAAAGAAACACATGCAAACCAGAGCTCTGTATGTGGCGTGGGCTGTTACATGCTCCTGGGCTGAGGAAGACCCTACAACTGGCGACGAGATAGGGGATACATGCCCCCAAGGACACAAGACTGCTCTCCCTGAGAGTTTGCTGTGGTCCAGCAAACTGCTTGTGCATGCCATGTGTGCCCCAAGAAGCAGTTGGTGCATGCGAAATCAAAGCGCAACTTTAACTTTTGAGAGTCCTCAAAGAAGGGGAAGGCCCTACGGAGGAGCAGAATCAGTTAGCCTGCTAATAAACTACTGGTATGGCAGAAAGAATAGATACTGCACCACAGCATAATACAGAGCAAGCAACAATACAAAGCATACTTCTAAAGACAATGACAATCATATACGAAGACGTGCTAGAGGCAGTGACAGCCAGGTGCAGGAAAGCAATAAAGGCAAAGATTACCAGGCACAGAGAAACGCTAAAGGCAAAGATAACCAGGTACAAAAAGTACAACAGTGCCAACCGGAGGGAATAGGAAAAGCGCCACTTGACCTCCAATCGAAATTTGAACAGATGGCGGTGCTCTCAGATGGCATCTATGACAACCAAGGCGTTGGCACTAGTTTTGCACTTACAAAGCCATTGGTCTGCTCAGAAGCAATCACAGAGGTGGCTGGTGGCACTCAGCACAACTCAAAAAATCTTCAAGCTTTGACGCTCTCAAATGGTTGTTGAAAAGAGTGCCAAATATGGCGCTGCCACGTTCCTGAAATCACCACTTCCATTCAATACCGCCAAAAAGCTGAATATTGGCGCCAGATAAACTGTATGGATTGAAATATTTGATTACTTCATTGAAGCTATAGAGGAAGCAGATGACATAAAGATAATCAAATACTTAAAGAACCTTGTAGGTGATAGAGTAAAAGAAGTGATAAATAAAATATCACAAGCAGATGAAGTCTCATAGCGACAAATCAAGAACACATGGATGCTAAGTTCATTTCAATGTCGAATGTCGACTATGAAAGGCATACTTTCAACCAAGCAAGACAGCAACCTGATGAGATGAAGGATGAATTTGTTGAGAGACTTGATATGCTTATAAACTACTGCAACTTCACTGGATTCAATGATGATGATGCCATGCTTCTTAGAGTTATCGATGGCTGCCTCTCTGATTCATTCTGATGACGCATGCTGCAAGAAATGCTCACTGAGAGAGACGCTGTCTTTTCTCCTGCCGAGAAAACCAGCTCCAGTGTTTCCCTGTCACCCTTGCGGGTTGCTGGGAGATTGAGTCCTGAGAGAGGGATACAAGACCTCCTTCATTCTATGAACCAAGGTACGGAGCTGATTAGACCCTTAGAGAATTCTTGATTTAGATTCTTGGCAGAAACTATCTTAACTCAAACTACATCTCACCTACTCCTTCCCATGTACTAGGCTTAGGTTAGGTACACCGGGGTAGGCGTATCTTAGAAGCACCAGTTGAGTACGTTTAGTCATTATTTTATCATTGTATGTATTTTATCTATTTTAAACACCGTATGGCTTAGAAACCATACCATGCTTTCACAGTATTATTTTATAATACTCCTTTTACTGTGCGCACTTTACTTTATGACAAGTATTGCGATTGTAGCAATTCACTTCTCTTGCATGAGAAAGAAGACTGTTCAATAAATAACCTCTTTTATTGAAAACGCCCGTCTCTCTGTTTCTCTGCACTTCTGGTGAAACTAAGCATGCACGATTGATTGAGTAAAATAGCTATCTATTGTTTCCGCGACTCTGGAGATATACTCCTTATTCTTGGGGGAGCAAAGTTGTCATGTTTATGCGGTTGTCAGAAACTAATCCCTTCTTGTGAATTCGAGAACATTTCTAGTGACCTCTGAGCCAGCTGGCATTCATAATTAAGTCTAACATATTCAATAGAGACCTAGTCGACCTAAGTCCTACGTCTAACCTATCGTTTATGTTATTCCAATGCGCAGAGCCTATTGGGAATATAGGAACTACACTACACCCTCAGTAATGGACTTTGTTTCATGGTAGTTCAAGAGATTGGATGACATTTTCGCAGCATGGGGTGTTCCTTCCATTCTCAAATCTGACAATGTTCCACCTTTCAATAGCAGAGTTTTCAAAGACTTTATTAATCATTTGAACATCAATCATCAGAAAAGCACAACTCTCAGGTCACTGGCAAATGGCGTTTTTGAATGATTTATGAGTACTTTAAAAACGGTGGTTCAGCGTGCTGCACTGGAAGGAATCTACCTCAAATCAGCTTTACGCACAGCCCTCCGTGGCCTGTGTTCCACTCCTCTTTCCACAACAGGAGAAAGTCCTGCCACCTTGCAGTTTGGAAGAGCTCTTGGAATGAAGGTCTTACAATAGAACACCAGATCATCAATGGGCACTGATAAGACTCGTGTCACTGATACATCTAGCAAAATGCAAAATGAGGGCTCACGCCAATAAGCACCAATGTGTTTGAGACACGACCTTTGAGAAAGGAGACCAAGTTCTTGTCAAGCAACAGCGAACATGAAAGGCTGACGCTCCGTTTGATGCTGAACTGCTAAGGGTTGTGGAGAGCAAATGACGTATGATAAATGCCCAACTAGCTGGAAAATTCATATCCAGAGACTCGTCACACTTTAAGCCTTTGCCTCGCTATTCAACGGCTCCACACCTCATGAGTGAGGCAAGTCCACCTGAGTGCCCAAGTCGAGCATCCGTCTCTTCTCCAGAGATGCCAGATAAAGGTACCCCTCTTCTATTTAATACAACTAGATTTGGAAGACCATTCACCTTGACGACTGATTGAGGAGTTATAATGTGTATATTTGTATATATTTGTTTGTATTTTTTATTTAACAAAGGGGGAGATGTTGTGTCCTTTGTTTGTGTATATGATGCATCTAGTGGCCCTCTGCAGACACCTTACAAGTGTTATGTATTCTTGTGGGTGTAACTGGGAAAGATTAATAAGGGTTGTGAAGCAGTGTGTTCAGTTAACGGTTGCACGCTGAAGAATAAAGACGTGCAAGCTGCCGCCGTCTGTGCAGGTAATAGCGGTAGGGCCACATGAGGGGGAATTTCGAGGGAAGATGCTGAGGGAAATAAATAATTAATTTTCCCTCTGCATCGTCCCTCAAAACTCCCCCAACATGGCCCCACCGCCAACTGCTGTTACCTGCACGAACTGCAGCGGCATGCAAGCCAGAACTCCATGTGTGCCATGGTCTATTACATGTTCCTGGGTGGGACAGACGCTTCAGAAGTATGCGTCCACATAAAGAGAGTGTGCAGGGATGGTAGGGGGAAACTTTACCTTTCATAATAAAAAAATGCGGCCACCGATCCAGGATCGATTTCTTTCTTGTGGACTCATTTATTAGCAAAAGCACCACTAAAGTCACCCATGACCCGGAACATCTTTCCCACTACTTTGTAGTCACTTTAGAGATTGCTCTTAAGAACGGGCCTCTCTCCCGCAGGTGGACCTTAAATCGCTCTCTGCTTTTGAGGGCCTCAGGTAGTGGAGAAACTGAAAACCACCACAAAAGATTTTTTTCTCTTCAATTGGAATTCAGCTCCCCTCCATATTGTATGGGATACATATAAGGCCTATTTAAGAGGCATTCTAACAGGCCTGGCTGTTGCACAAAACAGGGAAGTCAGGGATGATACTAAAAAGCTTGAAGCTATAGCACATAATCACCAGCTAGAACTTGAACAAAACCTGGGAGGCACAAATGTGTCACAAACTAAGAAAAAGTTTCAAACAGCAAAATCTGAGCTTGCTCATTATTTTGAAAGTAATTATTAGGCAAACATGGGAGTCCAGCAGGCTGTTGCACCACGAATATAGAGAGGGGTGTGGCAAAATGCTTGCTTGGAAAACCAAAGCCAATCAAGAAAACAGATAAAAGATCTTAGATGCCAAAACTCGGGAGGTATAATCTCCGATGATGGTGAGATGGAGAATGCGTTTTCCCAGTTTTTCCAGGACCTTTATACAGAGGATGTGAGGGTTGGTGATGAACAAATTGAAGGCTTACTTCAGGACTTAGAGCTTCCATCCCTCCAGGGGATGGATAAAGACAATCTAAATGGCCCCATTAGTCTTGAAGAAACTCTTCAAATTATTAGGGGTCTAACAAACGGTAAAGCTGCTGGCCCAGATTCCCTCCCAAAGGAGATTTACACCATACAGAGGGTCGAGCTTGCCCCGATACTATTACAACTCCTTAACTCTGCTTTTATCTGCGGGCAGAATCTCCTGTTGTCTTGGGATGTAGCCACCATAACTATACTTCTTAAACAAAATAAGAATCTGAGGGCCTGTGAATCATACAGACCCATCTCCCTCCTTAACAGTAATGTAATGTAAAAAATATTTCTAAAGCGCAACTAACACCAGACGGTTTCTTGGCGCTCGAGCTCAAGGGGGAAGACAGTCCACAAAACAAAAGGTGTTAGTGATAAACATTACAGAACAAATGAGTTTTAAGAAGGGTCCTGAAACGAATATAGGAGGAAGCAAATCTTATACCTGGAGGGAGTGAGTTCCAAAAAGAAGGGGCAAGAAAAGAAAAACTCAAGCCTCTGTGTTTCTTGCGTTTAACGACTGGAACCTCAAGCAAGGCGAGATGAGAGGAGCGAAGGTTGCGGGAGGGAACATAAGGGTGTATTAGTGAGGAGATAAAGGACGGAGCCGTTCCGGCAAGGGACTTAAAAATAGTGCAACCTAATTTAAATTTACAGCGCTCGGACACGGGAAGCCAATGAAGGGATTTTAACAAAGGACGTATGTGTTGGTGCCTGGGTTGGTGATAGATGAGACGCGCAGCCTGGTTCTGAACAAGCTGTAACCTCTTCATTAGATACGCGGGGATGCCAACGTAGAGAGAGTTGGCGTAATCTAACCTTGAGATGACTAAGGCTAACCGAACTAAAATAAGGGCCTCATTGGTCAGAAAACAGGCAATCTTTCGGACTTTCCGCAACTGGAAAAAACTGGAAGAGACTACGGCATTAATCTGGGGCTTCAATGTAAGATCGTTACTAATGATCACCCCCAGACTATTTGCTGAGTCGACTGGACTAGGGGAGGGACCCAACCTCGCAGGCCAAAAGGTGGATTTCCATGGGTTGGCAGCACCCCCGACAAGGACCAGCTCAGTCTTGTCGGGGTTAAGCTTGAGGTGGTTAGCCCCCATCCAGTCACTGATATGACATAGGGATGACTGAAAATTGATGATGGACTGGTCCGAGGAGTCAATATTAAAAACCAGCTGAATGTCATCCGCGTAATTAAACGTGGTGACATGGCTGCCTCGCAGAGAGCGAATAAGGGGGACCAAGTATAAATTAAAAAGGAGAGGGGATAAGGAGGAACCCTGCGGGACACCACAGGTCAGTTCGACCCTGTCCGCAGTAAACTGCGAAAGTCGGACTGCCTGATGGCGACTGCTTAAAAAGGAGCGGATCCATTCAAGAGCAGTACCCTGAACGCCAGCCTCCCTGGCACGGTCGACCAGAATATCATGGTCGACCGTGTCGAAGGCTGCCGACAGGTCCAGGAGCACCAAAACCTGACTGATGTTAGAGTCCGCTCCTCTTCGCAGTTCCTCCATAACTGACAATATACCAGACTCCGTAGAATGGGCGGGTCTAAAACCAGCCTGTTGGGGATCGAGATATTTTGAATGCTCGATGAATGAGCTCAAGGTGTTGGTCACATGAGACTCAAGAATGTTGCCAAGGTAAGGGAGAAGGGAAATGGGACGGTAGTTGCCCATGATCGAAGGGTCTGCCGTTGTTTTTTTTAAGATAGGCACAACCTCTGCAACTTTAAATAAGCTGGGAACTAAGCCAGAGGAGAGAGACTTATTCAGAAGCCCCAAAGGGGGAAGCGGACAGGCTGTAAAGGCCTCACGAAGATTTAGGGGGGGGCAGCAATCAGTGGGGGACCCAGAAATAACCTTATTTAAGAGAGCTAAAAATGCCTCCTCCAAAATAGGAGGGATCTGAGTCAATTGCTGAGGGTTAAGAGAGGACAAGGAAGAATTAAACATAAGGGAAGGGGAAGAGCCCGCAAGGGCAATGCTGTTTTTAATGTTGGCAATTTTGTCCACAAAGAATTGGTTAAGGGAATCGCAAAGCGCACGAGAGGGAGGAGGTTTGATGGTAACCCTATCTGGGTGTGATAGCTCCTCCACAATGGAAAAAATATCTTTAGTTTTAGAAGCCGACTCAACGATCTTTTTGGAAAAATAAGAGGTCTTGGCAAGTAGGACCGCTGCTTTGTACTCTTTGAGCAGGGACGTGAAGCGCAGTCTCGTATCGACAGCATAGCCTCGTCGCCAGCGGCGCTCGGCTTGCCTTAGGCCTTTAAGATCTTCGGTAAACCACCTTTGTGCATCGTGCAGGCGCTTGAGCTCGATCTGCTTGAGAGGAGCGACAGCATCGCTGGCTGATTTGAGCCAGCACGTAAGAGCGGCGGCTTGAGTATCAATAGGGTCAGAGTCAGAGGGAGAGGGAATTGAGGTTCTGAGAAGATTGACAAATTCACTAAGGTCAGCTCTATTCCAGTTCCGGGCCGAAAGGTTACCTTCTAGGGCTCTACTGGGGTAAGAGGTGACCGTTAGGAGAAAGGAAATGATGGAATGGTCTGACCATAAACAGGGGGAGATAATAGGGGCAGAAATATCCAGGTTCAGAGTCCAGACCTGGTCTAGGACATGACCTTTGATGTGAGTCGCTGCGTTTATGTGTTGGCTGCAGTTCATTCCAGATAGAAGATCGGAAAACATAACAGAACAAGCGCTCTCCTTCTCGTGAGTAGGCCAGTAATTAAAGTCCCCTAGAACTAGAATTTTAGAGTGATTAATCACTAATTGGGAGAGCATGTCGCCAAACAACATTGGAAAATCAGGCATTGACTGAGGGGGGCGGTATGCTAAGACACAAGTTAAGGGGAGTCATTGGAGAATCCAATCTCAGCACAAGAAGATCGACCAAAGGAATACTAACAGTTGACAGGGTGGAAAATCTATATGGAAATTGTATAATAGCTGCTACCCCACCTCCTGGCCTACCGCTGGCTCTGTTCGCTTGGAGAATATAATAACCAGCGGGAGTTGCTGCAAGAATGTCTGGGGAAGACTCCTCGTTAAGCCAAGTCTCAGTCAGCAGCAATATATCAGGTTTCAAGGAGTCTAAGTAATGAAATATTTCCAGCTGGTGTTTTACCAGAGAGCGAGTATTAAGATAACTCACGTTAAGTTGGGAATATAAGGGCCCTGTGATAGGAGGGGAGTCTGAATCTGGAGAAGGAAGTGAAGTGGGGAAGAGGACAGGGGCCGAGGATAAAAGGAAGTCTATCTCAGGGACAGTTTCCCTGTCACAAAATAACCCCAGTGACTCAAGTCTAGTCCGAGTAATCATGGTGAGAGGCCGATTGACATGCAATGAAATTAAATCGGAAGATGAGTATCTAAGCAAGTAGTCAGGGGGACTTTCCCCTTGCCCCGGTCGGCCGCGGACGGGCGCAGACGGGCTTACCATAGGCGCACTTTCGGCGCGCCACTGGAGCGCCCGCTGCGCTTCCGGAGGGGCATTGCAAATTGAGGCTAAACCTCACCCCCAACTAGACCGCAGCGCGCGTCACCGCCGGGTCCATGTCCACACCAAAGATGGCGCCTGCCCTCCACAACAAGCGGCATGTCAGCCGTGATGGACTGGGGCAGGGAGGCACACCTTGCTGGAGGAACGGGTATTAAATCACCCGCAGTCTGGCCCGGAGTAAAATCAAGAAAGGAAAATGAGGGGAGTGATTATTAAAATTATCGGGCGGGAAGCGCGATTAAAAAGGTATACGGCGGAATAGGGAACGGGTAGCAGAAGAGCTCCACACAGTGTCACTAGCTCGCAGTCTGCCCCCAGCGCTCAGCGGACCTTCGGGAATGCTGCCACCACACCTTCAAGCGCCGCGAGACGCCCCTCGCTTGTGGCCAATTTGAGGCTAAATCCCACCCCCAACTAGACCGCAGCGCGCGTCACCGCCGGGGTCCAGGTCCACACCAAAGATGGTGCCTGCCCTCCACAACAAGCGGCACGTCAGCCGTAATGGACCGGGACAGGGAGGCACACCTTGCTGGAGGAACGGGTATTAAATCACCCGCAGTCTGGCCCGGAGTAAAATCAATTAAGGAAAATGAGGGGAGTGATTATTAAAATTATCGGGCGGGAAGCGCGATTAAAAAGGTATACGGCGGAATAGGGAACGGGTAGCAGAAGAGCTCCACACAGTGTCACTAGCTCGCAGTCTGCCCCCAGCGCTCAGCGGACCTTCGGGAATGCTGCCACCACACCTTCAAGCGCCGCGAGACGCCTCTCGCTTGTGGCCAATTTGAGGCTAAACCCCACCCCCAACTAGACCGCAGCGCGCGTCACCGCCGGGGTCCAGGTCCACACCAAAGATGGCGCCTGCCCTCCACAACAAGCGGCACGTCAGCCGTGATGGACCGGGGCAGGGAGGTACACCTTGCTGGAGGAACGGGTATTAAATCACCCCCAGTCTGGCCCGGAGTAAAATCAAGTAAGGAAAATGAGGAGAGTGATTATTAAAATTATCGGGCGGGAAGCGCGATTAAAAAGGTATACGGCGGAATAGGGAACGGGTAGCATAAGAGCTCCACACAGTGTCACTAGCTCGCAGTCTGCCCCCAGCGCTCAGCGGACCTTCGGGAATGCTGCCACCACACCTTCAAGCGCCGCTTAGAAAATATATATTCAGATCTAATCAAAACGACTGGACAAGGTGGTGGGAACTGTAATTCACACTGACCAAAAAGGCTTTATGAAGGGGAGACAGCTTCATGAGTTAACTCAAGAATGAATTAATCAGTGCTATTGACCTAACGAGGGAATATGACATCCTTCAAAAATGAGGACCCTAGACGCTGCCAAGGCCTTCAATAGGGTTAGTTGGCCGTTCCTGTATAAGACGATTGAACGTTTCAACCTAGGAGAAGTTTTCTTGGCAGCAATTAAAGCACTGCCAGTGCTAGTACACAGCTGTAGTGACTGTGGTAATTTTCCTCTGGAATCCTGGGAGTCCATCCTTCTCCCTTTCCACACCTAACTCTCGGGGTAATTAGGGTGAGTAGTCAAAGGCTCCTGAAGGTGTAATGCTGTTTCAACAGCTCAGATATCGAAAGTCAGACAACAGAGACCATACTGTATAGTTCAAGCCAGTGCCTATCTTAGTGAAAAGAAAGTACATTAATCTCACAGCAAACAAATATACTACTCAGTTCAATAGGGATACAGTTACAGGGTTGCACACTCCTCTTTCCTCCTCAGAGAAGTGCTACACCACCTTCTCGCCATTTTAGGACTTCTCCTACTGCCTACAGAGACTATTACGAAGAACTAGGATCTAAATTAATTAGCCACAGGTGTAAGAAACTCTGGGTTACTTCCTGGTCAATGCATAGATCAGTTCAACAGTTTTTGCCACAATGAAGTCAGACTGGGGTAGGACTAGTGTTCTTATGGCAGATGTACATGTGCACCTTCAGGTTTTCAGCCTTCCACAGCTAAACCTTGTTTTACCTGCTAGGTGGAGATGGAGCTGTTGAAACACTGGTGAGTGCATTCTGTGAACCCATTCCTGCGGCAACAACTATGATTAGGCATGACCAGGACCACAGCGTCACTGTGGTCATGGATCATTGGACAGGGATCAATGTGGCATGTCTACATAGTGGATGCTCTTCTTTGGCAGGCCAGGTACTGGTGGGTGCTTGGCTTCTGCAGTTGCAGGATTTGAAGCAGATCTTCAGTGTTGACAACTTCAACATCCACGCAGGATCTGCATGGGAAACCGGCACACTTCCACCTGCTTGGCAGCTGGATTGCACACTGTTACTTTCATTTGAATGTCTTAGCCTAGTTCTCTGGCCGGGGAGACCCCTCATGACACAGGCTGACATCTGGCTTTGCTCCTGCAGGTATTCCCCTATACTGAGCTCCCTCATAGTGCCGCCCCCTCCTCCAACCGTCCTAAAATGCTTTAGTTATAAAGTTGGATTTTACATTTAGGAGCTCTCCAAGAGAAAATGTGCCTTGTCTGGTGTCATGTAGCAAAGAGAAATCAGTGGTGCAAGTCAGATGGGTCCAAAATAAGTATTATGGTCTGACACAGCCATAGATGCCCATAGTAGGAGCACAGCCCCTGAAGTCCCTGTAACTATACCACTGTTACACAGGGGTGGCTCCTCCATTATGGATGAGGAGCGTTGCCCCACTGCCAGCTGATGGTAAATAAAATGATAATAAAACATTTTTATTATCATTTTATTTATTTCTGTCTGTGCTGCTTACGTGGGAGTGGGAGGGGTTGGGTGGGGTGGGGCCCAGCCATGGCAGGGATGAATAGTGTGCACTTATAAGTGTGCATGTCAGTTTGGCCAGCCGTCTTAAACCGGCCAAACTGACATGCGCACTTATGTGTCTCCAATCCAGCTGTGTTCCTCAGGCGGGTTGGAGAAATGTCACAGGCTCCCATGCACTGTTTGAGTGGAAAACGAGGCTGCTCAGACCAATCCTGGCGTTGCTCTTATGCAGCTTCTGGATTGGGTGGAGAGCCTGTGCTTTTAGGCCTATCCACTTGCGGAGGAAGAGAGGAGCAGGAGCAACGAGTTGGCCGGCAGTGGGAGCGGATCCAGAACGGAGTGGCAGGTAAGTGATTTTTTTTATTTACAAACCCCTCCTCCCCACCCCTGCCCTACCAGTTTCAATTGGCAGCAGCCACCACTGCTGTTACATCTCAGCGTGCACTCCTCCCAAGCCACTAAGAATGTGTACTGCCTAGACAGAGGGACCGTGGTATCTCATCAATCATTATATTCCAGTCATGCAGTGGGCGCGAAAGCTAGTGCAGGCCACCAGAAACACAGGGAAATGAGCTGTGTTTAGTTTGGTCAAACAGTTGACCTCATCATAGTGGAAGATGCCTTCGAGATGGCAATGCTGCTGAAAAAACCTCAGCCCTTAACACTTCGCAAAAGCGTGTCTGAAATTATACCATGCTACTACTGCCAACAACATCAAACAAGTGGCAGTATAAGAAAAGGACTGTTTGTGCTGCTCAAAAAACATAAAAGGAGTTATGCTGCAAAAGTACAATAAAAATATATGAAGGAATAATTTCATTGCATCATCACCTTCAAGTTACAAGCGTAGGAAACAAACATACACATTCTCTAAATGGCATGGCCTGATCCAAAACCTGATGAACAGCCCATCCAATCAATTCCTCAAGCGGTCCGGCCCTATGCCCCAGTCTATATTTTATATGCTGACATGAGGAAATATTAAGAGCTAAACCAGTCTGGAGCCAAACTAAAAGCTAATAACAATACAAACTCAAAAATCCTGGAATAGACTTTGAAGTTTTATAAACTGGGACTGAGGCACTTTTTACAGTAGACTCAAGAACGGCCAGGGAAAAACTCATGATGTTTCCTAATCAAAAGTTTTATCTTCCATACTAAAATACTTCAATGCAGATCAAAAATCTACAGCAGGACAAGCCAGGAAGCAGTAGTGAGAGCATTCTCATGGGATAGTGGAACCATGCATGCCATCACCACATGTCCATTACCACGTGTCCACTACTGTGTGTGTGTGTGTGTGTGTGGATACATATGTAGGGATATATATATATATATGTGTATATGTGTGTGGATATGTATATATTCACACACACAAATACCCTTAAATCCTAAAACCTCCCTTGCCACCCAGATGCCTTTACTCACCCTAAACCCTAGAAACACCCTTGCCACCCAAATACTCTTACCCACCATAAACCATAAAAACCTTGCCGCCCAAATTCTCTTACCCACTCTAAACCCTAAATATACCCTTACCACCCAATACTCCTACCCACCCTAAACTCTTAAAACGATGTACCACCAAAATACCCTTACCTAACCTAACCCCTAAAACACCCTTACCACCAAAACACCAGTACCCACCCTAAACTAACCCTGGGCGTAGTAGGCGTAGTGGGGCTACGCGAAGTGGACCAGAAACTACGTCCACCTACGCACTTCGCGTAGCCCCACTATGCGCCACCCGCCTCCCTCCCGCCCTCGCTAAATACTACCTGCCTCCCTCCTGCCCTCCCTAAATACTTAAATAATGATTTTAAAAAGAATAAACACCACTTACCTTGTCAGCTGCGTCTCCGGGGCTCCCTCTGGTAACCGCGCCGCCATCTTGGACACTAATGCGCATGCGCGGCCGCCCGCGCATGTGCATTTCTCGTGAGAAATGCGCATGCGCGGGCGGCCACGCATGCGCATTAGTGTTCGAGATGGAGGCACGGTTACCAGAGGGAACCCCGGAGACGTAGCCGACAAGGTAAGTGGTGTTTATTCTTTTTAAAATCATTATTTAAGTTTTTAGGGAGGGAGGGAGGCGGGTGGCGGGCAACTTCGCTACGCCCACGGAGTGGGCGTAGTGTTGCCTGCTACGCCTACTTCGCAAATGGCGAAGTAGGCAACACTACGCCCACTCCGTGGGCGTAGTGAAGTACTACGCCCAGGGTTACCCTAAACCCTAACATCACTCTTGCCACCCAATTTCCCACCCTAAACCCTAATATCAATCTTGCCAACCAAATACCCTTACCCACACTAAACTCTAAAAATACTCTTGACACCCAAGTACCCCATCCAACGTAAACCGTAAAAACACCTTAGTCACTCCAATACCCTAATACACCCTAAACCCTAAAAATACCCTTGCCACCCAAATGACTTTATCTACCCTACATCCTAAAAATACTCTTGCCACCCAAATACCCTCACCTACCCTAAACCCTATTAAATATCCTAGCCTCCTAATAACCTCACCCACCCTAAACCCTAAAAACACCCTTACCCTAATATATTCTTTTTTATGTGAATATATATTATTTGTTTTCACTAAAAAGAAAGGTTATAAGGCCATTATAGTTAGATTCAGATTTCACACCCACAAAAACAGAGAAATTTAGTAGTTATAGTTAGAGTTAGCTCAAGTAGCTATAACTCATGCCCTAAGGTAACTATAACAAGCGCCACCAACATGCAGTGCAAATGTTGCACTGATATTATCAATGATGTCATTGAAGATCTAATGAGTGATGTAATACATAGGGTAATTAGCAGTGCATGGTGAGGGCAAGAGTTATAGTTACCTTAGGGCACAAGTTATAGTTACTTGAGCTATAACTCGGCAGTGCAGGCAGGGGGTTGGCCACAGGGCCACAGGCTTGGCCACCCCCCAAAGTCTCCCATCTGGGAAGGGGGGGCGCGCAGTCCCCCTCCCTGGGCAGTTTTTGGTCTGGAAATTCCATCCCCTGGGCCCCACCATATTTCTTTAGGGGAGGGGTACGTAGCCCCCCTCCCCAGATCGATTTCAGCCCCAGGGGATCCCATGTTCTAGTGACAGGCCACAAACACAGCCCTCTCCCCAGACCAATTTCTGGCCCCGGAGACCTCATTTTTTGGGGCTGAGACATATTAGGGAAGGGGAGGGGGCATGCAGCCCCTCCTTCCCGGGCTGATTGTGGCCCCGGGAACCCCATCTCCAGAGGCCCGGCCACATTTTGAAGTGGAGGGGGGCATGCAGCCCCACTCCGTGGGCCAATATTGGCCCCTTAGAGCCCACCGCAGGATGGGGAAGGGGGCGCATGACTACCCTCCCTGGACCGATTTCAGCCCCAAGGACCCAATCCCCCAAAATAAGTGAAGGATTTCGGCACCTGCCCCATTCCTATTAAAGCTGGGCCATTGGATGGGGTTCCTGGGGCCAAAATCAGTCGGTCTAGGGAGGCGTCCCCATCACCGCACGGCCCCCCTGCTCATTTATACATCCTGCTGGAGCCCGGGATATGGGGTCACCTTGTCAATATTTGGCCTGGCGAGAGGGGCCATGTGGACCCCCCCCCTACCTGAATATATAAATAAATTCCCCCTGTGACCTGGCCCAACCGGGGGCGCAAGAAAAGGCAAGTGCAGGCAAATGTGCTTGCTTTTTTATTCTTTTATTTCCTCTCAAATTCTACTCGAATTTGTGAGAAGTTTATTATTATATTTTTTTTTAATGTTGCCCCCCAGCAGGGTCCCTTTGGGACTAGGGGTAAGAGTATCCCTACTCTGCCCCTTATGTTTGTAGTTGTTTTGCCTTGGGATTCTGTCCAAGTACCCAAAATGGCTGTCAACACTTCCTGGTTAAAGTGTTCGCAGCTGATCAGATCTCACCAAGAGATCTGTCAGGTCAGGAACACTAGATAGCTATAAATATTTTTTCTTTAATAACTCCAAAACTACTGAGCCTATTTACACCAAATTACAAAAAGGGCTTTTTCTGGGGTGAGAGCTAGCTTTCTGGCAAATTTGGTGTAATTCCGTTCAGTGGTTCGGGCTGCAGTCATGTGCCAAATCCCTACGGGAACCTGCATGAGGAAAACTTGTTTTTTGACCCCCTTTTTTGTTGGCTTCCACTTGACAAATCACCCCAAAACTTTCCAAATGGCAGCTGAAGTGAGTGGCAAACTTGTTTTGAATATTTTCTGAAGATTCATCAAACGGTACCAAAGTGATTAGCAAAACAAAAAATGCTTTTCCGATGGAAACCTGATCCTAACTGTAACTACCTACTGGAGACCACCAATAGGTTTACATAATATATTTATTACCTACTAGCAGTCATCAGACAAATGGGGCAATGTTGTCCTCATGTGTAGAACGAATTATGCCAAAGAAGCACTCCGCCAACTCAATGACAGAGCATGTTACATGAGAGTAGAAGTGTTGTATCTCAAAAGTCTAGAAGAGAGATATTGTAGCCTACTACAAAGTTGGTATGATAAACAACTTTTAAATTGGGGCAAACGACAATTTCTCACAAATGTGACCCCCCATGAAACCAACATTCTACCTCCTACGTAAGATACATCAAAACCCCACCGATCCACCAGGGCGACCAATTGTATTGTCTGTAAACAGCTTATTTGAGAGTGCCCCCATCTTTGTTGATCATTTCTTGTTTACTTATGTGCAAACTCTAAATTCATACATTAAAGATACTAAAGATTCCTTACAAAAAATTGAGTATCTGTATTGGGGGAGTGAATCATGGATGGTCACCTTAGATGTTGAGAGTCTATACACATGCATAAGACAGACTGATGGATAAATGGCATGTAAACATTTCCTTGAAGCAAGAAACATCCATAAATAGGAAATAACACATATGGTTCTGCAAATGTATGATAATCAATATTACAAACAAATACAAGGGACTTCCTTGGGTACTGGCTTTGCCCCAGTTATGCCAATCTCCTGGTGGGCTGGTGGGAAAAGCAAGTCCTCTGACTAACCAAATAAGTCTATGGCTGAAGTATATTGACAATATTTTTTTTGTGTGGCAAGGCAGTGAGAAAGAATTGATTATTTATTTTGTGAGCTGAATAAAAATAACTTGAATCTCAAATTCACTATGCAACCAAGTCAGAAGAATATAGAATTTCTAGTTTTAGGCTTTCTGTAGTGAATAGAATCCTTACTTCTGAGCTACACAGGAAAAGTGTGGCAGGTAATTCTATCTTACACGCAGCCAGTTACCAACCTTAAATGGAGCATTCACTTCAGCGAATTCCCCAGGGCTAAAAGAAATTGCAGCTCTGAGGAATCGTATCAGAAAACCAAAGGAAGAATGACTGAGAGATTAAAGAGAAGGAAGTACCCAGGGAAGGTGTTAAAACAAGCAGAACAAAAGAAATCTAACATAAACAGAGAAGAAGCCCTTGACATCATAAGAACGAGAAAACCAAAGGTGCTAACAATCTCATCAGATTTATCACAAAATTCAGCAGTCAGGACAAGGATCTCAGAAGAATTCTTAAACGTAGATGGGGCATTTTGAAACAAGAGCCTATCCTAAAAGACAAGAATGGACAGGCACCCTCCATCATATTCCAAAAGAATTTGTGGTTCAAAGACATGCTGGTTAACAGCCACTTAACACCCAGTAAATCAAACTGGTTGAGACCAAGTAAGGGCTTCTTTTTAAATGTGGAGGGAGCAAAGCCTGCAACCATCACTCTCTCATTTCCTTCACTATTAACATTGGTTCCCCTCACAAACACCCCCGCCCCAAGAACGTCTTTGCGCGTAGCTGGAATCGTGCTGACCTGTCTTCCCTCTCTCACTCCCTTGCTTCTTCCCCCCCTGACCTCAATGGCATTTCCCTTGATTCACAGGCTGCTGCAGTTGGCAACTGGCTGTCGTCTGCCTGCGATCTAGTAGCCCCCCTCAAGCTAGTTAAGTCCATTCGCCCACACGAGGCTCATCGTTGGTTTAACTCTGAGCTTAAGATCCTCAAATTGGAACTCAGACGCTCTGAGCGCCTTTGGCGCCGTAGCTACTGCCCTGACCTCAAGGAGAAATATAAATCTCTTCTTAAAGAGTACAAGAAAACCATCCTCGTGACTAAGTCTAAGTACTTCTCCGAACAAGTAATCCTTTCGGCCAACAAATCTAAAGAGATTTTCTCCTTGGTCAACAATTTGGCTACTTCCGATCGTGCTTGCCCTAACTTTATTCCTTCTCAGGCCCTCTGTACCTCTTTAAACGACTTCTTCATTGAGAAGATCGTCAAAATTAAATCCAACATTTCTATCACTCCTTTTACTCCACTCCACTCTGTCCCCTCTGTGTCTAATTCTTCCTTTTCCTTTTTTCCACCCCTTTCTCTGGATTCCTTTTTAGTTCTGCTCACAAAAATCAAGTCCGGCTCTCCTACTGACTGTGCCCCTGCTCGCATTCTTAAAACTCTCTTTTCTTCTTGCCCTGCTACCCCTCTTTCCCTTCTTAATGCTTCCCTCTCCACTGGATCGGTCCCTTCTTCATTTAAATCTGCTATTGTTTCTCCCATACTTAAAAAACCTGGTCTTGATTCCTCCCTCCCTTCCAACTTCAGGCCTATCTCTCTCCTTCCCTATCTTGCTAAAATTCTGGAATCTTACGTCACTTCTTGTCTTTCTACTTATGTTGAGCAGAACCAACTTCTCGCTTCTCACCAAGCGGGTTTTCGCTCAGGTCATTCGACCGAATCTGTGGTGCTCGCCGTTCTTGACGAACTGAAAGCCAAGGCTGACACCAATTCTCCCCAAGCCTTGGTCCTCCTCAACCTCTCCGCTGCGTTTGACACGGTCGACCATAACATTCTTTTGGACCGTGTCAGCGCAGCGGGCATTAGAGGCGCTGCCCTCTCCTGGATCACGTCCTTTCTAACAGGACGTTCACAAGCTGTTCACCTCCCCGGTTTTTCTGCCCTCCCCCTCCCGGTGCCCTGTGGGGTTCCCCAAGGTTCTTCCCTCTCTCCTCTTCTCTTCAATCTTTATATTCACCCACTTATCTCTTCTCTTCTTCAGCTGGGGGTCTCAGTGTTTAATTACGCAGATGACCTCCAGCTTGTCTTTGACCTTTCTTCTTCTTCTCACTCCCTATCGTTTTTTCGTTCCACCATGGTCTTTATTTCTGGGTGGATGGGCGCCAATCACCTCAAGCTCAACCCAGATAAGACTGAGCTTGTCCTGATTGGCGGCTCATCCAGCCCTTGGTCCTCTGCTTTTTGGCCCCCCTCCCTTGGTCCTCCTCCCACCCTGGTTGCCTCCGTCAAAACATTGGGCATTAAGGTCAGCCAGGACCTGTCCATGCATGGCCAGGTCAGTGCTGTAGTATCTTCCTGGTTTTTTTCCCTTCGGTTGATCCGAAAAATCTCTCGTTTCTTTTCTCTTGAATCCCTTAAAATTATCATTTCTGCCCTCATCACTTCCCGCCTGGATTATGGAAACAGCTTGTTCGTGGGCATCCCGGCCTACGAAACTCGCCGCCTTCAAGCAATCCAAAACCAGGCTGCCCGTCTCATCTTTCACTTGCCCAAAACTTATCACATCACTCCTGTCCTCAAATCCCTTCACTGGTTACCCATTCTGCAGAGATCCTTGTTCAAACTAGGCTGCCTTGTTTACCGGGCCCTTGATCGCTCTGCACCGGCGTTCATCAACTCTCTTATCTCCTCCCACACCCCTGTCCGCACTCTCCGCTCATCTTCTTCTGCCCTTCTCACGGTCCCCCGTTTCCGCAAAACTCGCACTGGTGGGTCTAGATTTTCTGTTCTTGCACCCCGGTTTTGGAATTCCCTCCCTCTCTCTATGCGTTCTATTCCTATCTTTTCACACTTCCGCAAAGCGCTCAAAACATTCTTGTTTGCCTTGGCCTACTCCTGTTAACCCCCCCTGGACTCGTTTGTTCTGCTCCCAGACCTCTCAGCGCCAGGAAGCCGTTTGGCCATCGTGCGCTCTATACATAATTTCATTCATTCATTCATTCAACCATAGTGAGAAAATTAAAGAGGTTACCCTAGAACGCACTAGCAAAAAATGGCGGATTCCAATGTTAATTAACTACAATACGGATTTGGTGGACTACACCATTACATGCCCATGCGGCAAATGGTGTATTGGCTCAACAACGTTTCCAGTAAAGAAGCGCATCCTAGAACACTGGAGGGTCATTACTAGCAATGACCGTACATACAACCCAGTCAGACACTTTCAGGAAACTTACCAGAGCGACTAGACCAAGGCCATATATTTTTGGCGTTGACTCAATACAAAAACACCCCAGAGGAGGTGACCGCCTCTCCACCTTACAGAGACTAGAATCTCAATTCATTTTGCAAGTGGACTCCACTTTCCCGTAAGCGATGAATAATGACAAGGAACTACACTCACATCTTTAACAATATAAATGCCTCCAGCCACCCTTTTTCTGCATAAATCTTTTTATGTCCCTTTAAACAATTCTGTTCAGTAGATTTTGTGAAATGTAACCTGAAAATTATAGTGATATCTCTGGTTGCAAAGCCTTCGTGAACACAGATGAGCTTGTGCAGGGACGTACACTGCTCTGATTGGCTGCCAACACTTCAACCAGAAAGTGTTGACAGCCATCTTGGGACTCGGCTTCAATGAGTCCCAAACAAAATAAGTGAAATTAAAGAAAAGGGGCAGGGTAGGAATACCCTAACCCCCAAACAATGGTCTTGGGGTCCTCCTGGGTCCTCACAATGGAATAAAAGCAATTAAAAAAACCAATTTGCTGCAAAATTGCAATATTTGCGAATTCGCTGCAATTCTTTTTTTAAAAGCAAGTGCGGGCTCCCGCGCTTGCTTTTAAATAACCCCCAGGTGGGCCAGGTCCCCAAGGGGCCCCCTTGCTAGGCCATATCAATGTCCTGGGGGCCGCCACCACCCCAGTGCACTTTTGCATTATTAATGCAGGAGAGACCACTCCCCTTAAAAAAACAAATATTACCTACTGGCGATCGCCAGTTCGGTACTTATGGTTAGAACCTAGTTTCCATAGGAAAAGCATTTTTTGATTTGCTAATAACTTTGGCGTCGTTTCACGAATGTTTGCGAAATTCTCCCAAAAAAAACAGTCTATCCAGGTCAGCTCCTATCCTGAAAGTTTGGGGGTGATTCATCAAGCAGGGGCTGAGAAAAAAGTGGGGTCCCAAAATGCGTTTTCCCCATGTTAATTTAAATAGGAAATTTTGAGATGGGCTACAGCCCGAACTGCTGAACGGAATTACCTCAAATTTGGCAAAAAGGTAGAGCTTGGTTCAGAAAGCGGCCTTTTTATAAATGGTGTAAATCTGTTCAGTAGTTTTTGAGAAATTAAAAAAAGAAGAGTCAAAAAATCAATTTCCCATTGGAAACTTTGGGCAAAGCTACAGCTGAAACTACTCAACGCAATTAGGCCAAATTAGGCAAAAAGGTAGTGCTTGGATCAGAAAGCGAGTTTTTTTTAAATGGTGCAAATCCATTCAATAGACGCTGAGAAATTCAAAAAATAAAAGTATTGATATCTAGGGACGTGGTGGAGTTGCGACCCCTCCCGACCATGAGCTTCATTCTAATTGGCTGCCACGACCACGAGTTTCATTCTAATTGGCTGTCAACACTTCAAATCAGGAAGTGTTGGCAGCCATCTTTTGACTCGGTAGAAGCGAGTCACCAGAAAACAGAGAAACAAAGATATAAAAAAGAGAAGGGGGCAGTGTAGAAACACCCTGACCCCCTAGGCCTACTCAGGGAGTCCCAGAAGGACCCCCAGGGCCAAAAAAAGCATTTTGTTTTTTTTTAATTTCAGCACAATTTGCGCTCGGGTCGCGAAAAACGCCAATTAATTTTTTTATTTTAAATGAACCGCGTTTTATTTTAATGAGGCCCCTGGGTGGGCTAGGTCCTGGGGGCATTTCTTAAAAAATAATAGCGGGGGGTGCTGGGGCCCCCGCAGCCCCGGGGCCACCACCTCCCCGGGGCATCACTCATGTTGGGAGGGGGGCCTCTCAGCCCCCCTCCTGGAGCCCGTGATGGCCCTGTGGCCCGCCACCCCCAGGGCCGTCTCCTGCAGTGTCACGGGGTGCCCACCCCTGGGACACTGCTGTTTTCTATGACAGGGCGGGAGCCGTGCAGCTCCCGCCCTGTCATAGCAAACATGCTTTGGATTTTGGAAGTGAGAGCAGGGAAACCTGCTCTCTCTTTTAAAATCCAAAGCCTATTGCTTTTCCACACGGGGTACTGCATGTTATGAGCTCCCCGTGTGGAAAAACAATGCCGGCTCTCGCAGGAGGCGGGGAGCCGGCGGGACCGTGGGGGCATTGGGGCTCCCGCCACGGTCCCCAATGGATAGAGCCGGCCCCAGAGGATGGGTTCCTCTGGGCTAGAAGTGGCCTGGGAGGGGGGCCATGTAGCCCCCTGAAATAACAAATTAAATAAATAAAGGCCGGCCCCAGGTATGGGGTCCCTGGGGCCAATAGAGGCCTCAGGAGGGGGGCCACTCAGCTCCCCCTCCTTAAAAAAATATATATATGTGGCCATGCCCCGGGGGATGGCGTCCCCGGGCCAGAATTGGCCACGGTAGGGAGGGGGCGACGCGGCCCTCTTCTCGTTTTTTTTTTTTTTTTAAATAATGAACATTTCGGCATGCTTTGGGTGATGGGGTCCACGAGGCGAATTTAAATTAGTGATAGTGGACGTTTAAAAAAAAAAATGGAGTCGCAACTCTAGCATGGTTCTCGGAGCGCCCCCCCGTGTGAAAGCGATGGGTGCACAGCTCTCAGTGCGGCACTCAAGTACTTCTTAACTCTTTCGAACACTGAGAGGTATATTCTCAAGGACATCTCGCCAAGTTAACGGCACTTTATGGCAACCAAAATGGTGATAAATTTAACGCACCATTCACAAGCTTGAGCAAACAGCCCATATCACCAGTTTACAAGCGAAAGCAGCCTCAAAAAGCATTGTCACACATGACCCCGGCAAATATTGCTAATGAGATGTAGAGTAGGCATTCCCATGCAAAAAGCAGCAAACACATCACTTTGCAAGTTTCTCAACCACCAGCAAGATCGTCGAAGATTGTACAAAACAGGCGATAAGGTGCGTTAGTAGCAGGAAGTTTACTCTGATCTGGTGTAAAGACGGACTACAACCTGCAACATGAAAGGGAGCCCAGCCCAGAGCAACACCTGAACGACAACAGATGCAATGGAGCCAACAATCATGCAGCTCAGACACCCAACACTGCCCGCCACCGCCCGCCACCAGCCCCTTGTCCACCATCGCCCCTCACCCCCCAACAAACAAATGTGACAGCAACCTTAGGAAATCTGGAATGTAACAAATTGGCTGATGTCGTAAAATTATAATAAAAAAGATGCATGTGAGGTTGGACATATAAGAATCTCAGTGATCTGTAGATTTACATACAAACATTTTATTTAAACAAAACAACAAAATAAAAGTAGATACAGGCATGGCGTGTCATCCCTCGACAATTTGTGAATCCCAGTCTGCAAGACAAAAAGAAAGATAAGATTGTGCGTCATGCTGCCATCAAAGGAGAGAGAGAGAGAGAGAGAGAGAGAAAGAGTGAGAGAGAGAAAGAAAGAAATAATGAGTGAGAGAGGAAGACAGAGAAAGAGAGAAAGAGTGAGAGAGAGAGGAAGAGAGAGAGAAAGAGTGAGATACAAGGAAGAGAGAGAGAAAGTGTGAGAGAGAGAAAGGAAGAGATAGAGAGTGAGAGAGAGAGAAAGAGTGTGAGTGACAGAAAGGAAGAGATGGAGAGGGAGAGTGAGTGTGGACACTGTGGAGAAAATCTTCACAGCTCACCTTTCTGCCACCGTGCTGAGACATAATATAGTAAAAAATCAGTAATGGCAGAGTACATACAACTGTACACGCCTAATTCTCTGTTCCGCCCCTGAGCACCGAGGCTGCTGCACCCTATCGACTCCCGCCACCCAGAGGTGTCTGTCCGCCCCTGCGCACTCAGGCTGCTGCACCCCATCGACTCCCGCTGCCCAGAGGTATCTGTCCACTGCTGTGCACCCAGGCTGCTGCACCACATCCACTCCCACTGCCCGGAGGTGACTGCTCGTTCCTGCGCACCCAGATTGCTGCACCCCTTCCACTCCCACTACCAGAGGTGTCTGCCTGCTCCGGCGCACCCGGGCTGCTGCACCCCATCCACTCCCACTGCTCGGGGGTGTCTGTCCGCTCTTGTGCACCCAGGCTGCTGTACACTATCCACTCCCACCGCCCAGAGGTGGCTGCCCGCTGCTGCGGAAACAAGCCTCTCTGCTCACCTTCCACCACCGGCGTGTGTCTAAGAGGGTCCACCACGTGCCGCAGCAACCTCTTCAGCCGTTGCGTACACATGGTCAAGGCGAGCTCACAATTCAGACTGGGCTTGATTGCCCAGATGGTGTATCAAGGCCATGCATCATCACAGGCTACACACGCGCTCAGCTCTGGTGGCACTAACTCAGTGGAACTGAACTCATTGCTACGTGGCGCGAGACCGTATCGGGAGGGGTCATCAATCTGTGAATCACAGCCTGCTAGACAAAAAGCAAGATAAGATTGTGCTTCATGTGTCCATCAAAGGAGAGAGAGAGAGAGAGAGAATGAGTTAGAGAGAGGAAGAGAGAGAGAGAAAGAAAGAAAGAAAGAGTGGGATGACAGGCTTCACGGCAATCACATTGCTAACGTCTTAATAAATTATAGACTGCTTGATTTTCAAACCCGGCTCCCCTACTCCTCACCGTAACGGGCTGCGTGAAGCTCTGCGTCTCCTCCTTCGGAATCGCCCGCCCTTCTTCAAAACACAATCGGCGTATGACGTATTCAGACGCCGGTCATGTGACCAGCGTCCTCTGTTTTTAGTGCCCAAACTGTTATGGCGCCTAACGTCGAGGACGCTGGTCACATGACCGGCGTCAGAATATGTCACACGCCGATTGTGTTTTGAAGGAGGGCGGGCTATTCCGAAGGCCACAGGAGGAGACGCAGAGCTTCGCGCAGCCCGTTACGGTGAGGAGTAGGGGAGCAGGGTTTGAAAATCAAGCAGTCTATATTTTATTAAGACGTTAGCAATGAGTTTGCCGTGAAGCATGTCATCCCACACGGCGAATTATTGGGCAGTATGAAGGAAAATAGAGCTGAGTAGTGGGACGTTTTAATTGTTGTACACGCACTGGGATGCCTCGAAATCCGGGGCATTACTAGAAGAAACCCATTTGTACTATCACATCGCAATAGGGTTGAATTAAAACATGAGAGCTCCCAGTTTTCACAGCGGTTTTAGTTTCGTTAAGCTAGTGGCAAGTTGTGGACTGTTTCTGTAGTTCTCTGGCTTGGACGTGGAAATTAACATCCTCTCACCAGATTGATGAGACAATCTCTGGGTCCAATCATTTTATATACAAGGTCACAGTAGGAGTGAAATAACTCACCTCTTCAGCTGGTACGAGAGAAAAGTGCTGGCAGAGGGTAATTATATTTTTTTAAACTTTCCAATATGACTCTCTGTGTATGGGTAGTGGTGCATCCGGGGTTTTTTAATGAATGTGTTCTTTCAATTTGACAGTCACAAAGAACAAGGTGTCCAACATCGGTGCGGTGACAAGATGTCCAGCCCTGATGAATCTGCCAAAAATAGAGAGTGAGAGAGAGAGAAAGAGTGTGAGTGACAGAAAGGAAGAGATGGAGAGGGAGAGTGAGTGTGGACACTGTGGAGAAAATCTTCACAGCTCACCTTTCTGCCACTGTGCTGAGACATAATATAGTATAAAATCAGTAATGGCAGAGTACATACAACTGTACACGCCTAATTCGCTGTTCCGCCCCTGAGCACCGAGGCTGCTGCACCCTATCGACTCCCGCCACCCAGAGGTGTCTGTCCGCCCCTGCGCACTCAGGCTGCTGCACCCCATCGACTCCCGCTGCCCAGAGGTATCTGTCCACTGCTGTGCACCCAGGCTGCTGCACCACATCCACTCCCACTGCCCGGAGGTGACTGCTCGTTCCTGCGCACCCAGATTGCTGCACCCCTTCCACTCCCACTACCAGAGGTGTCTGCCTGCTCCGGCGCACCCGGGCTGCTGCACCCCATCCACTCCCACTGACCGGGGGTGTCTGTCCGCTCTTGTGCACCCAGGCTGCTGTACACTATCCACTCCCACCGCCCAGAGGTGGCTGCCCGCTGCTGCGGAAACAAGCCTCTCTGCTCACCTTCCACCACCGGCGTGTGTCTAAGAGGGTCCACCACGTGCCGCAGCAACCTCTTCAGCCGTTGCGTACACATGGTCAAGGCGAGCTCACAATTCAGACTGGGCTTGATTGCCCAGATGATGTATCAAGGCCATGCATCATCACAGGCTACACACGCGCTCAGCTCTGGTGGCACTAACTCAGTGGAACTGAACTCATTGCTACGTGGCGCGAGACCGTATCGGGAGGGGTCATCAATCTGTGAATCACAGCCTGCTAGACAAAAAGCAAGATAAGATTGTGCTTCATGTGTCCATCAAAGGAGAGAGAGAGAGAGAGAGAGAGAATGAGTTAGAGAGAGGAAGAGAGAGAGAGAAAGAAAGAAAGAAAGAGTGGGATGACAGGCTTCACGGCAATCACATTGCTAACGTCTTAATAAATTATAGACTGCTTGATTTTCAAACCCGGCTCCCCTACTCCTCACCGTAACGGGCTGCGTGAAGCTCTGCGTCTCCTCCTTCGGAATTGCCCGCCCTTCTTCAAAACACAATCGGCGTATGACGTATTCAGACGCCGGTCATGTGACCAGCGTCCTCTGTTTTTAGTGCCCAAACTGTTATGGCGCCTAACGTCGAGGACGCTGGTCACATGACCGGCATCAGAATATGTCACACGCCGATTGTGTTTTGAAGGAGGGCGGGCTATTCCGAAGGCCACAGGAGGAGACGCAGAGCTTCGCGCAGCCCGTTACGGTGAGGAGTAGGGGAGCAGGGTTTGAAAATCAAGCAGTCTATATTTTATTAAGACGTTAGCAATGAGTTTGCCGTGAAGCATGTCATCCCACACGGCGAATTATTGGGCAGTATGAAGGAAAATAGAGCTGAGTAGTGGGACGTTTTAATTGTTGTACACGCACTGGGATGCCTCGAAATCCGGGGCATTACTAGAAGAAACCCATTTGTACTATCACATCGCAATAGGGTTGAATTAAAACATGAGAGCTCCCAGTTTTCACAGCGGTTTTAGTTTCGTTAAGCTAGTGGCAAGTTGTGGACTGTTTCTGTAGTTCTCTGGCTTGGACGTGGAAATTAACATCCTCTCACCAGATTGATGAGACAATCTCCGGGTCCAATCATTTTATATACAAGCTCACAGTAGGAGTGAAATAACTCACCTCTTCAGCTGGTACGAGAGAAAAGTGCTGGCAGAGGGTAATTATATTTTTTTAAACTTTCCAATATGACTCTCTGTGTATGGGTAGTGGTGCATCCGGGGTTTTTTAATGAATGTGTTCTTTCAATTTGACAGTCACAAAGAACAAGGTGTCCAACATCGGTGCGGTGACAAGATGTCCAGCCCTGATGAATCTGCCAAAAACTTTAGAGGCAGAGAAACATGTTGGCAATAGGTAATGGTATGCAAAGTTAGCTACCAGCCTTTTTAGTTCAACAGATCACGCCTGAGAATAAAGAATAAAAGTTGCGTGCGAGGTGTGCCTGTTGATTTTAATCACTGTTTGTCACAAAAGGAGTAAATATTAATTACCCTTGTGCACCTCACATATTTGTTTTGTTTTTTGGACACTTTCATTTATTTTTCGAACAAGATGACTACCTATGATGAGAAAAAGGGTGTAATCTGGTGAGTACCTGCTAGTGACCGCGAGGGTGTTGCTCCCGTGAGGGGTCATTTTGATCTTTACACATTTTTTCACGTTTGACTGTTGATGTACTGTGAAAATTGTGAATCCAGACATCATTTTGTGTTCTTGTTGACTGTCTCTTTGAAAGTTTACAAGGGAACTCTCCAGTTTTTAGAATAGGACGAGATATGGTATTACACCTGACGTTTAAACTGGCAAAGCCTGGTGGCACAATAGCAGAAACTGATATATAGCCTCTCTATTGTTGAAAACGGATACATATATTTTTTTATTTCAGTAATTTTTTATTGTATATAGAAAAAAAAATATATTTACATGGAGCATGGTATATACATGGGTGGAGGAAGATGGAAAAGGAAAGGAGAAGAAAAATGGCCGGGGGGGGGGTTAGCTGTTTAGCTTCCAGTCTCATTCAGCTAGTTCGATTGCCAGTCTTTCAAGTCCTGCTTGTCCTTGTCGTCTGCCGCCATCGTCCAGGGACAGGGTTCTTTTGAATTGAATTGTCAACACTCCAAGCCAGGAAGTGTTGGAAGCCATCTTGTGCCTCGGTAGAACTGAGGCACAAGAAATCAGTAAAACAAATGTGTAAAACACGAAAAGGAGGAAGGGTAAAAACACCCTGACCCCCTAGACCTGCTTAGGCGGTCCCAAAACAATTTTTTTTCCTTAAATTGGCAAAATCCGCAGAGGATCCGCAGATCCAGCCGAAAATAAAACAAAATGAAGCGCGGGCTTCTGCGCTTTGTTTAATTGAAGCCCCCAGGTCGGCCAGGTCCCGGGGGCATGCAAAAAAAGTGTGGGGGAGCCCAATCCCCCCCACACTGCCCTAGGGACCACCTCCCCCGGGGCAAAGCAAAGCATGAATATTTGCGGGAGGCACACTGCCCCCGCAGCCCCGGGGACCGCCACCCCCCGGGGCTTGTTAGGTTATAGTTGGGGGGCCTCTAAGACCCCCCCAATCCCTGGGGACCACCTTCCGGGGCTGTAATTAATCATGATTGCGGGTGGCACACTGCCCCCCTCCACAGCCCCGGGGCCCGCCACCCGGGGGCTTTTTTTTAAATTAGTCGAACCTGTGTGGGGGGGCTTGAGCCCCCCCACACACCCCGGGGACCGCCACCTCCCCGGGGCACTAAATATTCGAAATAGGGGGTCTGTTGCGGACCCCAAAGCCCCGGGACTGCCACCCCCCTGGGGTTTGCATTAAGTGGGAGGGGGACTAGTTGGACCCTAGGGACCCTCAGGATTCAAGGGGACTTAATCTCCCAACTTAAAATGGCCACAGGGCGCGTTTACACAGTGGTGAAGGGAGGGGGCGGGCCTGAGGTGACGTGTGCAAACACGCCCTGTGGCGCGGTTTAAGTTGTGGAAATAATTCCCCTTCAATCCTGAGGGCCCCTGGTGCCAACTAGCCCACCAGGTGCTTTCAGTAAGAGCCACTGCGCTGCGTTGCAGAGAGGTGGTCCAGGACGTGTCCCTTTTTACACCTCTCTGCAACGGCGCTTACTGGAGGTGGCAGTCTGTCATTTAGAGTGGGTATATCAAAGGTTATATTAGGGTGTGAGAAGATGCCTCAATTTATCACTTGGATGATGTCATCAGTGATGTCATTGGTGATGTCATTTGAGATGTTATCAGTGATGTCACTGACCAAGTCATGAGTGATGTAATATGTTACGTCATCAGCAGTGCATTGCGGGGGCACGAGTTATAGTTAGCAGAACTAACTATAACGGAGGAATTTCTATGGTTTCGTACGATTGAAATGTCCAACTAACTATAACATCCCTGAAACCTATGGTTTTTTCAGTGAATTTCTAAGGTTTTTTAAATGCTAATTTCTAACTATAACATGTCTGAAACCTACGGTTTTTTCAGTGAATATTTATATATATATTACCTATTGGCGGTCGCCAGTAGGTAGTTATACTTAGAACCTAATTTCCATAGGAAAAGCGTTTTTTGATTTACAAATAACTTTGGCACCGTTTAACGAATCTTCCCTAAATTTTCAAAATTAATTGTTCACTCAGGCCAGCTCCTGTCTTGAAAGATTGGGGGTGACTCATCAAGGGTGGGCCGAGAAAAAAGGGGGGTCCCAAAACGTGTTTAGACACGGCTACAGCCTGAACTGCTGAACGGAATGACACCTAATTTGGCAGAGAGATAGTTCTTAGTCCAGAAAGCACGCTTTATTTTAAATGGTGTGAATCTGTTCAGTAGTTTTAGAGAGACTTAAAGATTTACAGATATCGATATTTGAAAATTGTGAGATCTGATTGGCTGAGCCCTCCCGAGATGAGCTTGCCTCTGATTGGCTGCCAACACTTCAAACCAGGAAGTGTTTGCAGCTATCTTGTGACTCAGTATGGAGGGAGACGGAAAAAGGAGAGAGATACATTTAAAACAAGAAAAGGGGGCAGGGTAAAAACATCCTGACGCCCAGGCCCAAAAATAAAAAATAAATGTTTTCTTTCATTTATGTAGCGGGGGCCCATGGGGGCCTCCGCAGCCCCAGGGACCGCCACCTCCCTGGCACTTGATAATTTATTTATGGGGGCACACGGCCCCCTTGCAGCCCTGGGGACCATCACCTTCCCGGGGCTTTGTTTAAATAAGGGTGGGTGCTCGCGGGCCGCCATAAGCCCTGGGGACCGCCACCCCCCGGAGCTCTAATAAGTAATTAGTGTGGGGGGCTCCATCCCCCCCACACTGCCCCATGGCACTGTATATTTAAATACAGGGGTCCCTTAATGACCCCCGGGCCCCGGGGACCACCACCTCCCTGGGGCTTTACAAACATTGGGAGGGGGGCCACGCTACCCCCCTCCTGGAGCCCTTGATGGCCCTGGGGACCGCCAACCCCCAGGGCCGGCTCCTGCAATGTCCCGGGGTGCCTACCCCAGAATATTGCCGTTTACAATGACAGGGCGGGAGCCATGCGGCTCCCTCCCCATCATTGCAAACTCTGCTTTGTTTTGTTGAAGCAAAGCAGGATCGCTTTTGAGCTAGGGGAGCTACTGTGAGCTGCATGTCAGCAGCTCCCCTTGCTCAAGTTAAAAGCAATGCCGGCTCCCCCAGGTGGGGGGGAGCCAGCGGAACTTTGGGGGCATTGGGTCTTCCCCCACAGTCCCCAATGGTAAGAGCCAGCCCCAGGGGATAGGGTCCCTGGGGCCAGAAGGGGCCCAGGAGGGGGTCCAAGTGGCCCCCTTCCATAGAAATTAATTAAAAAAATTAGGCCATGCCCCAGGGGAAGGGGTCTCTCGGGCCGAAATTCGCCCAGGGAAGGGGAGCCATGCGCCCCCCCCCCCTCCCTATAAATTAAAATTAAAAAAGGGCCAGCCCCGGGGATGGGGTACCCGGGGCCATAAGTGGCTATGGAGGGGGGCCACACGGCCCCCTCCCATTTGAATACATTTAAAAAAGGAGGCCATGCCTCGGGGGATGAGGTACCTGGGGCTGAAATCGGCCCAGGGAAGGGGGGTCACGCAGCCTCCCTTCCCTATAAATAAAATTTTAAAAAGGAGGCTATGCCCCAGGGCCGAAATTGGCCCCTTCCTTTTTTTAAACTTTTTTTAAAAAGGGATAAGGGCCCTGGGGGATGGGGTCCCCAGGGCCCCAGAAAAATTAAAAGAAGGGGGAGTCACACAGCCCCACCCTTTAAAACATTTTTTTAAGAAAGCTGACATATCCGTAGAGGCTTCGCCCCCTCCCTGCACCACTCTGCAAACGTGCCTCTTGGCACACTGCTGGTGGGGCGATGAGGTCCTCTTGTGTCCTAAGGACCTCAGGACACAAGTGGGCTTCATCCTCCAATCACTGCCAGGAGCCCCGTTTGCAGAGTGGTGGGAAAAGGGGCATGGCCTCGGACCACCTCTCTGCAATCCAGCTCTGTGGCGCTTACTGGAGGTACCTGGTGAGCTAGTTGGCCCCAGGGACCCTCAGGATTCGAGGGGACTTAAACCCCAACCCAGAACGCACCAGGAGGCGCGTCTACAGAGTGGTGGGAAAAGGGGGCATGGCTTGGTATAAGAAGG
The DNA here is from genome assembly GCF_964261635.1 of Lissotriton helveticus. NCBI lineage: Eukaryota > Metazoa > Chordata > Amphibia > Caudata > Salamandridae > Lissotriton > Lissotriton helveticus. Next base: position 159,238,762 of record NC_136071.1, on the reverse strand, counting down.
TAGCAATCCTGCTCGGTGGGACTTACTGGAGGTCATAGGAGGGGTAGTTGGCCCCAAGTTTGACGTTGGAGGTTAACTACCCCTCCTGTTAACGCCAGTAAATCCCACACAGTGGGATTGCTAAGAGGTGTTCAGAAGCCACGCTCACCTATCTCCACCACTCTGCAAACACGACTGCTATGTTATAGTTAGAAATTAGCAATAAAAAAAACCTTAGAAATTCACTGAAAAAAATATAGGTTTCAGGGACGTTATAGTTACAAATTAGCATTTAAAAAACCTTAGAAATTCACTGGAAAAAACAAGGTTTTAGGGGCATTATAGTTAGAAATTAGCATTTAAAAAACCTTAGAAATTCACTGAAAAACCATAGGTTTCAGGGACGTTATAGTTAGTTGGACATTTCACTCGTATAAAACCAGAGAAATTCAGCTGTTATAGTTAGTAGTGCTAACTATAACTCGTGCCCCCACAATGCACTGCTGATGACGTCACATATTACATCACTCATGACATGCTCAGTGACATCACTGATGACATCTCAAATGACATCACTGATGACATCATCCACATGATCATCTGATGCACCTTCTCACACCCACTCTAAATACAGACTACCAATATCGAAACCATAGACAGCCCAATAGCATTTAGTACATATCCGCTCAGTGATTCATACGTCTACGCACACATCCACCCACTAACCCATACAGTCACTCATACATGCAGTCATTCATCAATACAGCTACTGATATATCCACTCATACACCCATATAGACACTCACTCACTGCCACTCACCCAAGGAGTTACTCAAAAACCTAGTCAGTTGCCCAAAGAATTAATTACACTGCCATTTACTCACCTATACAGTTATAAACACACCACATCACGTATTCATCCAGATACCTACTGTCTTCAACAATTACTGAAATAAGCACACATTTATCCATGCAGCCACTGTCACAATCACTCACTGTCACATATACTCACCTGAATACTCCAACACTTACAAATACTGCCTTTCACATATGTAGCTACTTACACATATACCACTAACACATCCATTCACTCACCAACACAGCTATACGTACACTCACTCACCCATACACTCCTTAACACATGCACTCATAAACGCATACACCCAGTGAATCACCCACTCACACATCCACGCAGGTAGTCACACACACCCTACCCTCACAGACACTCAGGCACCCATACAGGTTTTCAGACAACCAATCATTTTTCAATAAACATTGGCATATATAGATATAACATTTTTGAACTTTTTAGAAACACTCAGTCACTGGATGATGTCATCAGTGATCTCATTTGAGGTCATCAATGATGTCATCAGTGATGTCACTGAGAATGTCATGAGTGATGTAATATGTGATGTCATCAGCAATGCATTGCGGGGCGCAAGTTATAGTTAGCTGAACTAACTATAACGGCCAAATTTCTCTGGTTTTGTACGAGTGAAATGTTCAACAAACTATAACTCACTGAAGGCCTTGCCCCCTTTCTCCACCACTCTGCAAACACGTCTCCTGGCGCGCTGCTAGTTGGGCGATGAAGTCCCCTTGGCTTCTGAGGGTCCTTAGGCGCCAAGAAGACCTCCTGTTATCTCCAGTAAACCCCACACAGTGGGATTGCTGAGAGGTGGTCAGAGGCCATGCCCCCTTTCTCCACCACTCTGCAAATGTGCCTCTCGGTGCACTGCTGGTGGGGGGATGAAGCCCCCTTGCCTCCTGAAGGCCTCAGGACTAAGGTGGACTTCATCCCCCAAGTAGGAGTGTGCCAGGAGGCGCATTTTCAGGGTAGTGGAGAAACCATGACCTCCCAGCAATCCTGCTGTGTGGGTGATACTGGAGGTACCAAGAGGGCTAGTTGGTCCCCAAGGAACCTCAAGAGCCAAGGAGACGCGTTTGCAGAGTGGTGGAGAAACGAGGGTAGCCACCAAAAACTCTTAGCAAACCCACTGTGTGGGACTTGCTAGAGGTAACAGAAGGAGTAGTTTTCCCCCAAGGACCCTCAATAGCCAAGGGGACTTCATCCCACTACTAGTAGTGCACCAGAAGGTGCATTTGCAGAGTGTTGGAGAAATGGGGTGTGGCTACCTATCAGGTCTAAACTATCCTGCTGTGTGGGACTTATTGGAGGTAATAGAAGCGGTAGTTGGCCCCCAAGGACGTCCTTGGGGGCCAACTATGCCTCCTGTTATCTCCAATAAGTTCCACTCAGCGGGATTGCTAAGAGGTCTTTGGAGGCCACGCCCCCTTTCTCCATCACTCTGCAAACGCGGCTAGTGGTACACTTCTGATTGGGGGATGAAGCCCACTATACTCCTTAGAGAACTTGGGGGCCAAAAGGTCCTCCTGGTAGCTCCTGTAAGTCCTACACAGTGGCATTCCTGAGAGGTGGTCAGAGACCCAGCCTCCTTTTTCCACCACTCTGCAAACGTGACTACTATTTTAAAAACAATAGACATTCACTGAAAAAACTAAGGTTACAGGAACGTTTTAGTTAGGAATTAGCATTTAAAAAACATGTTATGTCACTGCCCATTGATGTAATATGTCAGGTTATAAGTAGTGCATTGTGGGGGCGTGAGTTTATATATATATATATATATATATATATATATATATATATATATATATATATATATATATATATATATATATACATATATATATACACACTTACCTGTGAAATACTTAAATTTTCATTGTAAAGGCAAGCGAGATAAAGATGTACTTGGTAAAGGAATATGTGTGGAAATGAATGCATTGTAAAAGTATTGCGTGGTAATTACCATGTTGTAAAGGCTGTTTCCCATCCACATGTAGCTGTGCATCTTTGTTATGTGGTCCTGCTGTCTCCTTGAACTTCATTCAAAAAACCTCAGAGCATGAAAAACTGCAAGGAAGAAGCTATTAAGATTGCATAATTTCAGGGTAGACTTGGCACTTTGAGTCAGTCCTCCAGAAATGACAATATTCTGCGTTCGAACGTGTAGAATTGTTTTTTGTCTAGCCCTGCTGGAAAAGACCTGAAATATTCAGCACTGTTTTTTCAGACTCCAAAGACCTTACCCGAGGTGCAGTCAGCAGCCCAGTGTTAGCAATGAGAATCAGATATACTGAAAAACCAAAGGGCCTTCGCTGATGCTGTAGCGAAGCATTTGGAAACATGCCTCCATCGAATCTAATATTGTTCTCTATCATCAGGGGAGACTAGAGAAATTAATTTTTAAGAGCTTGCAACTTTGTCTACAAGCGAACATCTGGAGAAACCCCAGCAGAGTTGATGCTGAGCTAGGGTCAAGTATTTCACTTAATGTTTTCAATAGCATTTCACCTGTTTGAAAAAAATCTCCCTTTTCATACTACCTGCAGTAAATCACATAATTTATAGAAAAAAAATCCCTAACTGGTAATGTCAATTATGGCTCAACAAAGCCTTCAAGGGATTTTGGTTATATTTTTTCCGACAACTCAGCCTTCGACCTCGTGGTGAATTATGTCCCAAGGCTTATTGGAATGTAATATACAGTTTATGTTTCAACTGCTCATTTTGTGTTACTGGGGTCGAAGGTCACTGATAAGCCACTTTGTTTGTACGTTCATCTGCCACGCATCTATGCATCCAGACACTGGGCATACGGAGTGAAACAAGCATTGGCGATGGCAATAGGTGTGGCTTTAACGTAATTTTGTTCTGTAATGTGCAGCAATATAAAGTAGATATCGTGAAAATGGATATGTATTTTTCGGAAGAAAAGAACTGTGGAATGATATTGGAGTAGATTTAAAGCCAGGTGACAGTTTTACCGTCATGCGGAGCTAAAAATCCATGTAGGTTAATGACTGCCCTCCTCCCATCTGTGCTGCTGCCAGAGAAAAACACAATAAATTATCTAGTTATCTAAGACACTTTAATAGCATTGCAATGTCATGTGTGTGCCCCTGAACATCCAAGCTGGTGAATAAATAAACAAAATGATCGCAGCTATGTGGAGGGCAAGCACTTTTTTGTGGAATCACACAACTTCTGCCCATTCAAAACATGTACTCCTGACTCCCAACAAGTGGGTAGAGCCAAAGTTAATTTCCTGGTGATTCTTACATAATTGTTTAGTGATAGTAATGTAATTGGGCTAATGGCCTCTCCTACTCCATCTGCGCTCACAAACGTGCTCCTGCGAAACAGGCCCGATTCTAGAACACATTTGTAATGGTAAAAAAGAATAGCTGGGTGGTGCCTGTGATCATCACTGCTCCATCCCCCTCAGTGGGTTACATTTAAAAAAAAGAACACACACAGAAGAGTGCACCACACAGCCTCCTGGAAATGTGGTGCCCATGTTCAGCTGCTAGGGGCACCAATATTGGCCCGAAGACCTCACCCCCAGATCCTGGCCAAGTAAAAAGGGGAATGGGGCGCATTGCTGCCCTCCCTGGGCCAATTTCAGCCCATAGGACCCCATCCCCCCGGGCCTGACTAAAATTAGTGAAGGATTTTGGCCCGGGGACCTCATTCCATTTAAAGCTGGGCCCTGGGGGATAGGGTCCATGGGGCCAAAATCAGCCAGACCCAGGGGGTGGGGTTCCCAGGGCCACACGGGTCCCCTGCCCATTTATACATGCAGCTGGACCCCGGGGATGGGATCCAAGGGGCAATATTTGGCCTGGGGAGAAGGGCCATGTGCACCCCCATAAATAAATAAATTCCCCCTGGGACCTGGCCCACCTGAGGGGGCAAGAAAAGGCAAGTGCAGGCAAATGTGCTAGCTTTTTAAATTTTTCATTTTCTCTCAAATCCTCGAATTTGTGGGATTTTTATTTAAAGTTTTTGCCCCCGAGCAGGGTCCCTGTGGGACATGGGGTAAGGGTATCCCTTCTCTGCCCCTTATGTTTGTTGTTGTTGTTTTGCCTTGGGATTCTGACAAGTCCAAGTCCCAAAATGGCTGCCAACACTTCCTGGTTAAAGTGTTGGCAGCCAATCAGATCTCACCAAGGGATCTGTCAGGTCCAGAACCCTAGATATCTATAAATCTCTTTTCTTTAATAACTCTAAAACTACTGCGTGGATTTACACCAAATTACAAAAAGAGCTTTTTTCTGGACTGAACCACACACACATTCACTCTACCATACAAATACTCAGTTAACTAATCAATAACTAATATAGACTTTCACATAGCTAGTAACCAACTGGAGAATCAGTTTACACAACAACTGACAAAGTGATACAGATATTCACACAGTTTAGTCACTATTCACTATATTTAGTGAGACACTATAAATTAGTCAAGTAAACAGTCAATTACACTGCTACTAAATCCTCCATCCAAATATTTATATTTATATATCCACTCATTCTTCAATTCAAATTGCTATATATAAAAAGTATATTTAAATAACAAAGCAAACCACATTCACTGGATGATGTCATCAGTGATGTCATTTGAGATGTCATCAGTGATGTCACTGACCATGTCATGAATGATGTCATATGCGACATCATCAGCAGTGGATTGGGGGTGCGCGAGGTATAGTAAGTACAACTAACTATATCGGAGGAATTTCAATGGTTTTGTACGAGTGAAATGTCCAGCTAACTATAACACCCCTAAAACCTATAGTTTTTTCAGTGAATTTCTAAGGTTTTTTAAATGCTAATTCCTAACTATATGAGGCCTGAAACCTATGGGTTTTTTCAGTGAATTTCAAAGGTTTTTTAAATGCTAATTCCTAACTATATCAGGCCTGAAACCTATGGTTTTTTCAGTGAATTTCGAAGGTTTTGTAAATGCCAATTTTTAAATGTATTAATTGTTATTTTTTTTATACTGATTTACTACATTTTTTAAACTATTTATTTTGAGATATTTTATTTTTTAAATTACATTACATATTTGTAATATAAATTAAAAAAAAGGTTTTTAAAAATATTGAAATTGTAATATATATTTTTTTATTTTATATTTTTTTATTTAAATATATTTTATATAGCAGGCATTGATATCATATGGAAGGAAATTCAAGTTACCCTAAATACGGTTAGAACTACTTTTCAGGATCAATAGTGGGCTGAAAGATGCAGCACTGAGGTCTCTCCTGATAACAGGTGAGTAAATCGGAATTCGTATTTCTGCTCATTTTAGAGGAATTTTTTTAAGTTCCAAAACTGAACACTTAGAAGAATTTCCAAGTGAAACCAGTAAATGTTAGCCTATGGAAGGAAATTCAAGTTACTGTAAGTAGTGGGCTGAAAGATGCAGCACTGGTGTCTCTCCTGATAACAGGTGAGTAAATCAGAATTCGTAGTCCGGCGGATTTTAGAGGAATTTTTTTAAGTTTCAAAACTCCACACTTAGAAGAATTTTCAAGTGAAACCAGACAATGGATTCCTACGGAAGGAAATTCAAGTTACTGTAAGTACGGTTAGAATTACTTTTCAGGATCAGTAGGGGGCTGAAAGATGCAGCACTGAGTTCTCTCCTGATAACAGGTGAGTAAATCGGAATTCATAGTTTGGCTGATTTTAGAGGAATTTTTTAAAGTTCCAGAACTCCACACTTAGAAGAATTTCCAAGTAAAACCACTCAATGTTACCCTATGGAAGGAAATTCACTTAGCAGGTAAGTAGTGTTATCATTACTTTTCTTACTCAGTGATGGATCCTGGATCCAGCACTGGTGCATCTCCTGCAAACAGTTGAAAGAATACGTTTAAGTCATACAGGCAGTTTTTTAGGAATATTTTTAGTTTGTGAAAATAGACACTAAGAAATTTTTCTGGTGAAAACCAGACAATGGATTCCTATGGAAGGAAATACAAGTTACTGGTAAGTAAGGTTAGAATGACTTTTCAGGGTCAGTGTTGGGCTAAAAGAAGCAGCACTGCGGTCACTCCTGATAACAGGTGAGTAAATCGGAATTTGTTGTTCGTCTGTTTTTAGAGGAATATTTGTACGTTTCAAAACATCAACACTTAGAAACTTATCTGCTGAAAACCACACAATGGATTCCTATGGAAGGAAATACAAGTTACTAGTAAGTATGGTTAGAATTACTTTTCAGGGTCAGTGCTGGGCTAAAAGAAGCATCACCGAGGACACTCCTGACTACAGGTGAGTAAATCGGAATTCGTAGTTCGGCTGATTTCAGAGGAATATTTGCACAATGCTGAAGGAAGGGGCGGTGCCTGAGGTGACATGTGTGCAAACACGCAGCTCCGTGGCGCTTACTGGAGGTACCCGGTGGGCTAGTTGGCTAATGCGCCACAGGGTGTGTTTGCACACACATCACCTCAAGCCCCGCCCCCTACCTTCACCACTGTGCAAACGCACCCTGTGGTGTATTCTAAGTCGGGGGATTAAGTTCCCTTGAATACTGGGGGGCCCTGGGGGCCAACTAGCCCACCAGGAACCTCCAGTATGCGCCAGGGGGCTGCATTGCAGAGAGGTGTAAAAAGGGGAATGGCCTCTTTACATGTCTCTGCAACGCAGTCCCCTGGCACACACTGTAGGTTCCTGGTGGGCTAGTTGGCCCCCAGGGACCCCCAGTATTCAAGGGGAATTAGTTCCCCCTCTGCAAATGCTCCAGGGGGCACGTTTGCAGAGTGGTGCAATCCGTCACCTCAAGCCCAGCCCCCTACCTTCACCACTCTGCAAACGCGCCCCCTGGCACATTTGCAGAGGGGGAAGTAATTCCCCTTGAATACTGGGGGTCCCTGGGGGCCAAATAGCCCACCAGGAACCTCCAGTATGCGCCAGGGGACTGCGTTGCAGAGAAGTGTCAAAAGGGGCGTGGCCTCTTTACACGTCTCTGCAAGGCAGCCCTCTGGCGCATACTGGAGGTTCCTGGTGGGCTACATGGCACCCAGGGACCCCCAGTATTATTTCCCCCTCTGCAAACGCACCAGGGGGCGTGTTTGCAGAGTGGTGCCTTAATTTTTCACGCGTACCCTACGCGTATCCCGCGATTTAAAAAAAAATAATAATAATAATTTTGGGGCCTTGGGGATCCTTGTGGGACCCCCTGAGCAGGCCTAGGGGGTCAGGGGGTTTCTACCCTGCCCCCTTTTCGCGTTTTTCGCGTTTCTTTTTCTGTTTTCTTGTGCCTCGGTTCTACCGAGGCACAAGATGGCTGCCAACACTTCCTGCAATGGAATGTTGACAGACAGTTGACAGCCAATTAGCATGCAGCTCGTGCTCGTAATGGTACGCGTACTATCCTCGGACAGTACGTGTACAGTATTTCGTCTATAGATATATCTATGATTTTACTTTTGATTTTCTAAGAAACTATTGAACGGATTTACACCATTTAACAAAAAGCGTAATCTGCTAAACAAACTCTACCTTTTAGCCAAATTTGATGTAATTCCGTTCAGCAGTTCGGGCTGTAGCCTCACTTAAAGGTCCCGATGGAAAATTGCATGGGGAAAACACGTTTTTAGACCTCCGAAACTTTCAGGATAGGAGTGGAGCGGAGCGCCCCATCTTCTTGGAGAATTTCGTGAAGATTCGTCAACCGGCGCCAAAGTTATTCCAAATAGAATGTTGCGGATTTCTTATGGAAACTAGGTCCTGACTATATCTACCTACTGGCGACCACCAGTAGGTAATATACACGTGAACAAGGGCAATCTTGCTCGAAACGCGTTGTGTGGTGTGGAGGAAAATAAAACATCTTGCCTTTATCCTGCCGGGTCTGATTCTCCTTCTTCGCCGCCGCCGCTTTCCTTGCGGTTGGATTGGAGGTTGTGGGAGCCAATCGTTGTGGATATATATATACTAGCAGCCCGTCCCGACCTTGTCCGGGAGCAATCAGGCTTCCCCGCCCCCGCCCGCCCCGACATTGTCCAGCAGCCCGGGACCCCACCCGCCCCGACATTTTCCAGCAGCCCGGGCCCCCGCCCGCCCTGTCCCCCGCCTGCCCTGACATTGTCCATGGGTCCCCCGGAGCCTTACCTCAGCCGCCGCTCCTCCCTGCGCTCCTCAGTTCACCGCTCCGTCGCTCCTCGCCGCTCGTCACCGCTCCTCCCGCCTTTCCGCAGGTCCTCACCGCCTGTCCGCCGCTCGTCACCGCTCCTCCCCCGCGCCATGTCCGCCGCTCCTGGATGCCGCTCCTCCCCGCGCTCCTGACGTCAGCACGCAGGTCGCGGGCGGCGCTACTTCGAAGGGTCTACTTTTTTTTGAAGGTACATTTTTTAAATAACGTATATTTTTATAGTTTATATAGCCTATGTCCATCTGCACACCCTGACGATTACAATGATGTAACGGGTTTGTGGATTGGCGCTGTGGTTCCAGAGTTTACCCGCCTCAAAGGTTCAAAGTTCTTGCTTTATAATAGTAGTATAGATATATACACTTAGTTGTACGGGCATGCGCAGTAAAAACGTGCGAGGTAAAGGGATATGTGTTGAAATGGCTGCATGGTAAAAGTATTGCGTGGTAATGACCAGGTTGTAAAGGCTGTTTCCCATCCACATGTAGTTGTGCACCTTTGTTATGTGGTCCTGCTGGCTCCTTGAACTTCACTCAAAAAAACATCAGAGCAGGAAAAACTGCTAGGAAGAAGCTATTGAGATTGCATCTTTTTGGGGTAGATTTGGCACCTTGTGGCAGTCCTCCAGAAATGACAATATTCTGAGCTTGAAGGTGTAGAATTTTTTTTGTCTAGCCCTGCTGGAAGAGACCTGAAATATTCAGCACTGTTCTTTCAGGCTCCAATTGCCTTATCCGAGGTGCAGTCAGCAGCCCAGTGTTAGCAATGAGAATCAGATATACTGAAAAACCACAGGATCTTCGCTGATGCTGAAGCGAAGCATTTGGAAACATGCCTCTATCAAATCTAATATTACTCTCTATCATCAGGGGAGACTAGAGAAATTAATTTCTAAGAGCTTGTAGCGTCGTCTACAAACGAACATCTGGATAAATCCCAGCAGAAATGATGCTGAGTTAGGGTCAAGTATTTCAAATAATGTTTTCAATAGCATTTCACCTGTTTGAAAAAAAAATCTCCCTTTTCATGCTAACTGCGGAAAATCACATAATACAAAAAAACTCCCTAACTGGTAATGTCAATTATGAAAAAAATGCAAAAAATCAAATTGGGAAGGATCACTTGTCCTGCATGAACCAGGGTATGCAGGAGATCATACAACGGTGTCTCCAAATAAAAAACCCTCATGCACGTGTTGGGTAGTGTGGTAAGCGGTATATCTTGGTTCTCCGCTCTTCAAACACGTGCGTGCATAATCATAGGGTTTGTTTCGGTATGCAGCCTCCACCAGGAGGATCTTACCCTTGGTAAAAACAGTAGTGACCCAGTGATGTGGACAATGTGCAGAAATATATTTAAAAATCCCCCGGATAACCAGAAAATGAATTTTATTAGGTCTGGGTTCGGGTGGATCCCATGAGGGAATGCTCAAAAAACGTGCGCTCTGTTGAAAAGATTAAGTTTTCAGGACGCACTGGCATTAATAAAAATTAAAATGGCCGACATGTTTCAGCCCTCTATGCCGGGATTCGGACTTAAGGGCTTTCTTCAGGACCAGTAGTGGTAGGTGAAAGTGATACTGGTTTACTAAATTTTAGCAAGCAAGTGTTAGAAAAGGGAAAATTATCAACCTGTTTCTTTTCTTCAAGGTCGCGATGTACCTATAGATCAAAACATAATAGAAACATACACAAAGGGAGAAAAAAGGGTAAGGGAGACACATAGCGTAGTGAATTCACTACTTGACAAAATGAGTTGATGCAACTTAAAATGGCAATACTTCATAACCCCCAGTAAATGGCAGTGTCAACTCTCTCTTCCTCCAACAAGCGTGTGTCATGCAAAAAGAGGAATTAAAATTTCTGGTTTGGTGGTAGTGTGTCATACAGTCATGCAAGGCGAACAAATGGAGCTTAAATGTCTCTTTTCACTCAAATAACTGTTTTGGTAAGGCAAAGTCATGATTCTCGTTATTAAAAAATGCAATGTGGCGATGTGTCATGCAGTAACGTTGTAATTCATGTGCAGTATATACAGAATTCATATCTGTTTCATTCTTAATTAACGTTAACTCAAATTTTTCGCGCTTTTTTAAGAGTCTGAAAATATATATATATTCATGCCATCGTTCTCTACGCGCCAAAGTTCGTACCTGAAGTGTATGTCAATTACACCTCCTTCAGGTGTGACAAGGGCTTCGAGGGGGCTAGGTAAAGAGGAACATTTGAACATTAACGGGGTGGGTTGTATGATACTTGCGGTTTGTCGCTGGATTCTGTTGAGGACGTGTACCTAACGCTCCGCTCCTCGCGCCTCGCGTTACGCTGCAGCTGCCTCTTGTGACCCGGAAGTAGCAGAGCTCCGCTTCCGGGTCGTTTATGAAGTTCTTGGTCCAAGGCCATAGAGAAGGGACTCGCCGTCTCTTGTTGTTAAATGTATCGTGATGTTTCAAATAAGAGATTATAATCAAAAGCGTGATTTCTCAAAACATCACTTCGAAAACTGAGGTTTGTTTAAAAATAAAAATAAAAATAAACATAAACATGGAGTATTTTAAATTCGAGGGCACAAAAAATATATATAAGACCGTATTTCTGTTGGACTTACTACTGCTTAGCTGATTGTCTCTCTTATTTCAGCTCTTGCAGGACAAGTGATCCTTCCCCATTTGATTTTTTGCATTAACCTAAGGAAACTGAAGGATCAGACATTTCCTTCTCCCCCATCTATTTGATTAGTAGAAAAAAAAAAAATGTCAATTATGACTCAACAAAGCCTTCAAGGGGTTTTGGTTATATTTTCCGACAACTAAGGCTTCGGCCTGGTGGTGAATTACAGCGGCCCTTTATGGCATTATTGGAATGTAATACACAGTTGTCCTTTATATTTTCACTACTTTTGTGTTATTGGGTTCAAAGGTCACTGATGAGCCACTCTATTTGTACTCCATTTGTACGTCTGCCACACATCCATACATCTGGGCATACGGAGTGAAACAAGCATTGGCGATAGCAATTGGGCGATAGCAATTGGTGTGGCTTTATCGGAATGTTACATTGTAATGTGCAGCATTATAAGTAGATATCATGGGAATGGATATGTATTTTGTGGAAGAAAAGAATTGTAGAAAGATATTGGAGTAGATTTAATGTCAGGTGACAGTTGCACTAGCTGGAGCTAAAAATTCATGTAGGTTAATGACTGCCCTCCTCCCATCTGCGCTGCAGTCAGAGAAACACACCATAAATTATCTAGTTATCAAAGACATTTTAATAGCATTGCAATGTCATGTGTGTGTGCCCCTGAAACCCAGCAGGTGGATGAATAAACAAAATGATCACAGCTATGTGGAGGGCAAGCAATTTTTTGTTGGATCACACAACTCTGCCCAATCAAAACATTTACTCCTGACTCTCAATGTGTGGGTGGAGCCAAAGTTAATTTCCTGGTGATTCTTACATAATTGTCTGGTGACAGCTGTGCTGCCAAGCCAAACTATTAAAACGTGACTCCACATACTCTCCAACAGAGTACTGATGTCTCAGTCCAGACTGCGCCGCCCCCAACAATACTTTCGTGGTTGACTGGATCATTCACTGTAGCATCCAGGCCCAAAAGTAATTGGGCCAATGGCCTTTCCTACTCCAACTGTGCTCACAAAGGTGCTCCTGTGAAACAGGCCACAACTCTAGAACATATTTGTGATAGTACAAAATAGCTGGGTGGCGCCTGCGATCATCACTGCTCCACCCCCTCGGTGGGTTACATTATAAAAAAGAAGCACACACACACAGAATAGTGCCTGTGTTCAGCAGCTAGGGGGCGCTGTTATCTCTCACTGCTCACCTTAGAGCAACACCTGTTAAGAAACGCACACTCTCCGCTGCTCCAAATACCTGGACCCTTGAGAGAAAGAAACAATGAATTTCAAGAGGCACAGCGCCTCAACTCAAGAATAATAGTAACAGCGGACAATGCTAAAAGAGAGGAGAAAAAAATTATTCTTCCCACAAAAATAAGTGCACACACACATATATATAAAAAAAGGGGACAAAGAGGGAGCATACCGAGTGGACCACAAAAGGTCACATACACACATTATGCCCACTAACTCCCACAATATAAAACTCAAGTCAGTGCAGGAAACTACCGATACCCAGTATCAGAAAAACACACAACTAAAATGAAAGATAATAAACCAGATTTGTCCACCAACGACTAACGGGCTAACCCAGCAGGTGCAGACACACCTCTGCTGTAATCAGGAGGTGTTCTACAATCCATTGGGGGGACATGCCAACTGTTAGACCTGACAGACGTTAGGGTAATCTTCCCCCAACGTTTTGCGTTTTTCCCTTCTGTTCCTGAAATTTGTTTTTGTTAGCTTTAGGACTTTACCACTGCTAACCAATGCAAACATGCTTGTGCTCACTCCTTAAAACGTGGTAAAATTGGCCGATACGTGATTGGCACATTTAATTTACTTATAAGACCCTGTAAAGTGGAATAGTATGTACCCAAGACCTGTAAATTAAATGCTAGGAATGAGCCTGCAGCACTTTTTATGCCACCCACTTAAGTAAACCTTTAAAAAGTCTCAGGCCATTGCAGCATGTTTGCAGTGTTGAGCTGCAACTTCAACCTTTCATAGTAAACCTTTTGCCATGCCTAAACCTACCTTTTTAATACATATGTCACAGCCAAGGTAGGCCCTAAAGAACCCATAGGGCAGGGTGCAGTGTATTTAAAAAGTTGGGCATGTACTTTTATATTTTGCATGTCCAAGAAGTAAAAAAACTCCCAAATTCGTTTTTCACTACTGTGAGGCCTACCTCTCCCATAGGAGAACATTGGGTTACCATATTGCATTTAATAAGTAACTTTTATTTGGAAACAAATATCAATATCATGTTTGATCTCAAAAGAATTGTAATTTAAAATCCTCTTTAATGGTAAAGTCACTTTTAGAAAGTTGCCATTTTCTTGTTCTAACCTTTTGGTGCCTTTTGCTGCCTGTGTTCTGGGTCACATGGCTGTGATTAGTTGGCAGTTGGCCTTTGAGTATTCCTCCCAGACAGTGAGGGAAAAGGGGGACTTGGTGATGGCTGGATTGGAGGGATGAATCTATTCCCTGCCTCACTTACATTTCAAAGGGGCTGTCTAAATGCACTCGCAAACAACTTGACACCAGTCCTTTGTCACCCTAGACCTCTTGGAGCCTGGGCAGGGGAGAAGTGGAAATTCCAGAACATGATGTGGAGGAGGTCTAGAAGTTTTTCCCACTTAAAATGTTGGCAAAGGTATAAATATTAGACCCTCAGACTAATTATTCAGTACAGTACTGGACCTGAGGAGGACACTCATGCTTTTGCTGCAGAAGACTGCCCAGCAACTTGAGGCATGCTATGTACCTCCAAGGACTGCCCTGCTGCTTGAAGCCCACCTTGCACATTCTGAGGCCTGCCCTGTGGCTTGAGGCGAGACTTGCTGCTTGAACTCAGGACTTCCAGAGTGACTTCAAGGGCTAGATAGCTGACCTCCTGTTCTGATCTACAGGGACATAAAAAGCTCCAACAACTTGAACCCTGCATCTGAACCCTAACTGAAATGAGTCCTGTCCTCCAATTGGTACCCACCCAGTCCTGTGTCCTAGGAAGTGGCGCTAAAGGTGCCCAAACTGCGAACAATCAAAACTTAAGACTGAGAAACAATAGAAGACCAGGACCTACCTGCTCACCGATCTGCCGAAGGAGCATCGCCTGTCGGCCTGACTTTGCATAGTCCCGCTACATTATTCTCCATAGCAGCAAGTCCTGTTTATTGGGGTCTCTTTGGAAGGGTTTCCAGCATCCGCGACAGCTTTGTCCTACTAGAAATTTCTACTTCCAAAAAAGTGACAAAGTCTGAATGTAAAAATCTTCATCCAGCAGCTCCCCGATGAGGGCACCTAATCCTCAGACACCACCAACCACATTGCTCTGCTGACCTTTACCTTCTCAGACATTTTTCTTCAAAATTTCTTTTAAGTCAGAAGGTAAGCCGAGACAGGGCTCAACCCACTTTGTGCATCCAGACTGCGGTCCATCACGGTCAGCCATAGCTTTTGACTTTCCCCCGGTTTCTCGCAACTAGATGCCTGCAGTTGGCGCTTTTAATTTTTAGGCCCTATTTTTCAATATTCAGAGCTGAAATTCTAACGATTGGATTTCATTCATTTTGGTGTCCTTTTATATATGATACTTTTCTCTATTTTTCTAAATTGATGTCAGATTTCTCTTGTGTTTTCACTTCATCACTGTTTGTGTGCAGCACAAATACTTTACAAATTGTCGACTGCTTTGTGCAAAAACTATCAGAGGGTTAAGCACAGGTTCATTTAGTGACTGTTTGTGTTTCACCCTGACAGGGATTATGGCTGTTGCCTGAGAATGGTTAACACCTTCTCAACCAAAAACCAAATTTCCTACAGCAACCACCAACAAACCTTCAGCAAACTTACAGATCTAGCGACGGTAACTCCAAGGTTGTGCATTTGGATTTGTTGCCTTAACTACTTTAAAGTTAGCAAAGGCATTGATGGAGAAGGGAAGCGATTCCCCAAAACCGGTTCCAATATGCTTGCTCTGGTCCAGAGAGTACTTGGCCTGGCAGTTCGGGCTGGACCATTCCCATGGGGAGCAGGGTCCTGACTGATTTACATATGGCTGGGTCTAAACTGGAATGGCATGCAGTGCAAATAAACAATGGATTTAACCCAGATCTGAGAATGAGGGTGAATGTTTGATTTGTTCAGCAGTCTGTCCATCATGTGGTTTTTTTTTGCATTTGTAGCCCTAAGTGGGAAGGATATGCCCAGATGTTGGTCCTGTGCTCGCTACACCACCGGATTCAAGCTAGGCTGGCTGATGAGGGGTGATATCCTGAAACCGGTCCCAGGATGCTTGATTCTGGTCGAGAGAGGACCTAGCCTAGCAGTTCAGGCTCCTCCACTGCTGGACAGTGGAGGAGTGTGGCTCAATGGTTAGAGCGGCAGACCCTGATGCAGAGCTCTGGCCCGGGACCAGGGTTCAATTCCCGCCTCGGCGGGTCTTGGGCTCAATTTCCTCGGACCTGACAATTCTCGCCTCGGTGCCTATTCTAATCATGGGCCCCACGCTGCAACTATGGGCAATAGCTTCCTTAACCTCCACACCGGCCCCAAGAGCGCTAGGATGCCTGGCTTCACCCTGGGGGTGCCCAGGAGTGGACACTTCACAGGGAAAGCCAGGATGGGTTCCTCAGCGGTATGAGTAATAGCGCCAGGAAACCGCTTGGTGACAGTGCGCTCTACAAATACCTTGACATTTATATTTACATTTACATTTGACTGTTTCCATGGGAAGCAGGGTCAAGACTGATTTGCATATGGTTGGGTCTACACTGGAATGGCGTGGCTTGCAAAAAAAGATGGATTTAACCCAGATCTGTGACTGGAGGTGAGTGTTTGATTTGCTCAGCATTCTGTCTATCATCTGTTCTTTTTGCATTTGTCGCCCTAAGTGGGAAGGGAATGCCCAGACACGGGTCTCGTGCTCACTATGCCACCAGATTCAAGCTAGCCTGGGGTGATACCCCGAAACGGTCCTAGGATGCTTGTTTCTGGTCGAGAGAGGACCTAGCCTAGCAGTTCGTGCTTGACTGTTTCTATGGGGAGCAGGGTCAAGACTGATTTGCATATGGTTGGGTCTCAACTGGAATTGTGTGGCGTGCTAACAAAGATGGATTTAACTCAGATCTACGACTGGGGGTGGATGTTTGATTTGTTTAGCATTCTGTCCATCATCTGTTCTTTTTTGCATTTATAGCCCTAAGTGGGAAGGGTATGACCAGACGCGGGTCCCGTGCTCTCTACACCACCAGATTCCAGCTAGCCTGGCTTATGAGGTGTGATCCCCTGAAACCGGTCTCAGGATGCTTGTTTCTGGTAGGGCGAGGACCTGGCTTGGCAGTTTGGGCTGGACTATTCCCATGGGAAGCAGAGTCAAGACTGATTTGCATATGACTGGGTCTAAACTGGAATGGCATGGCGAGCAAACAAACTCTGAATTATATCCCTAACTGTGACTGGGGGTGAATGTTTGATTTATTCAGCATTTTGTCCATCTGTTATTTTTGCACCTATCAAGGGCCAGGCAGTCCACAAGGATCAGCTGATTTGGTTTTAAATATTCTCTTCTCCATTTCTTTATTCAGCACAAGAAAGGACTTAAGGATACCAAATATGTCACTTGTCCAAGGCCTAGTCCCGCCTGCACCAAAAATGGTGGTGTAGAAGGTGGAACCTGTACCATCTGTCTTAGGTATTTATTCTCTGCCCCTTGAGTCTTATGCAAGTTTACTATCCCGAAACCTCACTACCATTCCAGAGTTGCGAAATGCATTTAGCCTGATACATTTTTTAAAGGTCCCTTGGCACTCGCAAACTTAGTCCACGTACAAAGCTGGAAACCTCTTCCCTGGTTTTGATAAACTCAGATCTCTTAGCCTTGATTAATGACTTCTAACAATCTTTGGCATTAAGAAAATTCATACTCCACTTCGAACTGGAACCACAGGTAGCGTAAGCCAGTTGGGCTTCAATGTTCTTCAAGACCGAGCAACACTGATTTTTCAGCTCCCAGTGGTATTGGGGAAGCACTTCGAGCTCCCTTACCTGGAAGGTCCATTTATGTACTTACTCCATCCATGAGGAAGCACATTAACTGGCTTATTTACAATAACGGATTTGGAAGTTTGCATCCATATTTTAAGGATCGAATTTATGAGAAGGGATCATTCGTTTTCCCCTATCCTGAGAAGTTAACCTTACAGGCTGTGCACCTACGTGTTATTAGTCCTGATGAAGACCCCATTGTGATGTTACCCACTTACACCCTTTTCTGGGGGGTCAAAATGTCAACGTGATATGAACAAAAGCGTACTATATCTAACCAGACATACATAAGACAGGATGGAATATACATGTCTTTTTTAAGGGCATCAACTGTATTTGGACACTAAGACAAACTTATGTGTATATCTGTTAATTGTGTTGATTGTCTTTTATTGTCTATTGATATAGGACCTGTATCATTTTGAGGCACATTCCTACATATGTAAATATATGTCACAAAATATTGTCCATAGTCTGTATTTGGTCTGAATGTTCTTATGTACTAAGCCCAGACGATATATATGACTTTAAATATATTGGTCATCTCTAACGGTTATCAAACAAACAGTGTTGTTGTCATTTCTAAATGTCTGTTTTGAAGGGTGTTTATATATAACATTAATTGATAGTCCTTCATTTATGTGGATATATTCCATTGATCAAAAGTAATTACCTCCACGTGGCAGAACCTCTGCTTCTATACTGCTGTAATTCCCCAGGTTCTGCATGTTACTGGGACACCCCATTATTATTAATGAGCCGTGCTGGTGACAGCAGCGTCGTGATTGGCTAGGGGAGCCTGGGAGTCTGTGTATTTCCTGCTTCAGCCTTCTACAAGTTGACCGATGAGGACCGAGAGGCAGCGGCGGACCTGCAGGTAAGTGATTTTTTTTCTTTTCATCCCACCCACCCCACCACACCCGTTAAGTAGCAGCCATTAGGCTCTGGGTTGGCACACTCAGGTCGCAGTCCCCACAGACCCTCTAACAGACTACAGGTGTCTCTAGCCGGCATGCACTACCCTTCTCGGAAGGCCCCGGGACTGCAGCCAGCACCAAGCAAGGACGCAGAGATCAAATGTATGTTACCAGAGAAGTTATTTGCATGACTCTCCCCAATTATTGCCAGCCTGCTTGCAAGACAGAACAGAGCTTTAAGTGTGGTAGGTCCCTATGGGTCTCCAATCCGACATTAATTACAAACAGACTTTCAAACAGGTCCCTATTGGGTCCTACAATTATGTCCTTAACATTACAAGTAAAAACACTGATTGATTTCTGAACATTGACTCTAAAAGCAGTTATGATAATCGATGTCAGCTAAGTAGTTCCTGTGTTTATTTCATGTTTGACTTAATCCTGCATTATATAACAGTCGTTGTTTTCCATGATGTTGTGTGTCTATAGTTTTCTTTGTGCAGCAATAAAAGACAGTGCAGTTCCTATCGGTGAGTGAGTGCGTCGTCTGTGTGAGGGGGGCTGTGGAAAGAAGGGGATGAGGTGTGAGATAGGGTGATAGAGGATTTCAGAAAGATGTGGTGGAAAAGGGCATTAGTGTCTAAGAGAGACCGCAGAGGAAAGTCGTGGGATGGGAAATACCGGAGTGACGGGACACTTCAAAAAGTAGTACTCCCTCCCAGAGACCTTTTTTTTTATATAGCGCGAACTTGACCCGAAGATATCAGGTATCAGAGCGCATTACATGAGCACCAGTTGCGTTACATAAGGACACATTCATGTATTTATTTGTTTGGCATGGGGAGATTAAGTGATTTGCCGTAAATCACAGGATGCTGACCGTTGTTGCCGAGACTCAAACTCGGTTCCCCAGATTTGAGGTTGACCGCACTAGCCGTTAGGCCACATCCACTCCCTTATAGTACTTAGTTCCCAGTCTCATATTTTTCAAAATTTAAACAATTTTCAATTCTAACTACTCTCTACAAAATCACTGTTACTCATTTATCTGACACTGGTACCAAGCAATGACAAAGCCAATCGGTTTTGTTTAGGTGTATGATGGCCGGGCGTGCAACGCCCATAGGGCTCAAAGGGCTTTCTCTCCCCCCTCACCCCCCGTCCCCCATCGTGAGTGTCTGCCCAGGCTGGGACAGCTTCCTGGGCACACACACAGACAGTTTATGAGTTGCTGTAGGCTGTCTGGTGTCCGTCTTATTACAGCCGCACCTGAGTACTTCACAAATATTTAAAAGACCATTTACTTGTTAATGAGGCTTTATTTTTTCACTCCTTCTTAGAGCCCCTGTATCTCCACTCTGCCAATAGCTGGAAGAATTAGCCCCCGCCAAAATTTTTAGTAGCCCTCCTCCCGAAATTTGGCACTAGTTGCGCCTCTGATGTTGGCCACGGCGTGATATGTCAGAATGAAAGCTGACAGAGGCACCACTGCTCCGGTGCTTCGCTATAGGAAGCAGGGGATTTAAGTTTACATGTTTTAAGTCACATCTCTCCTTGCACTGCGGTGTGTATTTATGCTTTGACACCAGCTATCTCGGACACCAGCACCTTGGACGTCTCCAAGCCTTCATCGCGCAAGAACCACACTCCACGCTGTTACTTGAAGCGTAAAATGCCATTTTATTAGGACAAGGTTGCACTCCTTTAGGCTTTATTACATAGTACAGAAATGCAATAAATATACTTTTCCCCACCCCATACCGACTCATTCTCCATTCCTCCTTCTCAAAACCATCTCACCTGTTTGACTCTTCCCCATTCACTCGGTGACCTCCTTCCTCTCCCCATTCTCACCTTCACTTGCCCTCCGAGCATCCTCTGTTGAATTTCCTTCATTGCCTCCCGCGCCCCGCTATCAGTCACCCATGTACCGTTCTCCCCCTTGAGGGGTGGATCGCCCGTATGTGACTCACCACCCCTCCAAAGTACCGCCACGCCTCTGCCCTGCAACCTGCCCTAAACTTGCACACTCTGACCCAAAAAACACCCCAGGCCCCTCGATTAAAATCTGTAGGGTGGGTGGGTGGACAAAGTTTTCTTATGTCCCCCCGGTGGTGCTTAGGTGTTCAGAAGAGGCTGTTTCTCCTCTCCTAACACCTTTTAAGCTCTCCCAGATCCCGCCCCTTGCCCCTCTAATCCCACCCCACACCTTGTCCTTCCGGCCTATGCGCGAATATCCCAGGGGAAGGCTGGTCTGCGACCTTTACTTCCCCTGGGGCCCGCATCGCGCAAGAACCACACTCCACGCTGTTACTTGAAGCATAAAAGGCCATTTTATTAGGACAAGGTTGCACTCCTTTAGGCTTTATTACATAGTACAGAAATGCAATAAATATACTTTTCCCCACCCCATACCGACTCATTCTCCATTCCTCCTTCTCAAAACCATCTCACCTGTTTGACTTGTCTCCATTCACTCGGTGACCTCCTTCCTCTCCCCATTCTCACCTTCACTTGCCCTCCGAGCATCCTCTGTTGATTTTCCTACATTGCCTCCCGGGCCCGCTATCAGTCACCCGTGTACCGTTCTCCCCCTTGAGGGGTGGATCGCCTGTATGTGACTCACCACCCCTCCAAAGTACCGCCAACCAGGGACCCCCGTAGGGCAGTTCACTGCCCCACCCCCTGCTCCCCGGCACCTTTCGCCTCCTGTCCGCCGACCCCGCGCCAGCCGGTGGACGACCAATCCACCACCCAAACGTATGTTCTATATAAGTCACCGTTGATGGGACAGCTGTCAGTCGCGAAAGGTGCCAACGTGCCCAGCACCACTTGAAACCCAAAGTTCCTGTGCAGTGACTGCATCCGCCACCTTGTGGCACCCAGTGGCATACCAGCCACCCCTTTCCCATTCATTCTGCGCAAACAAATAACATATCCAAGGTAATCCCATGTCCGGGAAAAGCGCCCCCTTTTCAGTGAAAGACCATGACCACTTCGCTTGTAACCTGCGTAACCAAACCTTTGTCGGCCAAACTGTGTCAACAACAGCAGGCCCCCCCCCCTTTTGCTTGGTGAACGACCATCCACCACCTGTGCCTGTACTCAAATCTACAGAGCGCATTGCACCGGGCCAAACCATGGCCGGGACATTGCCCCCCCCATTGCATGGAACGACCCCCCCACAGCATAAACAAATCACCTATTGCAAGCCACTCCTTGTCTGTGCCAGGTGTCCCCCCCCGTGGTGAACGACCAATCCACCACCTCTGCCTGCATCACGAGCACACAGATAAAGGTCATTTTGGGCCGAATCCTCGCTTGCAACAAGAGCCTCCTTTAGCCGGCGTCCAGCATAGACATAGAGTTCCCGGGCCAAAACCTTGTTAAGCATCCCCTTTCCGGTGAACGACCATCCACCTTTTTTGTCCGCCTCCACTGCGAACCAACAGGATTCAATGTGACCAAAACTTTATTTGTGACAGGTGCCCCCTTCACGGTGAACGACCATCCACCCTTTGCTTGTATTCAGCAGAACAGAAGATTTTGCGGGACCAAATCTGCTTGCAACAAGTACCCCCTCCTTGGTGAACAACCATCCACCCTTTTTCCGGCGTCCAGCCTAGACATAGTGTTCCCGGGCCAAAACCTTGTTAGTGCCAAATATTCCCTTTCCGGTGAATGACCATCCACCTTTTTGTCCGCCTCCACTATGAACCTATAGGATTCAATGTGACCGGAACTTTGTTTGTGACAGGTGCCCCCTTTGCGGTGAACGACCATCCACCCTTTGCCTGTGTTCAGCAGAACAGAAGATTTTTCTGGACCAAATCTGCTTGCGACAAGCACCCCCTTCTTGGTGAACGACCACCCACCCTCTCGGTCGCATCCTGTGTGAACAGACAGGCTTCTTGGGCCCAATTCCCTCCTGTGCCAAGTGCCCCCTTCCTGGTGAACGACCATCCACCTTTTCGCATGGCACCAGTATAACAGAAAAATTCTGGGCCCAAACTTTGCTATCTGACGAGTGCCCTTTCATCGGTGAACAACCATCCACCCGTTTGCATGCCTTCGATGGAGATAGATAGGATGCCGGGGCCCAACACCGTATTAGTGCCAAGTGCCCCCTTCACGATGGACGACCATCCACCCTCTTGCTCGCCGCCACTGTAGACAGATAAGATTTGATGGGACTGAAATTTCTTATTTGTGCCACTTGCCCCCCTCGCCTTGAACGCCCAGTCCACCGTCTACCTTCATCCCGTGTAAACTATCAGAAATATTTGGACCAGAACTGTGCTTATGACAAGAGCCCCACACACGGTGAACAACCATCCACCACCAGGGCCTGCACCCAAGGCACCGGTAACTTTTATGGACGGGCCGACCCTGACCATGCAGGTGGCCCCCTTCCCAACGCAGTCCCACTCCCCTCACCTGTACCTCCGTCAGTCAATAGCTCCCCAGCTTCGACTCGTTCTGCTGCAAGGCCCCAAGTCATCACAGCAACCCAATTGCCACCATTATCTGTGTCCTTGCACCATGTCTCCCTCCATGCATCCTTGTAAAAACCATACCCACGATATCCCGGCATACGTTTGTCCCCCACCTGAAACCTCGCATTGGGGCGACTCCTTATGACACATAACACAATGTAATACATCCAGACCAAAAACCCCCAAATACATCTCCCATATTCCTACATCATTGGACAGCCCTTGTGCAGCTGGCTAGTTCACCTCTTCTGACGGTCCATGCCCAGGAGAAAAAAGGAGGGTGGGGGCCACCCCCACCAGGCGACCGCCTGGGGTCCTGCTCCACTCCCAACTCCTGTAGTAGAAAAGAATAGTTAGTCCTGCATGAAGTGTCCCCTTCTTCCCTTAGCCCCCCGGGCAACATGTGTCAAGCAGCCAGGTCAACACAGAAACACCGTGTTGGACACCCGCCGCCCTGAAACCTACCGCCGCTCCCTCCCCCCCAGGGCCCTCCGTCCGTCAATTCTGTAACAGCCCCCATAACACCAAACGTGCGCCACCGTAGGCAGCCCCCTTGCATATGAAGCCTAGAACAACCTGCAGAACCGAACTCCCACGTTCCTCCTTTGGAAAAAAACAAAACCCCCTGTCCTATGCCTTCAATCTTAAGCCAATAATCTCAGTGCCTGTGAAGACTGCCCCCCCCCCCAACCGTAACCACTAAACCCACGTCCATTCCAGGCACCCTGGCAAACCATCCGCACAAAGCACTTCAAAGCACTATAATCGCGCTGCTTGTGAATCAGGTGCCCCCAATATGTACCCAATGCCCGCCAGCCACTATGCCATACACCCATTCCTCTGCTGCTCAACGTTGACCACTGCAAAACCCGCCTACCTGGTGAACTAATGCACTTCCAGTTCCCTTTCACTCATGAGAAGAGCACAGTGCCAGAGCCTCCAGCCACCACCTTGCGTGCAGGCAGCATAATCATCAAAACTCGTCTCACTTATAGCGCAAACCTCAAGCCCTACCACTCCTATGCCGGTCCTCAGTATCCACAGCATTTGTGACAGCCCACCATGTCCACGCCCCCCCCCCCGGGTGGGCCCCCATCGCAGCCACCTAAACCTGCTCCAGTGTCCCTGTGCAACACCCCCCCTCTCAGACCAAAGCCTGCATCTGCGCCGGACTCCCGGCTTTTCCCTTACAATCCTTGAAACGCCATGAACCCATGACCTCGAACAGAGATGGACTTCCTAGACCCCTCGATCCCCCACCTGTCAGTGGCGTGTCTACTTCTCTACTGTGCAAGTCAACCCAGCCTGAAGGCACCCAATATCAGCATGCCCAGAACAGTGCGCCCACGCCCCCCCATGCCTCCTAATCCACCTAGTACTTCCTGTGTGGCAGTCGTCCCCTCAGGCCCCCAAGGGCTCCTCTTGCTCTGAGAATGCCCGGGACCCCCGGCAAGGAATTTCAACCACGCCAAATCACAAACACTGTCACCTAACATACCAGATCCAGCAACCGGTGTGCTCCGTCGGTCCCTTGTCCAGACCCATGCCTACCCGTCACATGACCCTAAACATTATACCAGCAGCCTGCCGCAGCAGTGCTTGCATCCCCTTGCATCCACCACCTCCCAATGCACCCCGGCCAACCAGCCATAGACCCCCGTCCGTGCAGCTCCTCCCTGTGCCCCCAACCAAAAACCCGTACCTTAGAGTTCATCCGGGACCTCCTTCTCCTGCTCAGTCGCTAGAGTTCCTCGCTGTCGTCGTCCCCCGCATCCGCCTGTAACTGTACTTGTCTCCTGAAGCAACACAAAACAGACAAATTACCTGGAATCCCCCTCCCCCAGGGCAATCGCCACTCAACCGCCCTTCCATTTGCACTGCATCAATCAATCCATCAACCTGTTCCCTATCCTCACGGCAGACCACCACATCCATATCCACACAACACTTTACTCATCCGGAGACCTCCAAGCCGCATGCCAACTGTCACACACTGCGGTCGTAACTGCTGAAAAAATGTCATAATGCTGCAATGTGTGAGCTGCGCGATCCCACGATGGAGGGGCAGGCCGCCGCAGACCCCCCTACAGCTTCTGGCCAGCGCCCAGAGGCCGTCGTGCGCCCCGCTGGCATTCCACTCACTGCCGGCACAATACCGGTCCGGGTTCCCCCCCCCACCAGGTTGCTCCAACCAGGTGAGCCCTGAGCACCACCGGACCTCGCGCAGTGCAGGCGGTCCCTCTCCCCTACTTCCGGTGCCCCCGAAAACCCCGCCTGCGTGCCTGACCACATCCCCAGCTCCTCCCACACATCAACCCCCAAAGCAAGGCCTATGATGTAAAAATAATGCGGCACTTCCGCGGAGTCGATCACATGGACCAGCCAAATTGATCAAACCACCACTGCACCCTGCGAATGGGGTTACAGAATTCATAAAAGGGGTTACCAGTACAGCCCCCCCACAGGCCCCCTGCGCCGCCACCCGTCACAACGCCTCCCCCCCTCAGGGAAACGAGTCCGCGGTAGGGAAGCCCCAGCAGTCCACAAAGTAGCAGCCCCGCCCCCCCAAGCTGACATATTACGCTACAAAGCTCGCCTTCCCCGCAGCCCTCCGACTGCCGAGGCGGCCAGCTCCCCCGCAGTACCGGGCAGAGCTGCACCAGGACCCGCTGGAGACCGCTGCCATCCTCCCTCACAGCCATGGCCAGACGTGTCACCCCGCCCGCAATAGGGACGCCTCCCGCTCCGCACCGGCCCGCGTGCCATATGGCAGCCCCACCTCCCCCCGCCAGAGACAAAGACAGCGTGTATCGCTTAGCTGCAAACAAAAGCCCAAACAGACCTGCCGTCCACACACACTGCCGCCGGACGCCAAAAACCGGGTACCCCATCCACAAACTAGAGGGGGCGCCGGACCGCAGGCCCCAACCGTCAGGGGAACCCAAACGCTGACACCCGCGCCTGACCTCGGACGGCCCGACACCCGCCCCCAGAGCCCATCGACCGCAGCCCCACCCACTGGCCCGCACTGCGACGCTGCTCACAGGTAACTTCTCCCTCATGAACATTACTGGGCCAATTGTGAAGTGCCCCGAAACCCTCGGGAAACCGCGCTATCCGAAATTGCAGAAACAATAAGAGAAATAAATTAAAAACGCAGACCGCAGCCCTGGAAAACATTCCCGCACACCACCTACAACAGCCAATGCGAAACAAAAACGCCCCGCCGATTGCCAAATCGGCCCCTGCCCCAACCACCCACCTTCCGACGACAAAGTTTTCTTATGTCCCCCGGTGGTGCTTAGGTGTTCAGAAGAGGCTGTTTCTCCTCTCCTAACACTTTTTAAGCTCTCCCAGATCCCGCCCCTTGCCCCTCTAATCCCACCCCACACCTTGTCCTTCCGGTCTATGCGCGAATACCCCAGGGGTAGACTGGTCTACGACCTTTACTTCCCCTGGGGCCCGCATTCACGTTGCATGCTGGATCAGATTATTTTAACAGAATGCATGCGGTATGCAAGGAACAGAGCTGCCATCGCCAGTGTGTTTATGCAAATGCCGGGACACGGACAGGGCACAGAGTGAGACTGCCCGCTAGTGCGCGGCACACCTCCAGTTCCCGCTTCCTGAATCCCCGACCTCACTTCCTCCCAGGACCAGTATATGAGGTCACATCTCCCGCCGGCGGCGCCAGCCGTGCAACAGCTAGGAAGCACGTTCCCTTTCTCTAGACGTGAGTGACTCAGCTGCGGCGCTGCGAATTCAAGGCTATTAAGATTCATTTTCGCAGCAGTGCAGCTGCACAATAGTTACTAAGCCTGTGCTGGCAGCGCCCCAACTGGCAAATCTCAGGATCAGCAGAACCGGCTCAGGTCACAAGAACGGCATGGCTTTACTACAGCGCTGCTACAGCAGAGTCTCAATGGAATTAAAATGCGTGACAATGCATTTCAGTGCAGTGATGTGGAACACCACACTGAAATGCGTTAGAGTCAGGCCTGATGCGCGATACTTGGCAGGTCTGCATCCTTAATCATAGGGGCTATGCCTCTCGTACAGAATTCCTCTTTACCCTTCTTAGGCCAAATCTCTTTTAGAGACCCCCGACTTTTTTCAGCCAACTTAAAACCATGAAAAAGAGCACACGTGTTTTACGTTCGTGGGCATAGCATATTCCAGACTATTCATACTCACACGTTAATCCTATTTGAACATGCACTCAATTAATGCCCTAAAGCTATTAACAATTTTACACAATAAAAAGGCTTTTTCTTGATTTTGGTCCTCATTGCATGTATATTTGATCCTAAACGTCTCTCTATTTAACATTTCTGAATACCTGCTACGTTTTTTACCTTCCTACTTTGTTAAGAACAAAATAAAAACCCTTGACCGTTTCATTATTTGAGTGAGTGGGATGCAATGTTCTTGCCATTCCGATACACAATGCTGTAATGAGACCGAGCATAATAAGGAACAGTTCAATAATTGTGCATAGATGTGCTAGAAAGGGATTATTATGGACATGGTCCTTGAATAAAGTCTTTGGATTTTTTTAAAATTGGTTCTGCTTTAGTATTGTTCCCAAATGTGAGAAAATGTAATGTATATACAGCACAGTTGCTGTATGCTATATGCTTCCAGACTATTAAAATGAGACAGCGCCACCTTCAGGTACATACTGTGAACTGCTACGCCCGCTCTATTAGACGAGGCGCAGAGGTCCGTTTCCGGATACCTCACCCCGCCCCCTCGCCATGGGGAGTTGTACCACAGGAAGACGGGTCGCATCCCTATTGCAACAAGAGAAAGAAGCTGAAACGGCTTCTAAGTTAAGCTCGTGATAGCTATAGGATTTAGTTAATGCTTTCTGCAGCGTGGCGGTATTTTGGAGTAGTGTAATTCGAAGATCTTGGATGCTTCACTGCACTATCCTATTAGTACTTTTCAGCTTGTCATGAATCTATACAACTTTAGTCACCATGAATCTTAACAACATTGCAAAGACAAACGTGTTTCAACTAGAGCCAAATTTCGGGGGGGGGGGGCTGAAAAATATTTCGGGGGTGGGGGGTGCTAATTCTTCCAACCATAGACAGAGTGGCTGTAAGAAGGGGTGAACACACAACAAAAGCCTCATTTACAAGTAAATGGTCTTTTAAAGACCTGTTAAGTACTCGGGTGCGGCTGCAATTAGATGCTCGCCAGCCCGCAAAGCTGTCTCTGCAGAACAAATTAAAACATTCAGCCCCAGTCAAGAGATCTGGGTTAAATCTATCTGTTGACTCGCTTTTGTTTGTTGGCTCGTTAATATTAGTAGCTTTGCGCTCACACAGACAGCCTGACTTTAATATGGCCATTTTTAGGTTTCGACCTGGCGATCTGCGCAAGCAGTTCGCGCAGGTGAAATCTTTTGTTTACCATATTGGCTATTGGAACGTCCCCCACCTCCCATTGGCTAGCTCCATAAATGGAGGCTAGCCATTGGGAGCCGGATCTGTCCGTCAAGGCCGGACCAGATTCGGGGGCGTTCCCGAGATTTTTTCCCTCTCCGCCTCTGCGATGTCGTCATCGCGGCGGTGGGCGGAGCTTCGTTTTTTTCCCTTCTGTGTTTGTTTTGGTCATTCCATGCGAGGAAGCCCAGGTGAGTGCTTGTTTTTTAGTGGTGGAGCACGTGAATTCAGTGTAAGTTAGTTAAAAATACATGATGAAGACACAGGCCACGATCTGGCTGTTCATCAAGTGCATGGGCGCTAAAACTAATTTTTGCCCCTTTATTTGTAGTGAGGACTACGCAGTGGTTTGTCTGATGGGAAATTGCTCGGCTGATCCCCTTTGTTGCAGCATGCATAACTTTTCATTCTTTCAGTTCGACTTTACAGTCCGTTTTAATAATGTCCTTAAAACTGCGGGTGTTCAGTACCCAAACGGCCTAAATAGACTCGTATGGGCTAAGCATCTCGTGCCCCTCGTGAGACACTTGTAAAACTGCTCATAAGATTTGCAACAGGGAGTTTTTTCATGGTTTGGCATTTTTCGTAATGCATTACAGTTGAATTTATATAGCGCTTCATATCCTAACCGCACTGCAAAGCGCTGAAGAGCATCATAGAGAGTGCAGAGTGGAGAGTGCATGGGGAGTGCAGAGTGCATGGAGAGTGCATAGGGAGTGGAGAGTGCATAGGGAGTCGAGAGTGCATAGGGAGTGGAGAGTGCATAGGGAGTGGAGAGTGCATAGAGAGTGCAGAGTGGAGAGTGCATAGGGAGTGCACAGGGAGTGGAGAGTGCACAGGGAGTGGAGAGTGCACAGGGAGTGGAGAGTGCATAGGGAGTGGAGAGTGCATAGGGAGTGGAGAGTGCATAGGGAGTGCAGAGTGGAGAGTGCATAGGGAGTGCAGAGTGGAGAGTGCATAGGGAGTGGAGAGTGCATAGGGAGTGCAGAGTGCATAGGGAGTGGAGAGTGCATAGGGAGTGGAGAGTGCATAGGGAGTGGAGAGTGCATAGGGAGTGGAGAGTGCATAGGGAGTGGAGAGTGCATAGAGAGTGGAGAGTGCATAGAGAGTGCAGAGTGGAGAGTGCATAGGGAGTGGAGAGTGCATAGGGAGTGGAGAGTGCATAGGGAGTGGAGAGTGCATAGGGAGTGGAGAGTGCATAGTGCATAGGGACTGCAGAGTGCATAGGGAGTGCAGAGTGGGGAGTGGAGAGTGCATAGGGAGTGGAGAGTGCATAGGGAGTGCAGAGTGCATAGGGAGTGCAGAGTGGAGAGTGCATAGGGAGTGCAGAGTGGAGAGTGCATAGGGAGTGCAGAGTGCATAGGGAGTGGAGAGTGGAGAGTGCATAGGGAGTGCAGAGTGCATAGGGAGTGCAGAGTGCATAGGGAGTGGAGAGTGGAGAGTGCATAGGGAGTGGAGAGTGGAGAGTGCATAGGGAGTGGAGAGTGCATAGGGAGTGGAGAGTGCATAGGGAGTGGAGAGTGCATAGGGAGTGGAGAGTGGATAGGGAGTGCAGAGTGGAGAGTGCATAGGGAGTGCAGAGTGGATAGAGAGTGGAGAGTGCATAGGGAGGGGAGAGTGCATAGGGAGGGGAGAGTGCATAGGGAGTGGAGAGTGCATAGGGAGTGGAGAGTGCATAAGGAGTGGAGAGTGGAGAGTGCATAGGGAGTGGAGAGTGCATAGGGAGTGGAGAGTGCATAGAGAGTGCAGAGTGGAGAGTGCATAGGGAGTGCACAGGGAGTGGAGAGTGCACAGGGAGTGGAGAGTGCACAGGGAGTGGAGAGTGCATAGGGAGTGCAGAGTGGAGAGTGCATAGGGAGTGCAGAGTGGAGAGTGCCTAGGGAGTGGAGAGTGCATAGGGAGTGGAGACTGCATAGGGAGTGGAGAGTGCATAGGGAGTGGAGAGTGCATAGGGAGTGGAGAGTGCATAGGGAGTGGAGAGTGCATAGGGAATGGAGAGTGCATAGGGAATGGAGAGTGCATAGGGAGTGGAGAGTGCATAGAGAGTGGAGAGTGCATAGAGAGTGCAGAGTGGAGAGTGCAAAGGGAGTGGAGAGTGCATAGGGAGTGGAGAGTGCATAGGGAGTGGAGAGTGCATAGGGAGTGGAGAGTGCATAGGGACTGCAGAGTGCATAGGGAGTGGAGAGTGGGGAGTGGAGAGTGCATAGGGAGTGGAGAGTGCATAGGGAGTGCAGAGTGGAGAGTGCATAGGGAGTGCAGAGTGGAGAGTGCATAGGGAGTGCAGAGTGGAGAGTGCATAGGGAGTGAAGAGTGGAGAGTGCATAGGGAGTGAAGAGTGCAGAGTGCATAGGGAGTGCATAGGGAGTGCAGAGTGCATAGGGAGTGCAGAGTGCATAGGGAGTGCAGAGTGCAGAGTGCATAGGGAGTGCAGAGTGCATAGGGAGTGCAGAGTGGAGAGTGCATAGGGAGTGGAGAGTGCATAGGGAGTGGAGAGTGCATAGGGAGTGCAGAGTGCATAGGGAGTGGAGAGTGGAGAGTGCATAGGGAGTGGAGAGTGCATAGGGAGTGGAGAGTGGAGAGTGCATAGGGAGTGGAGAGTGCATTGGGAGTGGAGAGTGCATAGGGAGTGGAGAGTGCATAGGGAGTGCAGAGTGCATAGGGAGTGGAGAGTGGATAGGGAGTGCAGAGTGGAGAGTGCATAGGGAGTGCAGAGTGGATAGAGAGTGGAGAGTGCATAGGGAGTGGAGAGTGCATAGGGAGTGGAGAGTGCATAGGGAGTGGAGAGTGCATAGGGAGTGGAGAGTGCATAAGGAGTGGAGAGTGGAGAGTTGTTGGACAGGCCGCATGTTCGAGCTGTCCCCCCTCCCCGCAATGGGACCAGGACCCTGGCTCTCCCTGCATCCCCAGCCAGAGTCCACAAACGACCACCCGAAGTACCCTGCAGTCCCTCCACTACAAGACACCAGCTCCGGACCCAGCTGGCCCGGGTCACCATCTACCCCACGACATCGACCCGGCCGCCATCTTGGGGCACTACAGCACGAGGCCGCGTGGCCTCAACTCGACCCTAACCCCGGGCCCGGCCGGCCCCGACATCGAGGCCCCACCATCCTCCCAGGAGGCAGAGTGATCACTTGGCGAGTCAATGGGAGAAGGAATCGTCAACGGCTCTCCTCCGCCAGGTGTCGATCACCCCAGGCCGCCTGGGCGCTGGCTCCACCCCCCTGCTGGGTGTCTGGACTCCCTCATCCCGGACCTCCCGGCCCCCAGGCGCGAGGGTCCGGACATCAAAGGGGACCAGACCTATAACTGGGGCAGGGCCAGACCAGGAAGGCAGTTGTATCCTGGAGTCGAGAG
Organism: Lissotriton helveticus; assembly: GCF_964261635.1. Classification (NCBI taxonomy): domain Eukaryota; kingdom Metazoa; phylum Chordata; class Amphibia; order Caudata; family Salamandridae; genus Lissotriton; species Lissotriton helveticus. Next base: position 159,206,824 of record NC_136071.1, on the reverse strand, counting down.
ACCCGAGAAGAACTCATCCGTGACTTGGCCTGCTGGCGCTGCCGCGGCCCTCTGCCTCGTGAAACCATCGTCTTGGCCTGCTGGCGCTGCCGCGGCCCTCTGCCTCGTGAAACCATCGTCTTGGCCTGCTGGCGCTGCCGCGGCCCTCTGCCTCGTGAAACCATCGTCTTGGCCTGCTGGCGCTGCCGCGGCCCTCTGCCTCGTGAAACCATCGTCTTGGCCTGCTGGCGCTGCCGCGGCCCTCTGCCTCGTGAAACCATCGTCTTGGCCTGCTGGCGCTGCCGCGGCCCTCTGCCTCGTGAAACCATCGACTTGGCCTGCTGGCGCTGCCGCGGCCCTCTGCTTTATGAGACTATCACCTTGGCCTGCTGGCGCTGCCGCGGCCCGATCCACAGACCCTCCAGCTCGAGGATTGTGAGCTCGCCTTTTACCACTACCTGTACCGATCCGGTACCAAGACTGTCCCGCTACCCCCTTTCCCTACAGAGACTAGAAGTGAGAGGACCCCCGGGTCCAAGTTATCCTGTATCGCTGATATCCTTGCCTTAAGAACCTTATATAAAGCCTTGAACTCGACTTGGTGTGGTGCCTGTTTGTGGGGAGGGAGGGTACTTGTCTGTACGATCGCCGGAGACGGTCCCCCTCGGGGATCTCTCCCTCGGTATCCGGCCGACCCTCAGGGTCCCCGTCTAACATTGGTGGCCAGCGACGGGATCCGAACCTACGCATAATCGTACAGAAAGTCACTCGCCCCACCACACACAACAACCATGTCAATAGAGAGCGGAACAACGGAAAAATTTCAGATGGAAAAATTGGAAGACTACAACCACCGGGAACTGAAGCAATATTGCATAGAACTTGGACTTCCAACCACAGGTCTTAGCACAAAGGAAGACTTCAAACGAGCCCTAGAAGCTTGGGCAGAAACGGGTACGGCCGTACCCCGAACACAAACAACCGAAACGAGCCCCGCACCAACTAAAGAAAGAGCGGATCTCTCCCTGGAAGAGATCCGAGAAAGAGAAAAAACCAGACTCCACGAATTAGAACTTGCCCGACTTCGCTTGGATGGGGAACTCAAGCTGGCAGAACAAAAAATAACCCTGGAACACTTACGGCTCAGGGAAGAGCGGGAAGACAAGCAAAGACAGAGGGAGCTAGAGGAAAAGAGACTAGAGTACGAACATGAGCGCAATCTCAAAGCACTGGAGATTCAGAAACAGAATAAAGACCTCGGGCTCCCCGAACGACCGACCCCGTCTGCCTCGACCGAGCCCAAGGTTCACATCCCCAAAGATGTCATCCGGGAATACCACAAGAACGATGATATCCAGCAGTGGTTTAAAGCCTATGAGGTGGCAATGACCTCCCACCGGATTCCCCGAAGCGATTGGGGAGCCGGATTATGGGGGAGGTTTGTCAACGAAGGGCGGGACGCCCTGCTGCAACTCCCGGATCAGCTGATGACCTCCTACGACCACATGAAGGCCGCCCTCCTCACTCGATACGGGCTCACACCTGAGATGTACCGCCAACGGTTCCGCGACTGCAAACGGATTCCGGGTACAACTTGGGTGGAGTACGTGAACTTTTTTAGCCGAGCCTTCGAGGGGTGGATCAAGGGCAACAAAGTAACCACCTACGAACAACTCTTTGACCTTATCGTATGGGAACACCTGTCGAACAACTGCTTCGTGGAGCTCCGGCAACACCTCCTGGACAGCAAGCTAACCGACCCTCGACAACTCGCCGCCGAAGCCGACCGGTGGGAAAGCACCCGAGTTGGCCGGAGCGCCCCCAGCGAAGTATCCAGATCGTATCGCCCCCGAGGGGGAGGAGGAAGTCAGGGTCGGGGGAGAGACCCCGGCCCCTCGTCACCCCCCAGAAACCCCTCGACCCCGGTTGGCCGGGGAAGCCCTGCCGTCCGGGCCGGTTTCCGGGCCAACATTACGTGCCACAGGTGCCAGCGACCCGGCCACTACGCCAGTGATCCCAACTGCCCAAAGAATCCGAACACGACTCCCCGCCAAGTTGCAGCGGCGGCCCTAGGGGAAGAAATAATCCCGGAAGACCAAGAGGAGTACGAGACCGATCCCTCTGAATGGGCACCCGCCGCCATGGCACTGGTCTGCTTAGGGGAAAGAGACATGATTCCGCGGGCCCCCCTTCCCGCCAACACACAGAAGTACGGTCAATGGGTTAACATCAATGGCCGCCGGGCGGAAGCCCTCCGCGACACCGGGGCCAGTGTAACGGCGGTCCGACGCCACCTCGGCACTCCAGACCAAATCTTGCCGAACATTCTTTGCCCTGTTCGATCAGCCGACAACTCCGAAAGCCTATGCCACATGGCCTGCGTCCCCTTCGAGTGGGGAGGAGTAACAGGGATGTTAAAAGTAACTGTCCGCGATGATGCCCCCGTGGACTGCCTCCTAGGAAACGACCTTGAAAGCTCTCCCTGGGCAGCTGTCGAACGGAGGGAGCACCTGGGGATGCTTGGCCTCCCCGAATGGGTCTGCGTCACGACCCGGTCCATGACCGCCCGCGCGGTCCCCAGCCCAGAAGAGCCCGAGTGGCCAGAACCTCCTCCCGCGCTCATCCCAGAGGAGGCCGCCCCAGAAGCCATTCCCTTGACCCAAACCGAAGAAGGACCCGACCAGCTTCGGGACGTCCCTGACCTGGCACAATGGCGGCAGGAGGGAGGCCCCACGCAGGAACAATTCCGGGCCGAGCAAAAAACCTGTCCTTCTCTCGAAGGACTCCGGCAGCAAGCCCTGGCCCAGAGCACCGGGGATACCTCGGGGGCCCACTGGATCTACTGGGACCAAGACCTTCTCTACAGCGAGCAGAAAATTGCAGAACTAGGGGCCAGTCGGGTGCTGGTGGTGCCCCTTCGCTTCCGAGACTTCCTCCTGAACTTAGCCCACGATGTCCCCCTTGCCGGACACCTGGGGCAGGATAAAACCTACGACCGCCTGGTGACCCATTTTTTCTGGCCCCACATGCGGAAGGATGTCACCAACCACTGCAAGGCCTGCCCCACCTGCCAGGCCAGCGGAAAAAGTGGCCGAAAAATCAAAGCACCATTACAACCCTTTCCTGTCGTCACCACCCCGTTTGAACGAGTGGGAATAGACATTGTGGGGCCCCTCGACCCTCGAACAGCCCAAGGACACCGGTTCATCCTGGTCCTTGTAGACCACGCCACCCGCTATCCCGAGGCCATCCCTCTTCGGACTGTGACGGCCCCCGTGGTGGGCCGGGCCCTGATGGGGATCTTCTCCCGGGTGGGGTTCCCCCGGGAGGTCGTCAGTGACAGGGGCACGAACTTTATCTCCAGATATATGAAGTCCCTCTGGCAGCAATGCGGGGTCACCTACAAATTCACGACCCCCTATCACCCGCAAGGAAACGGACTGGTCGAGAGATTCAACCGCACCCTCAAGGGGATGATTATGGGTCTAGAAGAACCCCTTCGACGCCAGTGGGACGTACTGCTTCCATGCCTCCTGTTTGCCTATCGGGAGGTCCCGCAGAAGTCCCTCGGCTTCAGCCCCTTTGAACTACTGTACGGGCACCCCGTCCGGGGCCCCCTCAGCCTAGTCAAGGAAGGTTGGGAGCAGCCTCCCCAGAAAACTCCCCCGGACATCTACCGGTATCTCCTGGCTCTCCGCAACCAGACCCGGCGGTTCCGAGACACCGCCAAAGCCAACCTCGAGGCCAGTCAGGAGGGCATGAAGAGGTGGTACGATCAGCACACGTCCTCCATTGAGTTCGAACCTGGACAACAGGTCTGGGTGATGTCCCCGGTTGAGCCCTGTGCCCTCCAAGACAGATGGTCCGGGCCCTTCAAGGTAATCGAACGCAAGGGGCCCGTCACCTATTTAATCGACATGGAGACTGCCCGGAACCCCCTACGGGTCCTCCATGCCAACAGGCTCAAACCCCATTTTGTGCGATCCGAACTCAGCCTCCTGATGGCTACCGATACTGGGACAGAAGAAGACTCCGAACCCCTTCCGGACTTACTGAGGGCCCTCGAGCAGGATGGCTCAGTGGAAGGGGTCCAGCTCTCCGAGGCCCTGTCCCCGGAGCAACGCCAAGACTGCCAAACGCTCCTGAGGCAGTTCGCCTCCCTGTTCTCCCTCACCCCCGGAGTCACCCCCTGGTGCCTCCACGATGTGGACACCGGGGACAGCCCTCCTATTCGACACCGAGCATACCGCGTACCAGACCGGGTACGAGCCTGCATCCAGACCGAGGTGTCCAAGATGCTGACCCTAGGAGTGATCGAACCCTCAGACAGTCCCTGGGCGAGCCCAGTCGTCCTGGTTCCCAAGGCAGCTGCCCCGGGCGTTGCCCCTGAGCTCCGGTTCTGCGTGGACTATCGAGGGCTGAATGCAGTTACCCGGACCGACGCTCATCCCATCCCCCGGGCAGACGAGCTAATTGACCGGATGGGGGCCGCCCGCTACCTGAGCATCTTCGACCTAACAGCGGGCTACTGGCAGATCGGCCTCACCCCTAGGGCCCAAGAACGATCCGCCTTCTCTACCCCAGACGGGCACTACCACTTTAAAGTCATGCCCTTCGGCATGAAAAACGCCCCGGCAACGTTCCAACGGCTGGTAAACCAGGTACTGGCGGGCCTGGAAGACTTCAGCGCCGCCTACCTGGACGACATTGCTGTGTACAGCCACCAGTGGACCGACCACCTCCGCCACCTGCGGGAGGTTCTACACGCCCTCCAGCAAGCCGGGCTCACCATCAAGGCCAGCAAGTGCCAAGTTGGCCAAGGGTCCGTGACCTACCTGGGACACCAAGTGGGAAGCGGGCTGGTGGCCCCTCTCCAACTCAAGATTGCTGCCATCCAGGCCTGGCAACCCCCTACGAGCCAAACGGAGGTCCGGGCCTTCCTGGGGCTCACCGGATACTACCGGCGGTTCGTGAAGGACTATGGCAGCATCGTGGGGCCCCTCACAGAGCTCACCTCCAAAAAGAGCCCCAAAACCGTCAACTGGACCCCGGACTGCCAATCAGCCTTCGAGAAGCTAAAGACCGCCATGTGCACGGCCCCCGTGCTCCAGGCTCCCGACTACAGCCGGGAATTCATTGTGCAGACGGACGCCTCCGATCATGGTGTGGGGGCCGTCCTCTCCCAACTCAACACCGAAGGGGTCGACCATCCGGTGGTCTTCATCAGCAGACGCCTCTTGCCCCGAGAACAGCGCTGGAGCACCATTGAGAGGGAGGCCTTCGCCGTAGTCTGGGCACTCAAGAAGCTCCGGCCATACCTCTTCGGCACCCACTTCCGGGTGCAAACAGACCACCGACCCCTGCAATGGCTGATGCAAATGCGGGGGGAGAACCCGAAGCTGTTGCGCTGGTCCATCTCCCTGCAGGGGATGGACTTCACGGTGGAACATCGGCCAGGCCAGGACCACGCCAACGCCGACGGCCTGTCACGCTTTTTCCGCCTCAGCGAGGAGAGTCCCCAGGAAGATGGCTGACTCTCCCCGCCTTCAGCTGGGGGGGACGCATGTTGGACAGGCCGCATGTTCGAGCTGTCCCCCCTCCCCGCAATGGGACCAGGACCCTGGCTCTCCCTGCATCCCCAGCCAGAGTCCACAAACGACCACCCGAAGTACCCTGCAGTCCCTCCACTACAAGACACCAGCTCCGGACCCAGCTGGCCCGGGTCACCATCTACCCCACGACATCGACCCGGCCGCCATCTTGGGGCACTACAGCACGAGGCCGCGTGGCCTCAACTCGACCCTAACCCCGGGCCCGGCCGGCCCCGACATCGAGGCCCCACCATCCTCCCAGGAGGCAGAGTGATCACTTGGCGAGTCAATGGGAGAAGGAATCGTCAACGGCTCTCCTCCGCCAGGTGTCGATCACCCCAGGCCGCCTGGGCGCTGGCTCCACCCCCCTGCTGGGTGTCTGGACTCCCTCATCCCGGACCTCCCGGCCCCCAGGCGCGAGGGTCCGGACATCAAAGGGGACCAGACCTATAACTGGGGCAGGGCCAGACCAGGAAGGCAGTTGTATCCTGGAGTCGAGAGACCCGAGAAGAACTCATCCGTGACTTGGCCTGCTGGCGCTGCCGCGGCCCTCTGCCTCGTGAAACCATCGTCTTGGCCTGCTGGCGCTGCCGCGGCCCTCTGCCTCGTGAAACCATCGTCTTGGCCTGCTGGCGCTGCCGCGGCCCTCTGCCTCGTGAAACCATCGTCTTGGCCTGCTGGCGCTGCCGCGGCCCTCTGCCTCGTGAAACCATCGTCTTGGCCTGCTGGCGCTGCCGCGGCCCTCTGCCTCGTGAAACCATCGTCTTGGCCTGCTGGCGCTGCCGCGGCCCTCTGCCTCGTGAAACCATCGACTTGGCCTGCTGGCGCTGCCGCGGCCCTCTGCTTTATGAGACTATCACCTTGGCCTGCTGGCGCTGCCGCGGCCCGATCCACAGACCCTCCAGCTCGAGGATTGTGAGCTCGCCTTTTACCACTACCTGTACCGATCCGGTACCAAGACTGTCCCGCTACCCCCTTTCCCTACAGAGACTAGAAGTGAGAGGACCCCCGGGTCCAAGTTATCCTGTATCGCTGATATCCTTGCCTTAAGAACCTTATATAAAGCCTTGAACTCGACTTGGTGTGGTGCCTGTTTGTGGGGAGGGAGGGTACTTGTCTGTACGATCGCCGGAGACGGTCCCCCTCGGGGATCTCTCCCTCGGTATCCGGCCGACCCTCAGGGTCCCCGTCTAACAAGAGTGCATAGGGAATGGAGAGTGCATAGGGAGTGGAGAGTGCATAGAGAGTGGAGAGTGCATAGAGAGTGCAGAGTGGAGAGTGCATAGGGAGTGGAGAGTGCATAGGGAGTGCAGAGTGCATAGGGAATGGAGAGTGCATAGGGAGTGGAGAGTGCATAGTGAGTGGAGAGTGCATAGGGAGTGGAGAGTGCATAGGGAGTGCAGAGTGGAGAGTGCATAGGGAGTGCAGAGTGGAGAGTGCATAGGGAGTGGAGAGTGCATAGGGAGTGCAGAGTGCATAGGGAGTGGAGAGTGAATAGGGAGTGGAGAGTGCATAGGGAGTGGAGAGTGCATAGGGAGTGGAGAGTGCATAGGGAGTGGAGAGTGCATAGGGAGTAGAGAGTGCATAGAGAGTGGAGAGTGCATAGGGAGTGGAGAGTGCATAGGGAGTGGAGAGTGCATAGGGAGTGGAGAGTGCATAGGGAGTGGAGAGTGCATAGTGCACAGGGACTGCAGAGTGCATAGGGAGTGCAGAGTGGGGAGTGGAGAGTGCATAGGGAGTGCAGAGTGGAGAGTGCATGGGGAGTGCAGAGTGGAGAGTGCATAGGGAGTGCAGAGTGGAGAGTGCATAGGGAGTGCAGAGTGGAGACTGCATAGGGAGTGCAGAGTGGAGAGTGCATAGGGAGTGAAGAGTGCAGAGTGCATAGGGAGTGCATAGGGAGTGCAGAGTGCATAGGGAGTGCAGAGTGCATAGGGAGTGCAGAGTGGAGAGTGCATAGGGAGTGCAGAGTGCATAGGGAGTGGAGAGTGCATAGGGAGTGCAGAGTGCATAGGGAGTGCAGAGTGGAGAGTGCATAGGGAGTGCAGAGTGCATAGGGAGTGGAGAGTGGAGAGTGCATAGGGAGTGCAGAGTGCATAGGGAGTGGAGAGTGCATAGGGAGTGGAGAGTGCATATGGAGTGGAGAGTGGAGAGTGCATAGGGAGTGGAGAGTGCATGAAATAGGGAGTGGAGAGTGCATAGGGACTGGAGAGTGCATAGGGAGTGGAGAGTGCATAGGGAGTGGAGAGTGCATAGGGAGTGGAGAGTGCATAGGGAGTGCAGAGTGGATAGGGAGTGGAGAGTGGATAGGGAGTGGAGAGTGCATAGGGAGTGGAGAGTGCATAGGGAGTGGAGAGTGCATAGGGAGTGGAGAGTGCATAGGGAGTGGAGAGTGCATAGGGAATGGAGAGTGCATAGGGAATGGAGAGTGCATAGGGAGTGGAGAGTGCATAGAGAGTGGAGAGTGCATAGAGAGTGCAGAGTGGAGAGTGCATAGGGAGTGGAGAGTGCATAGGGAGTGGAGAGTGCATAGGGAGTGGAGAGTGCATAGGGAGTGGAGAGTGCATAGGGAGTGGAGAGTGCATAGGGAGTGGAGAGTGCATAGTGCATAGGGACTGCAGAGTGCATAGGGAGTGGAGAGTGGGGAGTGGAGAGTGCATAGGGAGTGGAGAGTGCATAGGGAGTGCAGAGTGGAGAGTGCATAGGGAGTGCAGAGTGGAGAGTGCATAGGGAGTGCAGAGTGGAGAGTGCATAGGGAGTGAAGAGTGGAGAGTGCATAGGGAGTGAAGAGTGGAGAGTGCATAGGGAGTGAAGAGTGCAGAGTGCATAGGGAGTGCATAGGGAGTGCAGAGTGCATAGGGAGTGCAGAGGCGAGAGTGCATAGGGAGTGCAGAGTGCATAGGGAGTGCAGAGTGGAGAGTGCATAGGGAGTGGAGAGTGCATAGGGAGTGGAGAGTGCATAGGGAGTGGAGAGTGTATAGGGAGTGCAGAGTGCATAGGGAGTGGAGAGTGGAGAGTGCATAGGGAGTGGAGAGTGCATAGGGAGTGGAGAGTGGAGAGTGCATAGGGAGTGGAGAGTGCTTGGGAGTGGAGAGTGCATAGGGAGTGGAGAGTGCATAGGGAGTGCAGAGTGCATAGGGAGTGGAGAGTGGATAGGGAGTGCAGAGTGGAGAGTGCATAGGGAGTGCAGAGTGGATAGAGAGTGGAGAGTGCATAGGGAGTGGAGAGTGCATAGGGAGTGGAGAGTGCATAGGGAGTGGAGAGTGCATAGGGAGTGGAGAGTGCATAAGGAGTGGAGAGTGGAGAGTGCATAGGGAATGGAGAGTGCATAGGGAGTGGAGAGTGCATAGAGAGTGGAGAGTGCATAGAGAGTGCAGAGTGGAGAGTGCATAGGGAGTGGAGAGTGCATAGGGAGTGCAGAGTGCATAGGGAATGGAGAGTGCATAGGGAGTGGAGAGTGCATAGGGAGTGGAGAGTGCATAGGGAGTGGAGAGTGCATAGGGAGTGCAGAGTGAAGAGTGCATAGGGAGTGCAGAGTGGAGAGTGCATAGGGAGTGGAGAGTGCATAGGGAGTGCAGAGTGCATAGGGAGTGGAGAGTGCATAGGGAGTGGAGAGTGCATAGGGAGTGGAGAGTGCATAGGGAGTGGAGAGTGCATAGGGAGTGGAGAGTGCATAGGGAGTGGAGAGTGCATAGGGAGTGGAGAGTGCATAGAGAGTGGAGAGTGCATAGGGAGTGGAGAGTGCATAGGGAGTGGAGAGTGCATAGGGAGTGGAGAGTGCATAGGGAGTGGAGAGTGCATAGTGCATAGGGACTGCAGAGTGCATAGGGAGTGCAGAGTGGAGAGTGCATAGGGAGTGCAGAGTGGAGAGTGCATAGGGAGTGCAGAGTGGAGAGTGCATAGGGAGTGCAGAGTGGAGAGTGCATAGGGAGTGAAGAGTGCAGAGTGCATAGGGAGTGCATAGGGAGTGCATAGGGAGTGCAGAGTGCATAGGGAGTGCAGAGTGCATAGGGAGTGCAGAGTGGAGAGTGCATAGGGAGTGCAGAGTGCATAGGGAGTGGAGAGTGCATAGGGAGTGCAGAGTGCATAGGGAGTGCAGAGTGGAGAGTGCATAGGGAGTGCAGAGTGCATAGGGAGTGGAGAGTGCATAGGGAGTGCAGAGTGCATAGGGAGTGGAGAGTGGAGAGTGCATAGGGAGTGGAGAGTGCATAGGGAGTGGAGAGTGGAGAGTGCATAGGGAGTGGAGAGTGCATGAAATAGGGAGTGGAGAGTGCATAGGGAGTGGAGAGTGCATAGGGAGTGGAGTGTGCATAGGGAGTGCAGAGTGCATAGGGAGTGCAGAGTGCATAGGGAGTGGAGAGTGGATAGGGAGTGCAGAGTGGAGAGTGCATAGGGAGTGCAGAGTGGATAGAGAGTGGAGAGTGCATAGGGAGTGGAGAGTGCATAGGGAGTGGAGAGTGCATAGGGAGTGGAGAGTGCATAGGGAGTGGAGAGTGGAGAGTGCATAGGGAGTGGAGAGTGCATAGGGAGTGCAGAGTGCATAGGGAGTGGAGAGTGCATAGAGAGTGGAGAGTGCATAGAGAGTGCAGAGTGGAGAGTGCATAGGGAGTGGAGAGTGCATAGGGAGTGGAGAGTGCATAGGGAGTGGAGAGTGCATAGGGAGTGCAGAGTGGAGAGTGCATAGGGAGTGGAGAGTGCAGAGTGCATAGGGAGTGCAGAGTGCATAGGGAGTGCAGAGTGCATAGGGAGTGCAGAGTGGAGAGTGCAGAGGGAGTGCAGAGTGCATAGGGAGTGCAGAGTGCATAGGGAGTGCAGAGTGCATAGGGAGTGCAGAGTGGAGAGTGCATAGGGAGTGGAGAGTGCATAGGGAGTGCAGAGTGGAGAGTGCATAGGGAGTGGAGAGTGCATAGGGAGTGGAGAGTGCATAGGGAGTGGAGAGTGCATAGGGGCTGCAGAGTGCATAGGGAGTGCAGAGTGGGGAGGGGAGAGTGCATAGGGAGTGGAGAGTGCATAGGGAGTGGAGAGTGCATAGGGAGTGCAGAGTGGAGAGTGCATAGGGAGTGCAGAGTGGAGAGTGCATAGGGAGTGCAGAGTGGAGAGTGCATAGGGAGTGGAGAGTGCAGAGTGCATAGGGAGTGCAGAGTGCATAGGGAGTGCAGAGTGCATAGGGAGTGCAGAGTGCATAGGGAGTGCACAGTGCATAGGGAGTGCAGAGTGCATAGGGAGTGCAGAGTGGAGAGTGCATAGGGAGTGCAGAGTGCATAGGGAGTGGAGAGTGCAGAGTGCATAGGGAGTGGAGAGTGCATAGGGAGTGCAGAGTGGAGAGTGCATAGGGTGTGCAGAGTGCACAGGGAGTGCAGAGTGGAGAGTGCATAGGGAGTGCAGAGTGCATAGGGAGTGCAGAGTGGAGAGTGCATAGGGAGTGCAGAGTGCATAGGGAGTGCAGAGTGGAGAGTGCATAGGGAGTGCAGAGTGGAGCGTGCATAGGGAGTGCAGAGTGCATGGGGAGTGGAGAGTGCATAGGGAGTGCAGAGTGGAGAGTGCATAGGGACTGCAGAGTGCATAGGGAGTGCAGAGTGGGGAGTGGAGAGTGCATAGGGAGTGGAGAGTGCATAGGGAGTGGAGAGTGCATAGGGAGTGGAGAGTGCATAGGGAGTGGAGAGTGCATAGGGAGTGCAGAGTGGAGAGTGCATAGGGAGTGCAGAGTGGAGAGTGCATAGGGAGTGGAGAGTGCAGAGTGCATAGGGAGTGCAGAGTGCATAGGGAGTTGTTAGACGGGGACCTGGAGGGTCGGCCGAGCACAGTGATCGCACAGACAGGTAACTTCCCCCCCACAGATGGACACCACACAAAGCTTATGGTAACACCTTTTATAGGCACTTCGGGTAGTAGAGTGGTACGATACAGGGCGATCAGGACACGATGATCCTCTCAATTCTAGTCTCTAGTAAGGGAAGGGGGTAGCGGGACAGTCTTGGTACCCACGGGTACGGGTGCGTAACGGTGATAGCTCACAATCCTCGAGCTCGGTGTTCGGAGGGGCCAGACCGCGGCAGCGCCGGCAGGTCCCGAAGAGGTCGTAGGTGGCACGGGCCGCGGCAGCGCCAGCAGGTCCCAACGAGGATGAGGGTTACAACGGGCCGCGGCAGCGCCAGCAGGTCCCACGAGAATGCAGGTTGCAACGGGCCGCGGCAGCGCCAGCAGGTCCCACGAGGATGAAGGTTACAACGGGCCGCGGCAGCGCCAGCAGGTCCCACGAGAATGCAGGTTGCAGAGGGCCGCGGCAGCGCCAGCAGGTCCCACGAGGATGAAGGTTGCAGAGGGCCGCGGCAGCGCCAGCAGGCAGGACAATAGTTCACAAGGCAGGGCTGTGGCAGCGCCAACAGTCCGTCAAGGATGAGTTCGTCGCGGTGTCTCTCGACTCCAGGATACAACTGCCTTCCTGTCCTGGGGCTGCCTCAGTTATAGGTCTGGCGCCCTTTGATGTCCGGACCCTCGCTCTTGGAGGTCGGGAGGTCTGGGATGAGGGAGTCCAGACACCCAGCAGGGGGGTGGAGCCAGCGCCCGAGGAGGCTGGGGGTGCTCGGCACCTGGCGGGGGAGAGCCATCGACACTTCGTACTCCCATTGACCTGTCAAGTGGGCCGTTCACCTCCTGGGTGGAGGGTGGTGCCGGGATGTCGGGGCCTGGCCAGGCCCAGGGTTGGGGTCGGGCTGAGGCCGCGCGGCCGCGTGGTGCCGTGTCCAAGATGGCGGCTGGGCCGGGCAATGGTGCTGACGGTGGCCCGGGCCCTGTCCTGCGGGGAGGGAGCGAGCCCTTCATGTGGCCTGTCCAACATGCGTCCCCCCCAGCTGAAGGCGGGGAGAGTCACCCATCTTCTTGGGGACTTTCCTCGTCGAGGCGGAAAAAGCGGGACAGGCCATCCGCGTTGGCGTGGTCTTGGCCGGGTCGATGTTCCACAGTGAAGTCCATCCCCTGCAGGGAGATGGACCAACGTAGTAGTTTCGGGTTTTCCCCCCGCATCTGCATGAGCCATTGCAGGGGTCGATGATCGGTCTGGACCCGGAAGTGGGTGCCGAAGAGATAAGGCCGGAGCTTTTTGAGGGCCCACACCACGGCGAAGGCCTCCCTCTCGATGGTGCTCCAGCGTCGTTCTCGGGCCAGGAGCCGTCTGCTGATGAAAGCCACTGGCTGGTCAAGTCCTTCGGGGTTCAGCTGGGAAAGGACTGCCCCAACGCCATGGTCGGAGGCATCTGTTTGGACGATAAATTCCCGACTGTAGTCGGGGGCCTGGAGCACCGGGGCGGAGCACATGGCGGCCTTCAGCTTCTCGAAGGCCGCTTGACAGTCTGGGGTCCAGTTAACCGTCTTTGGTTGGTTTTTGGAGGTGAGTTCCGTGAGGGGCCCTACGATGCTGCCATAGTCCCTCACGAACCGTCGGTAGTAGCCCGTGAGTCCCAAGAAGGCGCGGATCTCGGTCTGGGTGATGGGGGACTGCCACGACTGGATGGCCGCGATCTTGAGTTGCAGAGGGGCCACCAGACCGCTTCCCACCTGGTGCCCGAGATAGGTCACGGACCCCTGTCCAATTTGGCATTTGCTGGCCTTGATCGTGAGGCCAGCTCGTCGGAGGGCCTGTAGCACCTCTCGGAGGTGGTGGAGGTGGTCGGACCAGTGGTGGCTGTACACAGCGATATCGTCCAGGTAGGCGGCGCTGAATCCTTCGAGTCCTGCCAGGACCTGGTTAACTAGCCGCTGAAAGGTTGCTGGGGCATTCTTCATGCCGAATGGCATGACCTTGAAGTGATAGTGGCCATCCGGGGTAGAGAATGCAGATCGTTCTTGGGCCCGGGGTGTGAGACCGATCTGCCAGTAGCCCGCTGTCAGGTCGAAGATGCTGAGGTAGCGGGCAGCTCCCATGCGGTCGATTAGTTCATCGGCTCGGGGGATGGGGTGTGCGTCTGTTCTGGTGACCGCATTCAAGCCCCGGTAGTCGACGCAGAACCGGAGCTCTGGCGTGGCGCCGGGGGCGGCCGCTTTGGGGACCAGTACTACCGGGCTGGCCCAGGGGCTGTCTGAGGGCTCGATGATCCCGAGTGTGAGCATCTTGGCCACCTCCTCTTGGATGCAGGCCCGTACCCGATCTGGTACGCGGTAGGCCCGATGGCGGATAGGGGGACTGTCTCCAGTGTCCACGTCGTGTAAGCACCAGGGGGTGACCCCTGGGGTGAGGGAGAACAGGGTGGAGAACTGGAGCAGGAGGATTCGGCAGTCTTGGCGCTGTTCCAGGGTGAGGGCCTCCGAGAGTCGGACCCCGTCCACGGAGCCGTCCTTCTCCCGTGACCGTAGGAGGTCCGGAAGGGGTTCGGAGTCCTCCTCGGTTCCATTGTCGGTTGCCATCAGGAGACTGAGTTCGGAGCGTACAAAGTGGGGTTTCAGTCTATTAGCGTGGAGGACCCGGAGAGGGTTTCGGGAAGATTCCATATCGATGAGATAGGTGACAGGGCTCTTGCGCTCGATTACTTTGAAGGGCCCCGTCCATTTGTCTTGCAGGGCGCATGGTTCGGTGGGAGACATTACCCACACTTGTTGACCGGGTTCAAATTCGATGGAGGATGCATTTCTATCGTACCACCTTTTCATGTCCTCCTGACTGGCCTCCAGGTTTGCTTTTGCCATCTCTCTGAACCTTCTGGTCTGGTTGCGGAGGGTTAGGAGGTACTTGAAAACATCTGGAGGGTTCTTTAGAGGGGGCATTTCCCAGCCTTCTTTGACTAGGCTGAGCGGGCCTCGCACCGGGTGTCCATACAAGAGTTCGAAAGGGCTGAAGCCGAGGGACTTCTGGGGGACTTCTCGGTAGGCAAAGAGAAGGCACGGAAGTAGCACATCCCACTGGCGACGGAGGGGCTCTTCCAACCCCCCAATCATCCCTTTGAGCGTGCGGTTGAACCGCTCAACCAGTCCGTTCCCTTGAGGGTGATAGGGGGTCGTGAATCGGTAGGTGACCCCACACTGTTGCCAGAGGGACTTCATGTATTTTGAGATAAAGTTCGTACCCCTGTCGCTGACGACTTCTCGGGGGAAGCCCACTCGAGAGAAGATCCCCATCAAGGCTCGACCCACTACTGGGGCTGTTATCGTACGAAGGGGGACCGCCTCAGGATAGCGGGTAGCGTGATCCACCAGGACCAGGATGAAGCGATGTCCCTGTGCTGTTCGGGGGTCCAGGGGCCCCACAATGTCTATTCCCACCCTTTCGAACGGGGTGGTCACCACGGGGAATGGTTGTAGGGGTGCCTTGAGTTTGCGGCCGCTCTTCCCACTGGCCTGGCAGGTCGGGCAGGACCGGCAATGGTTGGATACGTCGTTCCTCATTTTGGGCCAAAAAAAGTGAGTCACCAGGCGGTGGTAGGTCTTGTCTTGGCCCAGGTGCCCGGCCAGGGGGACATCGTGGGCTAGGTTCAACAGGAAGTCTCTGAAGTGGAGGGGCACCACCAGCACTCGCCCGGCCCCCAGTTCTGCGATTTTCTGTTCGCTGTACAAGAGATCATTGTCCCAATAAACCCAGTGGGCCCCGGTGGTGTCTCCTTGGCTCTGGGCGAGCGCTTGCTGTCGCAATCCCTCGAGGGAGGGGCAGGTCTTTTGCTCCTGCCGGAATTGTTCCTGGGTGGGCCCCCCTTCTTGACGCCACTGAGCCAGGTCGGGAAGCTCGGGGGGCTGTGTGGACCCCTCTGGGGTGGGGTCCGGGTGGTCGGTCTGGAGGAAGTCTTCTTCTGGGGTGATCGAGGGCGGAGGTGCTGCCCATTCTGGTTCTTCTGGTCTAGGGATGGTGCGGGTGGCCATGGACCGGGTGGTTACGCATGCCCAGTCCGGGAGACCCAACATCCCCAGGTGCTCTCTTCTTTCCACAGCGGCCCACTGGGAGCTCTCGAGATCGTTCCCCAGGAGGCAGTCTACGGGGGCATCGTCACGGACAGTTACTTTCAGCATGCCGGACACTCCTCCCCATTCGAAGGGGACGCAGGCCATCCGACACAGGCTCTCCGAGTTGTCTGCCGATCGGACGGGGCAAAGTACGTTTGGTAGGATTTGTTCTGGGGTCACCAGGTGACAGCGGACGGCCGTCACACTGGCCCCGGTGTCACGCAGGGCCTCGGCTTTGCGCCCATTGATGCTCACCCATTGGCTGTACTTCCGAGTGTTGGCGGGCAGGGGAGTCCGCGGGACCATGTCTCTTCCTCCCAGGCATGCCAGGGTCATGGCGGCGGGTTCCCACTCGAACTGCTCCGACTCATAGGTCTCCGTGTCTTCGGAGATTTGTTCTTCTCCCAGGGCGGCGGCCGCCATCTGGCGGGGCCCGGGGACCTGGTTCTTCGGGCAGGTCGGGTCACTGGCATAGTGGCCGACTCGCTGGCATCGATGACACGTCACGTTAGCTCGGAACCCCGGGCGCATCGGGGGGTTTCCCCGGCCTGCTGGGGCCGGGGTGGCGTTAGTGGGTGCGGCCGAGGCGGCGTCTCTGCCCCGGCCCGGGCCTCCTCCTCCTCCTCGGGGACGATGATGACCTTGGTTGGTTCTGTTCTGCTCATTCGGCCCACTCCGGGCCACTCGGGTGCTCTCCCACCGGTCAGCCTCGGTGGCGAGCTGCCGGGGTTCAGTCAATTTACTGTCGAGGAGGTGCTGCCTGAGCTCGACAAAGCAGTTGTTGGAGAGGTGCTCCCATACAATGAGATTGAAGAGTTGTTCGTAAGTGGTTACGTTGTTACCCTTGATCCACCCCTCGAAGGCTCGGCTGAAATAGTTCACGTATTCCAACCATGTCGTACCTGGGATCCGGGTGCAGTTGCGGAACCTCTGGCGGTACATTTCGGGTGTAAGTCCATATCGACTGAGGAGGGCGGCCTTCATGTGGTCGTAGGACGTCATTTGATGGTCCGGAAGCTGCAGCAGGGCATCACGACCCTCGTTGACGAATCTCCCCCATAGACCGGCTCCCCAGTCACTTCGAGCGACCCGGTGGGCGGTCATGGCAATCTCATAGGCTTTGAACCACTGCTGTATGTCGTCGTTCCGGTGATATTCCCGGACCACATCCTTGGGGATGTGGACCTTCTGCTCGGTAGGACCCGGGGAGTGCGGTTGCTCGGGCACCCCTAGGTTTTTGTTCAGTTTGCGTATTTCTATCTCCGCTAGTTTGCACTCGTGCTCGTATGCCAGTCTTTTTTCTTCGAGGTCTCTCTGTCTCTGTTTTTCCTCTCGCTCTTCTCTGAGCCGTAAGTGTTCTAAGTTTATTTTTTGTTCCGCCAGTTTCAATTCTCCGTCTAATCTGAGTCGTGCCAAGTCTAACTCGTGTAATCTATTTTTTTCCCGCTCCTGGATCTCTTCATGGGAGGGGCCTGGTCTCCGTTCCTCCGTCCGGGTGGTGTTGACTTCCGGGGCTGCGGGGTCCCGGGGGGTTGCGGTATTTGTCTCTGTCCAGGCCTCTAGGGCGTTCTTGAAGTCTTCTTTTGTGCTTAGCCCGGTGGTAGCAATGCCTAAGT
This sequence comes from Lissotriton helveticus, assembly GCF_964261635.1. Lineage (NCBI taxonomy): Eukaryota > Metazoa > Chordata > Amphibia > Caudata > Salamandridae > Lissotriton > Lissotriton helveticus. The sequence goes on along the minus strand of NC_136071.1, from coordinate 159,189,717 downwards.
CCATGCAAAATTGTTTGAGCTCTCGGTGGTTGTATTCTTCCATCTTTTCCATCTGGAACTTCTCCGCCGATCCGCTCTCTTTGGTCGTCATTGTGGTTTTAGTCGTAGGGTGAGTTACTGTCTGTACGGTACGCGTTGGTTCGGATCGCGCCGCTAGCCACCAATGTTAGACGGGGACCTGGAGGGTCGGCCGAGCACAGTGATCGCACAGACAGGTAACTTCCCCCCCACAGATGGACACCACACAAAGCTTATGGTAACACCTTTTATAGGCACTTCGGGTAGTAGAGTGGTACGATACAGGGCGATCAGGACACGATGATCCTCTCAATTCTAGTCTCTAGTAAGGGAAGGGGGTAGCGGGACAGTCTTGGTACCCACGGGTACGGGTGCGTAACGGTGATAGCTCACAATCCTCGAGCTCGGTGTTCGGAGGGGCCAGACCGCGGCAGCGCCGGCAGGTCCCGAAGAGGTCGTAGGTGGCACGGGCCGCGGCAGCGCCAGCAGGTCCCAACGAGGATGAGGGTTACAACGGGCCGCGGCAGCGCCAGCAGGTCCCACGAGAATGCAGGTTGCAACGGGCCGCGGCAGCGCCAGCAGGTCCCACGAGGATGAAGGTTACAACGGGCCGCGGCAGCGCCAGCAGGTCCCACGAGAATGCAGGTTGCAGAGGGCCGCGGCAGCGCCAGCAGGTCCCACGAGGATGAAGGTTGCAGAGGGCCGCGGCAGCGCCAGCAGGCAGGACAATAGTTCACAAGGCAGGGCTGTGGCAGCGCCAACAGTCCGTCAAGGATGAGTTCGTCGCGGTGTCTCTCGACTCCAGGATACAACTGCCTTCCTGTCCTGGGGCTGCCTCAGTTATAGGTCTGGCGCCCTTTGATGTCCGGACCCTCGCTCTTGGAGGTCGGGAGGTCTGGGATGAGGGAGTCCAGACACCCAGCAGGGGGGTGGAGCCAGCGCCCGAGGAGGCTGGGGGTGCTCGGCACCTGGCGGGGGAGAGCCATCGACACTTCGTACTCCCATTGACCTGTCAAGTGGGCCGTTCACCTCCTGGGTGGAGGGTGGTGCCGGGATGTCGGGGCCTGGCCAGGCCCAGGGTTGGGGTCGGGCTGAGGCCGCGCGGCCGCGTGGTGCCGTGTCCAAGATGGCGGCTGGGCCGGGCAATGGTGCTGACGGTGGCCCGGGCCCTGTCCTGCGGGGAGGGAGCGAGCCCTTCATGTGGCCTGTCCAACAGGAGTGCAGAGTGGAGAGTGCATAGGGAGTGCAGAGTGCATAGGGAGTGGAGAGTGCATAGGGAGTGCAGAGTGCAGAGTGCATAGGGAGTGCACAGTGCAGAGTGCATAGGGAGTGCAGAGTGGAGAGTGCATAGGGAGTGCAGAGTGCATAGGGAGTGGAGAGTGCATAGGGAGTGCAGAGTGCAGAGTGCATAGGGAGTGCAGAGTGGATAGGGAGTGCAGAGTGGATAGGGAGTGCAGAGTGGATAGGGAGTGGAGAGTGCATAGGGAGTGGAGAGTGCATAGTGAGTGGAGAGTGCATAGGGAGTGCAGAGTGGAGAGTGCATAGGGAGTGCAGAGTGGAGAGTGCATAGGGAGTGGAGAGTGCATAGGGAGTGCAGAGTGGAGAGTGCATAGGGAGTGCAGAGTGGAGAGTGCATAGGGAGTGCAGAGTGGATAGGGAGTGCAGAGTGCATAGGGAGTGCAAAGTGGAGAGTGCATAGGGAGTGGAGAGTGCAGAGTGCATAGGGAGTGCAGAGTGCATAGGGAGTGGAGAGTGCATAGGGAGTGGAGAGTGCATAGGGAGTGGAGAGTGCATAGGGAGTGGAGAGTGCATAGGGAGTGGAGAGTGCATAGGGAATGGAGAGTGCATAGAGAGTGGAGAGTGCATAGAGAGTGCAGAGTGGAGAGTGCATAGGGAGTGGAGAGTGCATAGGGAGTGGAGAGTGCATAGGGAGTGGAGAGTGCATAGGGAGTGGAGAGTGCATAGGGAGTGGAGAGTGCATAGTGCATAGGGACTGCAGAGTGCATAGGGAGTGCAGAGTGGGGAGTGGAGAGTGCATAGGGAGTGCAGAGTGGAGAGTGCATAGGGAGTGCAGAGTGGAGAGTGCATAGGGAGTGCAGAGTGGAGAGTGCATAGGGAGTGCAGATTGGAGAGTGCATAGGGAGTGCAGAGTGCATAGGGAGTGGAGAGTGCAGAGTGCATAGGGAGTGGAGAGTGCATAGGGAGTGCAGAGTGGAGAGTGCATAGGGAGTGCAGAGTGCATAGGGAGTGCAGAGTGGAGAGTGCATAGGGAGTGCAGAGTGCATAGGGAGTGCAGAGTGGAGAGTGCATAGGGAGTGCAGAGTGCATAGGGAGTGCAGAGTGGAGAGTGCATAGGGAGTGCAGAGTGGAGCGTGCATAGGGAGTGCAGAGTGCATAGGGAGTGGAGAGTGCATAGGGAGTGCAGAGTGGAGAGTGCATAGGGACTGCAGAGTGCATAGGGAGTGCAGAGTGGGGAGTGGAGAGTGCATAGGGAGTGGAGAGTGCATAGGGAGTGGAGAGTGCATAGGGAGTGGAGAGTGCATAAGGAGTGGAGAGTGGAGAGTGCATAGGGAGTGGAGAGTGCATAGGGAGTGGAGAGTGCATAGAGAGTGCAGAGTGGAGAGTGCATAGGGAGTGCACAGGGAGTGGAGAGTGCACAGGGAGTGGAGAGTGCACAGGGAGTGGAGAGTGCATAGGGAGTGCAGAGTGGAGAGTGCATAGGGAGTGCAGAGTGGAGAGTGCCTAGGGAGTGGAGAGTGCATAGGGAGTGGAGACTGCATAGGGAGTGGAGAGTGCATAGGGAGTGGAGAGTGCATAGGGAGTGGAGAGTGCATAGGGAGTGGAGAGTGCATAGGGAATGGAGAGTGCATAGGGAATGGAGAGTGCATAGGGAGTGGAGAGTGCATAGAGAGTGGAGAGTGCATAGAGAGTGCAGAGTGGAGAGTGCATAGGGAGTGGAGAGTGCATAGGGAGTGGAGAGTGCATAGGGAGTGGAGAGTGCATAGGGAGTGGAGAGTGCATAGGGACTGCAGAGTGCATAGGGAGTGGAGAGTGGGGAGTGGAGAGTGCATAGGGAGTGGAGAGTGCATAGGGAGTGCAGAGTGGAGAGTGCATAGGGAGTGCAGAGTGGAGAGTGCATAGGGAGTGCAGAGTGGAGAGTGCATAGGGAGTGAAGAGTGGAGAGTGCATAGGGAGTGAAGAGTGCAGAGTGCATAGGGAGTGCATAGGGAGTGCAGAGTGCATAGGGAGTGCAGAGTGCATAGGGAGTGCAGAGTGCAGAGTGCATAGGGAGTGCAGAGTGCATAGGGAGTGCAGAGTGGAGAGTGCATAGGGAGTGGAGAGTGCATAGGGAGTGGAGAGTGCATAGGGAGTGCAGAGTGCATAGGGAGTGGAGAGTGGAGAGTGCATAGGGAGTGGAGAGTGCATAGGGAGTGGAGAGTGGAGAGTGCATAGGGAGTGGAGAGTGCATTGGGAGTGGAGAGTGCATAGGGAGTGGAGAGTGCATAGGGAGTGCAGAGTGCATAGGGAGTGGAGAGTGGATAGGGAGTGCAGAGTGGAGAGTGCATAGGGAGTGCAGAGTGGATAGAGAGTGGAGAGTGCATAGGGAGTGGAGAGTGCATAGGGAGTGGAGAGTGCATAGGGAGTGGAGAGTGCATAGGGAGTGGAGAGTGCATAAGGAGTGGAGAGTGGAGAGTGCATAGGGAATGGAGAGTGCATAGGGAGTGGAGAGTGCATAGAGAGTGGAGAGTGCATAGAGAGTGCAGAGTGGAGAGTGCATAGGGAGTGGAGAGTGCATAGGGAGTGCAGAGTGCATAGGGAATGGAGAGTGCATAGGGAGTGGAGAGTGCATAGTGAGTGGAGAGTGCATAGGGAGTGGAGAGTGCATAGGGAGTGCAGAGTGGAGAGTGCATAGGGAGTGCAGAGTGGAGAGTGCATAGGGAGTGGAGAGTGCATAGGGAGTGCAGAGTGCATAGGGAGTGGAGAGTGAATAGGGAGTGGAGAGTGCATAGGGAGTGGAGAGTGCATAGGGAGTGGAGAGTGCATAGGGAGTGGAGAGTGCATAGGGAGTAGAGAGTGCATAGAGAGTGGAGAGTGCATAGGGAGTGGAGAGTGCATAGGGAGTGGAGAGTGCATAGGGAGTGGAGAGTGCATAGGGAGTGGAGAGTGCATAGTGCACAGGGACTGCAGAGTGCATAGGGAGTGCAGAGTGGGGAGTGGAGAGTGCATAGGGAGTGCAGAGTGGAGAGTGCATGGGGAGTGCAGAGTGGAGAGTGCATAGGGAGTGCAGAGTGGAGAGTGCATAGGGAGTGCAGAGTGGAGACTGCATAGGGAGTGCAGAGTGGAGAGTGCATAGGGAGTGAAGAGTGCAGAGTGCATAGGGAGTGCATAGGGAGTGCAGAGTGCATAGGGAGTGCAGAGTGCATGGGGAGTGCAGAGTGGAGAGTGCATAGGGAGTGCAGAGTGCATAGGGAGTGGAGAGTGCATAGGGAGTGCAGAGTGCATAGGGAGTGCAGAGTGGAGAGTGCATAGGGAGTGCAGAGTGCATAGGGAGTGGAGAGTGGAGAGTGCATAGGGAGTGCAGAGTGCATAGGGAGTGGAGAGTGCATAGGGAGTGGAGAGTGGAGAGTGCATAGGGAGTGGAGAGTGCATGAAATAGGGAGTGGAGAGTGCATAGGGACTGGAGAGTGCATAGGGAGTGGAGAGTGCATAGGGAGTGGAGAGTGCATAGGGAGTGGAGAGTGCATAGGGAGTGCAGAGTGGATAGGGAGTGGAGAGTGGATAGGGAGTGGAGAGTGCATAGGGAGTGGAGAGTGCATAGGGAGTGGAGAGTGCATAGGGAGTGGAGAGTGCATAGGGAGTGGAGAGTGCATAGGGAATGGAGAGTGCATAGGGAATGGAGAGTGCATAGGGAGTGGAGAGTGCATAGAGAGTGGAGAGTGCATAGAGAGTGCAGAGTGGAGAGTGCATAGGGAGTGGAGAGTGCATAGGGAGTTGAGAGTGCATAGGGAGTGGAGAGTGCATAGGGAGTGGAGAGTGCATAGGGAGTGGAGAGTGCATAGGGAGTGGAGAGTGCATAGTGCATAGGGACTGCAGAGTGCATAGGGAGTGGAGAGTGGGGAGTGGAGAGTGCATAGGGAGTGGAGAGTGCATAGGGAGTGCAGAGTGGAGAGTGCATAGGGAGTGCAGAGTGGAGAGTGCATAGGGAGTGCAGAGTGGAGAGTGCATAGGGAGTGAAGAGTGGAGAGTGCATAGGGAGTGAAGAGTGGAGAGTGCATAGGGAGTGAAGAGTGCAGAGTGCATAGGGAGTGCATAGGGAGTGCAGAGTGCATAGGGAGTGCAGAGGCGAGAGTGCATAGGGAGTGCAGAGTGCATAGGGAGTGCAGAGTGGAGAGTGCATAGGGCGTGGAGAGTGCATAGGGAGTGGAGAGTGCATAGGGAGTGGAGAGTGTATAGGGAGTGCAGAGTGCATAGGGAGTGGAGAGTGGAGAGTGCATAGGGAGTGGAGAGTGCATAGGGAGTGGAGAGTGGAGAGTGCATAGGGAGTGGAGAGTGCTTGGGAGTGGAGAGTGCATAGGGAGTGGAGAGTGCATAGGGTGTGCAGAGTGCATAGGGAGTGGAGAGTGGATAGGGAGTGCAGAGTGGAGAGTGCATAGGGAGTGCAGAGTGGATAGAGAGTGGAGAGTGCATAGGGAGTGGAGAGTGCATAGGGAGTGGAGAGTGCATAGGGAGTGGAGAGTGCATAGGGAGTGGAGAGTGCATAGGGAGTGGAGAGTGCATAAGGAGTGGAGAGTGGAGAGTGCATAGGGAATGGAGAGTGCATAGGGAGTGGAGAGTGCATAGAGAGTGGAGAGTGCATAGAGAGTGCAGAGTGGAGAGTGCATAGGGAGTGGAGAGTGCATAGGGAGTGCAGAGTGCATAGGGAATGGAGAGTGCATAGGGAGTGGAGAGTGCATAGGGAGTGGAGAGTGCATAGGGAGTGGAGAGTGCATAGGGAGTGCAGAGTGAAGAGTGCATAGGGAGTGCAGAGTGGAGAGTGCATAGGGAGTGGAGAGTGCATAGGGAGTGCAGAGTGCATAGGGAGTGGAGAGTGCATAGGGAGTGGAGAGTGCATAGGGAGTGGAGAGTGCATAGGGAGTGGAGAGTGCATAGGGAGTGGAGAGTGCATAGGGAGTGGAGAGTGCATAGGGAGTGGAGAGTGCATAGGGAGTGGAGAGTGCATAGGGAGTGGAGAGTGCATAGAGAGTGGAGAGTGCATAGGGAGTGGAGAGTGCATAGGGAGTGGAGAGTGCATAGGGAGTGGAGAGTGCATAGGGAGTGGAGAGTGCATAGTGCATAGGGACTGCAGAGTGCATAGGGAGTGCAGAGTGGGGAGTGGAGAGTGCATAGGGAGTGCAGAGTGGAGAGTGCATAGGGAGTGCAGAGTGGAGAGTGCATAGGGAGTGCAGAGTGGAGAGTGCATAGGGAGTGCAGAGTGGAGAGTGCATAGGGAGTGCAGAGTGGAGAGTGCATAGGGAGTGAAGAGTGCAGAGTGCATAGGGAGTGCATAGGGAGTGCATAGGGAGTGCAGAGTGCATAGGGAGTGCAGAGTGCATAGGGAGTGCAGAGTGGAGAGTGCATAGGGAGTGCAGAGTGCATAGGGAGTGGAGAGTGCATAGGGAGTGCAGAGTGCATAGGGAGTGCAGAGTGGAGAGTGCATAGGGAGTGCAGAGTGCATAGGGAGTGGAGAGTGGAGAGTGCATAGGGAGTGCAGAGTGCATAGGGAGTGGAGAGTGGAGAGTGCATAGGGAGTGGAGAGTGCATAGGGAGTGGAGAGTGGAGAGTGCATAGGGAGTGGAGAGTGCATGAAATAGGGAATGGAGAGTGCATAGGGAGTGGAGAGTGCATAGGGAGTGGAGAGTGCATAGGGAGTGCAGAGTGCATAGGGAGTGCAGAGTGCATAGGGAGTGGAGAGTGGATAGGGAGTGCAGAGTGGAGAGTGCATAGGGAGTGCAGAGTGGATAGAGAGTGGAGAGTGCATAGGGAGTGGAGAGTGCATAGGGAGTGGAGAGTGCATAGGGAGTGGAGAGTGCATAGGGAGTGGAGAGTGGAGAGTGCATAGGGAGTGGAGAGTGCATAGGGAGTGCAGAGTGCATAGGGAGTGGAGAGTGCATAGCGAGTGGAGAGTGCATAGAGAGTGCAGAGTGGAGAGTGCATAGGGAGTGGAGAGTGCATAGGGAGTGGAGAGTGCATAGGGAGTGCAGAGTGGAGAGTGCATAGGGAGTGGAGAGTGCAGAGTGCATAGGGAGTGCAGAGTGCATAGGGAGTGCAGAGTGCATAGGGAGTGCAGAGTGGAGAGTGCAGAGGGAGTGCAGAGTGCATAGGGAGTGCAGAGTGCATAGGGAGTGCAGAGTGCATAGGGAGTGCAGAGTGGAGAGTGCATAGGGAGTGGAGAGTGCATAGGGAGTGCAGAGTGGAGAGTGCATAGGGAGTGGAGAGTGCATAGGGAGTGGAGAGTGCATAGGGAGTGGAGAGTGCATAGGGGCTGCAGAGTGCATAGGGAGTGCAGAGTGGGGAGGGGAGAGTGCATAGGGAGTGGAGAGTGCATAGGGAGTGGAGAGTGCATAGGGAGTGCAGAGTGGAGAGTGCATAGGGAGTGCAGAGTGGAGAGTGCATAGGGAGTGCAGAGTGGAGAGTGCATAGGGAGTGGAGAGTGCAGAGTGCATAGGGAGTGCAGAGGGCATAGGGAGTGCAGAGTGCATAGGGAGTGCAGAGTGCATAGGGAGTGCACAGTGCATAGGGAGTGCAGAGTGCATAGGGAGTGCAGAGTGGAGAGTGCATAGGGAGTGCAGAGTGCATAGGGAGTGGAGAGTGCAGAGTGCATAGGGAGTGGAGAGTGCATAGGGAGTGCAGAGTGGAGAGTGCATAGGGTGTGCAGAGTGCACAGGGAGTGCAGAGTGGAGAGTGCATAGGGAGTGCAGAGTGCATAGGGAGTGCAGAGTGGAGAGTGCATAGGGAGTGCAGAGTGCATAGGGAGTGCAGAGTGGAGAGTGCATAGGGAGTGCAGAGTGGAGCGTGCATAGGGAGTGCAGAGTGCATGGGGAGTGGAGAGTGCATAGGGAGTGCAGAGTGGAGAGTGCATAGGGACTGCAGAGTGCATAGGGAGTGCAGAGTGGGGAGTGGAGAGTGCATAGGGAGTGGAGAGTGCATAGGGAGTGGAGAGTGCATAGGGAGTGGAGAGTGCATAGGGAGTGGAGAGTGCATAGGGAGTGCAGAGTGGAGAGTGCATAGGGAGTGCAGAGTGGAGAGTGCATAGGGAGTGGAGAGTGCAGAGTGCATAGGGAGTGCAGAGTGCATAGGGAGTGCAGAGTGGAGAGTGCATAGGGAGTGCAGAGTGCATAGGGAGTGGAGAGTGCATAGGGAGTGCAGAGTGCAGAGTGCATAGGGAGTGCACAGTGCAGAGTGCATAGGGAGTGCAGAGTGGAGAGTGCATAGGGAGTGCAGAGTGCATAGGGAGTGGAGAGTGCATAGGGAGTGCAGAGTGCAGAGTGCATAGGGAGTGCAGAGTGGATAGGGAGTGCAGAGTGGATAGGGAGTGCAGAGTGGATAGGGAGTGGAGAGTGCATAGGGAGTGGAGAGTGCATAGTGAGTGGAGAGTGCATAGGGAGTGCAGAGTGGAGAGTGCATAGGGAGTGCAGAGTGGAGAGTGCATAGGGAGTGGAGAGTGCATAGGGAGTGCAGAGTGGAGAGTGCATAGGGAGTGCAGAGTGGAGAGTGCATAGGGAGTGCAGAGTGGATAGGGAGTGCAGAGTGCATAGGGAGTGCAAAGTGGAGAGTGCATAGGGAGTGGAGAGTGCAGAGTGCATAGGGAGTGCAGAGTGCATAGGGAGTGGAGAGTGCATAGGGAGTGGAGAGTGCATAGGGAGTGGAGAGTGCATAGGGAGTGGAGAGTGCATAGGGAGTGGAGAGTGCATAGGGAGTGGAGAGTGCATAGGGAATGGAGAGTGCATAGAGAGTGGAGAGTGCATAGAGAGTGCAGAGTGGAGAGTGCATAGGGAGTGGAGAGTGCATAGGGAGTGGAGAGTGCATAGGGAGTGGAGAGTGCATAGGGAGTGGAGAGTGCATAGGGAGTGGAGAGTGCATAGTGCATAGGGACTGCAGAGTGCATAGGGAGTGCAGAGTGGGGAGTGGAGAGTGCATAGGGAGTGCAGAGTGGAGAGTGCATAGGGAGTGCAGAGTGGAGAGTGCATAGGGAGTGCAGAGTGGAGAGTGCATAGGGAGTGCAGAGTGGAGAGTGCATAGGGAGTGCAGAGTGCATAGGGAGTGGAGAGTGCAGAGTGCATAGGGAGTGGAGAGTGCATAGGGAGTGCAGAGTGGAGAGTGCATAGGGAGTGCAGAGTGCATAGGGAGTGCAGAGTGGAGAGTGCATAGGGAGTGCAGAGTGCATAGGGAGTGCAGAGTGGAGAGTGCATAGGGAGTGCAGAGTGCATAGGGAGTGCAGAGTGGAGAGTGCATAGGGAGTGCAGAGTGGAGCGTGCATAGGGAGTGCAGAGTGCATAGGGAGTGGAGAGTGCATAGGGAGTGCAGAGTGGAGAGTGCATAGGGACTGCAGAGTGCATAGGGAGTGCAGAGTGGGGAGTGGAGAGTGCATAGGGAGTGGAGAGTGCATAGGGAGTGGAGAGTGCATAGGGAGTGGAGAGTGCATAGGGAGTGGAGAGTGCATAGGGAGTGCAGAGTGGAGAGTGCATAGGGAGTGCAGAGTGGAGAGTGCATAGGGAGTGGAGAGTGCAGAGTGCATAGGGAGTGCAGAGTGCATAGGGAGTGCAGAGTGGAGAGTGCATAGGGAGTGCAGAGTGCATAGGGAGTGGAGAGTGCATAGGGAGTGCAGAGTGCAGAGTGCATAGGGAGTGCAGAGTGCAGAGTGCATAGGGAGTGCAGAGTGGAGAGTGCATAGGGAGTGCAGAGTGCATAGGGAGTGGAGAGTGCATAGGGAGTGCAAAGTGCAGAGTGCATAGGGAGTGCAGAGTGGATAGGGAGTGCAGAGTGGATAGGGAGTGCAGAGTGGATAGGGAGTGGAGAGTGCATAGGGAGTGGAGAGTGCATAGGGAGTGGAGAGTGGAGAGTGCATAGTGAGTGGAGAGTGCATAGGGAGTGCAGAGTGGAGAGTGCATAGGGAGTGCAGAGTGGAGAGTGCATAGGGAGTGGAGAGTGCATAGGGAGTGCAGAGTGGAGAGTGCATAGGGAGTGCAGAGTGGAGAGTGCATAGGGAGTGCAGAGTGGATAGGGAGTGCAGAGTGCATAGGGAGTGCAGAGTGGAGAGTGCATAGGGAGTGGAGAGTGCAGAGTGCATAGGGAGTGCAGAGTGCATAGGGAGTGGAGAGTGCATAGGGAGTGGAGAGTGCATAGGGAGTGGAGAGTGCATAGGGAGTGGAGAGTGCATAGGGAGTGGAGAGTGCATAGGGAGTGGAGAGTGCATAGGGAATGGAGAGTGCATAGAGAGTGGAGAGTGCATAGAGAGTGCAGAGTGGAGAGTGCATAGGGAGTGGAGAGTGCATAGGGAGTGGAGAGTGCATAGGGAGTGGAGAGTGCATAGGGAGTGGAGAGTGCATAGGGAGTGGAGAGTGCATAGTGCATAGGGACTGCAGAGTGCATAGGGAGTGCAGAGTGGGGAGTGGAGAGTGCATAGGGAGTGCAGAGTGGAGAGTGCATAGGGAGTGCAGAGTGGAGAGTGCATAGGGAGTGCAGAGTGGAGAGTGCATAGGGAGTGCAGAGTGGAGAGTGCATAGGGAGTGAAGAGTGCAGAGTGCATAGGGAGTGCATAGGGAGTGCAGAGTGCATAGGGAGTGCAGAGTGGAGAGTGCATAGGGAGTGCAGAGTGCATAGGGAGTGCAGAGTGGAGAGTGCATAGGGAGTGCAGAGTGCATAGGGAGTGCAGAGTGGAGAGTGCATAGGGAGTGCAGAGTGGGGAGTTCAGAGTGCATAGGGAGTGGAGAGTGGAGAGTGCATAGGGAGTGGAGAGTGCATAGGGAGTGGAAAGTGGAGAGTGCATAGGGAGTGGAGAGTGCATGAAATAGGGAGTGGAGAGTGCATAGGGAGTGGAGAGTGCATAGGGAGTGGAGAGTGCATAGGGAGTGGAGAGTGCATAGGGAGTGCAGAGTGCATAGGGAGTGGAGAGTGGATAGGGAGTGCAGAGTGGAGAGTGCATAGGGAGTGCAGAGTGGATAGAGAGTGGAGCGTGCATAGGGAGTGGAGAGTGCATAGGGAGTGGAGAGTGCATAGGGAGTGGAGAGTGCATAGGGAGTGGAGAGTGGAGAGTGCATAGGGAGTGGAGAGTGCATAGGGAGTGGAGAGTGCATAGGGAGTGGAGAGTGCATAGGGAGTGGAGAGTGCATAGGGAGTGCAGAGTGGAGAGTGCATAGGGAGTGGAGAGTGCAGAGTGCATAGGGAGTGGAGAGTGCATAGGGAGTGCAGAGTGCATAGGGAGTGCAGAGTGCATAGGGAGTGCAGAGTGCATAGGGAGTGCAGAGTGCATAGGGAGTGCAGAGTGGAGAGTGCATAGGGAGTGGAGAGTGCATAGGGAGTGCAGAGTGGATAGGGAGTGCAGAGTGCATAGGGAGTGCAGAGTGGATAGGGAGTGGAGAGTGCATAGGGAGTGGAGAGTGCATAGGGAGTGGAGAGTGCATAGGGAGTGGAGAGTGCATAGTGAGTGGAGAGTGCATAGGGAGTGCAGAGTGGAGAGTGCATAGGGAGTGCAGAGTGGAGAGTGCATAGGGAGTGCAGAGTGGAGAGTGCATAGGGAGTGCATAGGGAGTGCAGAGTGCATAGGGAGTGCAGAGTGCATAGGGAGTGCAGAGTGCATAGGGAGTGCAGAGTGGATAGGGAGTGGAGAGTGCATAGGGAGTGCAGAGTGCATAGGGAGTGCAGAGTGGAGAGTGCATAGGGAGTGCAGGGTGGATAGAGAGTGGAGAGTGCATCCCCTCTACTTCTCTTCTATGGACACTTGTACTTCTTCTACTTCTCCACCAGCACAGTGTGTGTTTCCACTCGCCCGTGGCACTGGAGACTGAAGCACATCCTTCTTAGGGTGACAACCGTCTAGCTGGTCATTATGGACACTCTTTCCAGTTCTGTACTTTTATGTGATCACACTATGCATTATGGGGGGTGTAGTGTTGTTTTGATTCCATTAGAACACAGCTGAAAACAATGATTTGTAGATAAAAACTCTAGTCCCACTAAATCTTGGAAGTGCTTATTCACACACACACATGCATGCACGCACATATGCAAACACACTCTCTCTCCCTCAACAGGTGCACTACCTCCTCACAAGCACGGACAGCAAGCGTCGCCTTAATGTGCCACCCCAGCACGGTTTAACCCCCTCAGCTGTCAATTGGCCGTCTGTCACGTGACACCTGCAGACCAGACTCTGAATTTCTTCAGTGAAATCCAGTAGGGTACAATAGGTCTTACATTTGCAAGAGATTAAGCTGTTGGCAATGTAAATGACAATGCCATTTATTTATCTGTTTTCAAAACCAACACATAAATAAAAATGTTGTCATTTACAATGCCAATAGCTCTAACTTTGGCAAAGGCGAAACCGTTGCATTGTAAATGCTTGTTTCAGGATGTTACCTTGTTCTTGCTAGTGAATGCATGTGTTTTACTGCTGCCTTCATCGTGTAGTACTCTTGAACCTCCACACTGTGGCTGTGTTGTGCTCTAGCTGTGTGCTGATCCCCGGCTCCTCTGTGATGCACTTGCCGTTGTATGTTTTTAAATACCCCCAGCATTGCTTTCTCTGCCATGTTCTTCTCTCCCATCTGCTCCATGTTCCTGTCTATGCATGTCTGCTTCCCCTACTCTACATTGCTCTCTTGCCCACTGCTTCTCCTCTCCACCACAGCCCTCCATTTTGCTTCTGCATTGCTTCTGCCAGACCTGCCCTCTGAGTTTTCTCCCCCACCCATGCACTCCTTCTCTTTCGCCCGTTCCTTCTGACATCTCCAACTGTGTTGCTTCTCCACACACCCTGAACCTCCGTGTTACTCACCCCAACTGGCGCTTAATTAAAAAAAGAAAAATGTTTGCCTCATTTTGTAGACTCATGTGTGGTATGAGTGCCTACAAAATGACCGAACCACCACATCATAGCATCTTTTTCTTTTATTTAAGTTTATGGCCTTTCACCATGCTGCACAACTTTATGGATGCTGTACAGTTTGGCTAAAAATAATTGGCAAGGCAATAGTTCCCAATGATGAGAGCTATTGGCCTTGTGAATGGTTGTTTTTTATGAGCGAAAATAAATGAGTAGTAGCACCGGTGGAACTCGATGAAAGATAGCCACATTAACATCTAGAAGACAAATGATATTATAGCCTTATAGCCCGCCGTAGCAGGCTATACCGGCTATTAAAGGCCCGCTGAATCGTTAAAGGCCCGAGCCGAAGGCGAGGGACTTTAACGAAACAGCGGGACTTTAATAGCCGGTATAGCCCTGCTATGAAGGGCTATAAAGGCTATTAGATCATTCTGCCACTAGAGGGCAGAATGTTCTAAGAAATTATACAAAGGGTTCTCAAAGCTCGAGGGGATATAAATCCCCTCGAACTTCGAGAAGCCTTTGTAGAACATTGGAATGTTGCTCTGCGGGCCTTTTCTGGCCCATAGAAGCAGGGAGCACTCCATTGTCTGCAATGGAGCTCCCAACATTCCAATGTTCTAACTCATATTAGAACACTGGAATGTTGAGAGCTCTAATGAAGACAATGGAGTAGCTCTGGGCTTATATTGGCTGGTATAAACCCGGAGCTCCAAAATTCCAATATTTGTCTTCATGTTTCTCCCTTTTTAATTTAGAACATTTTACCCTTAGTAGGGGGAATGATCTACTAGCCTTACAGCCCGTCTGCCTCAGGCTATACCAGTTGTTAAAGGCCCACACCCTCGTTATAGGCCCGAGCTGCAGATTCAGGGCCTTTAACAAACCGTATAGCCCTCGCAATGGGCTATAATGGGTGCCTGTGTACTTTAAAGTATGAAGTATGTGTTTGGGGACTATGAGAAATATAAGGGAAATAGAGGATGTTTCTTCAAAGAGTGGAGTTAAGGCTGACTCCGTTTCTTAACATGTTTCTTCACAAGTGTCCCTTTTGCTTATCTCCTTGCTAGAGTTTTTTTTGATGCAGTATGGTTTAGGCCGAGAGTGAATGATGTACCAGAATGTTGGTACAAGTTGTGGAGTGGAAACTGGGAGATAGAGATATTTGGAGGGAGGGTAGTGCCCTGACAGGACCGACCCACTTTTGCTGTACCCTAAGAGCCTAACATAAAATGAAGAACTTATAGCCTACTTGAATGGTTTCAGACTCTTGTGTAAAGACCCTGCTTTCTAACCTCAATATATGGCTCTACGTCATTACAATTTCTCAATTAAAAGGTAACAAATACGGATAATAAAAATACACCTCCAACCTCCCACTGAGATGTTTAGCTTTTTGACAGATTGAACATTCAGTTAATTATTTTGGAACATAGTAAACCCTCTTGAATGTAATATTTTCAATAAATGTAGGCTCCAACTAAATGTTTTATATATTTATTGTGAGAAACTGAAAACCACTTCTGCCTAATAATTGTGTTTATATTTCTGTGCTGAATACCCCACAGACCCTCTTAACAATATTTATAATTTTACATAATATTTGGGAATAATATGAATGGGTATTGCTTTAAAGCTCCCCCAACCTGTCTTTACTCAAGGAGATCCAGATATTGATGATCCGTCTTTGTGAACTCACTCACCACCTACACAGTAAAGTACTCAATATACAGCAGAAGATATCACCCCACCCTTACAAGCCACAATAGGGTATCTTTAAAAAAAACTACCATCACTAAATGCATAGGGGCTGATTCACAGATGCATTAATGATAACGGGAAGCAATAGTCCAGAAGTACTTCTTTCCATACTCTTATATGCCTTTGTGAATCGGGTACAAAATATCAAATTACCCATCAAGTGCAAAGAGAAGACAGTCCTTTCACTTTGTATTATTTGTGTATGACCTTTTCCTGAATAATCCTATTTTATTCCACTTTTAGATGTTTTGGGGCCAATTCACAAAGGCGTGTTAGAGTATGTAAAAGAGTACTACAGGAGTACTACTTTAAGTAAACCAAA
Source organism: Lissotriton helveticus (assembly GCF_964261635.1). Classification (NCBI taxonomy): domain Eukaryota; kingdom Metazoa; phylum Chordata; class Amphibia; order Caudata; family Salamandridae; genus Lissotriton; species Lissotriton helveticus. The sequence goes on along the minus strand of NC_136071.1, from coordinate 159,174,529 downwards.
ATGTTTTTGAGGGTAGACTGCAGAAATGTGCACTTCATGCTTATGTCAGTCATTTCTAGTGTGAGGTTTAAAGATTATCCCCTAAATGCTCCTGATGTATAGTGGTCTATTTGTAAAACCAGCTTCACAAGGCAGTCTTTACAATTTCAGATTAAGTTAGTCAAGGAGATGGAACACAATGCTTATAGGAGGCCTCTGTTTCTGGATTTGTCAGAGTCAGAAGCCAATGAAAATAAAGGAGGCTGGCATGTTTCTGGTGCTTGTATTATTTATTCTATGAGGGGCCGGCAGTGCTTAATTTGAGCTGGTGATTTTCGGTGCGTGGCACCTGCATTTAATTGTCACCACTGGCACAAATGACAGCCTGCCACATGGTGGCACAGTTTGTCTAACTTACAGATAAGCACACCATCTATTGATATTAATTAAATATACAATAGAAATGACTAATACCTGCCAACCAAACCATTTTTTAATTGTGGGGGCTGTGACTATTCTGAATTGTCACACTTGTAAGAGAGAGATAGTTATTGGTTGTGTTAGTCCTGTCATTTGGCAGTGCTGGCAGGGGCAATGGGTGGTTCAAACTGCAGTGGCCTCCAAACAAGAGCCCCGGCACTTATCTTTTTCACCAATTAAGCTCTGGGGGGCCAGCTGGCAACATGTTTGTTCAACATGACTGTTAGACCGGACAGCCTTAGGGTAGTCTTCACCCAACGTTTTGCCTCCCTCCCTCCATTTTTCGGAGGTCTACTTTACTTGCTTTAGGACTTTACACACTTTACTACTGCTAAACAGTACTAAAGTGCCTGTGCTCTCTTCTCTAAACATGGTAATATTGGTTCATCCCCAATTGGCATGTTTAATTTACTTATAAGTCCCTAGTAAATTGCATTACATGTGCTCGGTGCCTATACATTAAATGCTACTAGTGGGTCTGCAGCACTGATTGTGCCACCCACAAAAGTAGCCCCTTACCCATGTCTCAGGCCTGCCATTGCAGGGCCTGTGTTTGCTTTTTACTGACACTTCGACTTGGCAATTAAAACTACTTGCCAAGCCTTAATCTCCCCCTTTATTACCCCTAAATCTACCTTTAGGTAGGCCCTTTGTAGCCTTAAGGGCAGGTGCCATGTAAGTAAAAGATAGGACATGTACTCTTAAGTTTTATATGTCCTGGTAGTGACAAACAGCTCAATGCATTTTCACTACTGTGAGGCCTACTCCTCTCATTGGGTAACATTGGGAATTCCTTAACACACTTTAAAGCTGTAATTCCTGATAATAAAGGAGTAGCTGAATTATGTTTGCTATCTTTGGAATGGTAATGATAAGTACTCTTTAATGGGAAAGTTGGATTTAACATTATTATTTTAGAAATGGCACTTTTAGAAAGTGGACATGTATCTGCTCTTAGCTCTGTATGCCTTGTAGCATGCCTCTAATACACGTCTGTGTTGGATGACAGTGACACTTTGTGCATTCCCTCTACACAGCCAAAAACACAGGAAGGGTAGGTGTGTCTAAGCACCCATCTACATGCATCCGCATTCTGATGGCTCTTCCTGAACAGGAAGGGTGGGAAGGGCTGACACTTAAACTCTAATTGGTAGTGGCCTGACCCCACACAAAGGACTGATTATCCCCTACTGATAGTCTGGAGCCAGGGCTGGGAAGAAAGGAAATTGTACACTTCAAAGACCCTTGTTTAAAGTCAACCCGACTTCAAAGGCACATTTGGGTATAAGCACTGGGTCTTTAACCCTACATATTGAGTAACCTAATAGACCTGTGACCACTTTGCCAGGAATAAGCATGGGCGGATTTTGCAAATTGGCAATCCGCGAACTTGCGTATTTACGGATTCGCAATCCGCAAAATCCGCGAACTCTCGCGAATTTGCAGATTTTTTATTTTTTTTGTGTTCGCAAGGGTTTCTGCCAGTTCGCGAGGGTTATGTCCCAGTTCGCAATTGCGAACTTACTTGTCGGCTCGCAACGGCCGCGACTATGTTGTTTCTACGTCTGGTTCATCATCACAGGTTCACAGCACCCTCTGTTTCACCACTGCCACCCTCTGGTACACCCATGCCACCCTCTGGTACATCACTGCCACCCTCTGGTTGGTTTATCACTGTAGATTATGGGGTGAAAAAAAGCAAGCACACCTGCCCTGCTTCAACTGACATGAATTAATTTGGGGTTGATTAATGTGTCACTGAATTTAAACTTCCAGTCTGGCTGGCACCTGCTTCCTTATCTGTAATTTGCTTTCTCTTGCAGTGTAATTTTTTTAACAGGACCTTTGTTGTATACTTGTAGCTATTCTCTGAGCCTGCTGTGAGGGTCAGAGCAGGGTCATAGAATAGATGCAAGTAGGCAAATGAACTCTGAAGGGGCCCCTCAGGAAGCACTACATGGAATGGTTACTAATGATAAGATTGAACTTTTGCACCTGCTGAGTGCTTTCAGTATTGCAAAAATCCAAATATCCAGCAGCATCCACAAAAAGTAATCCTTCCAGGTCAAGATCCAAATCAAAGTGACCAGCACATGAAGAAAGCACTGGGAGGAGCCTGCTGGACAGGAACAGGAAGTTGGAGACTGTGGGGCACTTCCTTCCTCCCCCCCCCCCCATCCCTCAAAATGAACTCCTTGCAAAGAAAAAGTGCAGGCAAATGTCAACCTGAGGAGTTATTCTGATAAAAATCATAATTTTCAAGGTTTATGCTGCCTGCTGGTGGATTTCTTGTGCGAAATTGCAAATTTTGCAATCTCGCAATTGCGAGATTGTCGCTGCCCGCCGCATCTACGTGTTCGCAAGTGTTTACTCCCTCGAAATTGTATAGTATTCTAGTTGGCAAGTGCGACCAAGCAAAAAATCCGCTTCGCACGGATTTTACGAATTTTCGGCAAGTTCGCGAGAGTTCGCGGATTGCGAATTTGCCGAAAATCCGCAAAATCCGCGAGCGGAACGGATTTTACGCCCATGCTTAGCCAGGAAGAAGAGGAACGCTGTGCTTCTAAAGGACTGCCACTATACTGGATCTGCTGTTTGCTTAATTCTTGCCTTGCTGTGTTGCCCTGCTGCTGCCACTCTCTGAGTGTAACCCAGACTTACTCCAAAGGCTTGCTAGCTTGCCACGTGTTGCCTTAGTCTCAGGGACACAAAAGACTTAAAACTCTGCTGTTCCAAGCCTTGGGCTCATCAGCTGGTGATCAACATTAAAAGTCTGTCTGTGGAAAAACAGACGTCCCTACCTCGTCGGAATGGCGGTCTAGCCAGGGGTCCCTTACTCCCACAACGGGACGTACAGCGTCCCTTGGCCATCGGACTTCCACTCTCTCTCTTCGCCCACAGGATCCACCAACCAACGAAGACCCGGAAATGGACAATCAGGATACCGGAAGTGAAACCCCCGTGGATGACCCGGAAACCAACCCTTCCGGAACCGGAAGCACGTCCACTACAGTCCGACGGGAACATAGAAAAGCCGTGGGGACAGACGGAGCATCGTTCAGCCCAGCAGACTCGTGGCAGGAGACAGCGAACGGCGTGGAACCCCCGACGGAGAGCGGAAAGAAGGAGGAGATCGGAGAGAAGACGGAACGCGGAGAGGAGAACGAGGAAGAGGACCTGTGGTCGGAGGACTGGTGGCGACCTCCGGAGGTGGCTGGAGAGCGGCCGCAACTCGGATGAGAGTTGCGGCGGGGCACGTGAGTACCCTCTATCCTTTCTCCGTGTACCCTAGTGTAATTAGTGTAAATACCTGTAAATATTGTCTATAGACCCTCACGAGCACCTTGCACCAGCCTTAGAATTAAGTACAGTATCACGGGCACTGTGTATACTCCCCCGCACTTATCCCCGACACCTTCAAGCACTCTATACCCCTCCTCGCTACCTAAATGGTCTGATCCCCTCCTACACTACCGCCCTCCCTCACGTTCGTTTTCTGGCCCATTCACTCCCCGGTGAAGGTGGAAGTACTCGGTAGTCCTTGCTGGACTGGACTAACCCCTATATTCTCTCTCCCCTGTATATCTCCGAGGAGCACCATTCCCCGACGTTACCCTGACGACAACAGCCCAGCAGAGGACTACAACCGCGGCGTCTATCCTGCCTCAGAACTCACCCGTCTTGGCGCCTCCCTCCGGAACTCTTTCCCGTACCTCTGTTGAAAAAGACTTTGTGTGCCATACCTACGAATAAATCCTTAACAATAGCTCACTACATTCGGCCTCCCAGCCTGTTATTCCGGTCCGCCCAGCCCACAACTCCACACTGTCCTACTAAGAGGTGCCAATCCAGTTCTGGACCCCTGGACATGGACCTGGGGTCTGCTGCTGTGTTATCGACTTACCATCATCTGCCACTGGATTTGAATTGGCGCATCGCACTCAGGCCCACGACATTCTGAGACTGACGCCTTGCTCATGACCCTCGTCGCATCACCGCTGCTGCATTGGGATCATCGCTCAGCTGCACCCAAACTATGTCAGCGCAAACCTAGGATCAAGATACTTTTGTTCAGAGTGCCTAAGTGGGTCCCTGTATCCGGCCCATGCTCCCTCGTGGTCGGCCTGAACTCTTAACTTTGTACTTGTCTGGTGCGATCAATTAACCCTTTAACCCCTTGCATGCGGCCGCGATTCTGCGCCTGTGCGGCAAAATCGCAAGTGGGCGGGTTTATGACGGCCCCCAGCCGTCATCCGCACACGAGCACCGCAGTGCATGACGTACGGGGGCCGTCATCAGCATGCAAGGGGTTAAGCGATATTGTCTACTAAGCGCTATTGTGACATTTATTCCTTCAGAATTCATAACTAAGCTTCTACTTATTTGAATTTCATCTTTTTTGTCTTGTTTTTTTTATAAAGTCATACTTTATTTTTCTAATTTGTTGTGGAGTCTTTTAGTGGTGGTTTCACCTTTTTACTGTTTAAGTAAGTGTTACACAAATATTTTACACATTGCCTCTTAAGTTAAGCCAGACTCCTCTGTGCCAAGCTACCCGAGTGTGAGCACAGGATAATTTAGGTTGTGTGGTGACTTACCCTGACTAGGATTGTGGCTCCTGCTAGGACAGGAAGCATACTCTGCCAACCAGAAACACACTTTATAACAATTACCACATTAGATGTACTGGTTTCACTCGCGAAATTAGGACCAATACCTTTTGTGTGTATTTCTCAAATCTGAGCAGTCAGCATAATATTGCATTACACATATTTCTGTCATTTTTTTTTAAACTTTACCCTTAAGTGTTACTGAAGTGTTGATTTTGGAGAAATGACTGTTTGATATAATTTTTAATTATCTAGGCAGACCTTCGTGCATTATTATATTGGTGTTTGGACGACCACCTCACAGGGCTTAATTTGAGCCAGTGGTTTCCGGTGCTCAACACCACCAGCACTTATGACAGTCTACCACATGATGGTGCTGTCAATCTGATTTAGAGGTGAACACAACAACTGTTGTGTATTACTTCAATGTTCATTAAAAATGACATACCTGCCCTCCAAGTCATTCTTATAGCTTTGGGGGCCCAGAATAGTATTAATTGTCACACTTGTAGAAGTGTGATGCTTAGTAGTTCTACTGGAACTGTCATTGGTAGCGCTGGCAGAGGGAATGGGTGGCGCCAGCTGCAGTGGCCTCCCGACAAGGACCTAGGCACTAACTTTTTTACAAATTAAGCACTGCCACCTCACTCCAGATCATACTGTCTCCAGAGCTGCACATTTCGCATGTAATTTTTTGTTTCCAGGCGTATTGGTCTAATGGAATCAATTCAAAACAACACTGGGTGCCCAAAATGCATTAGGCTATCACACAAACGTCCAGGACTGGAAACTGTGTCCGTAATGACCGAGAAAGGTGGCCACACTAATTGGCGCTCCACCATTTCAAGTGCTACAAACTTTACTGTCACTCATCCACTGTCCTGGATATGCTGACTGCCACACTGGTGCACACCACCATGCACATGTCAGACCTGCTGCTGAAGACACAGAAAAGGGACATTAAATGTCTCTCTTCTGACAGCCGTTATTGCCACCTGCTGCTGTTGCAATCTACCATACTGAGAAAACTAACTAAACACAAAAATATATGTTTTTTATTTGCATTACATATTTTGGCACAGAGGCTCAAGCTGCTCGCAGTCGCAGTTATGTGCATATCTTATCACCACTTTATTTATATGCTGCAATCACCATTGATTAGTAATGTATTTCACCTAATACTTGCCTTTTTGTCTTCATATAGGGCTGCTGAACTCAAATGTATGCCCAGGTCTCTTCCTATTCTACTTAGCTATATAACTTTTCAGAGATAGTACAAATGCCCCCTTTTTTCTCAATCAAACTTTAATTGTAAAGCCCTTTGTGACTCTTAAGGATTTCACAGCACTACATCAAGGTCTAAGTAACAAAAAACAGGAATGGTGCTGGAAATGAAAAACAATTACTCTGGGGTTCCATATATGGGGGTCCAAGTGTGGAGAAGAAAGGGGGTAGGTTCTCAATGGGCAGTCATTAGTAGCAGAGTCAGACAGTAAACGTACACACTTATGTTTAAACCGTGGCTTAGCTAGACAGTTTGCCACCCGTGGTGGTCCCTGCCTTTGTCGCCCTGCGGCGTCTGCATGGAAGAGCAGGGAGTGGTGCTGGCAATTACTAAATGTGTCGCGGGTCGGTAAATGCATGTATGTAGGAGCGGGGGGAGGCAGCCGCTCCCAAAACTCATACCACCCCCTCCACCCCCGCTGTGCCACTGTGTTTAAAAAGTCTTCCCAAAATATTTACAAAAAAGGACAAATGTGACAGTAAAATTACTCTGGCATACTCAATTGGTCAAAACAGGCTGCATTTTCAAATATCTTGCATCTTTGTGTACCAAACAATTTTCAGAGTTTAATAATGGGAGGATAACACTGGTGATGAATACACTTGCTGAAGAGATCCTTGTGCAGTCTAGTCACGTGTTTGATGCATAATAAAATAGCAGGACAGTGGAACCCTATAGGCCTCAGCACCTAACTTGCTATCCCTAACTTATATAGATATAATCTGGAACTACCCAGAAACGTGTGTGTGCACACAGACAAACACCCACTGTCACAGCGTAATTCCAATACAGGAATATAACAATTTAAACAAAACAGCACAGGTGAACCACAGAAAAGCTTAGACAAAAAATGTTATAAAGTCCATGTCCACAAGTATTCTTCCAAGTTCTTCTTTTATTTCAATGAAGTTTTTAAAACATGATCAGGATGATCTAAACACAGCGTACGCGTTTCGTCCTTATCAAAAGGACTTCTAGAGGGCGAAATGAATCTTTTATACTGTTAACGTTGAAAAATAATCCACAGGGTAAGCCGAGTAATGGGTAAGAAATTACTTCCGTCCTCAAATGTATTATCTTTAAAATGTAATTAGCACCTTTATCTAAAAAGAAGGACGAGTGGGTGTATGATAACTCCCAGTCTAAGAAATTCAAGATCCTAGGTCGGGGAACTAGGTGATAAACGGAAATGATTGCACAGTTGCAACAGCCGGCCAGAATCAGTCGGAGTATTCCTTATCAGCAACTCTGGTTACCGGTTGTACCACTAAATATCGACCCCAAAATATTGTGATACACTAATATCAAGGTCAGAATATCAAGTGGCAAAATGTCGAAGGGTAAGTACAAACAGGGAAGTATAGAGTTACCATTCCTAACTTTATATCTATATACCCTGGAGATACAAGAATTGAGTAGGTACATATTTGTGGAGTTAGGTAAAGAAAATCTAGACTTCGCTGCCGATATTTTATTTCCGATATTCTGTTCTCGATAGTGCCTCTCATAGATATTCTGGTGTCAATATTCACACCTCAAATCCTGGCTTTGTGTCTCATCAATACTAACCATTCACCTTATTCAGAAAAGGTCACCATACAGATATTTAAATACAATCCATATTAGTTCATTGCTTCCATGGATAGATCCCTCTTGATTCATACTGTGACTAATTTCAAATCATACATGACTAAAAGTGCCACAGGAAACATCTGACTCAATAGTGCCCCCAGCATTAACTGATGAAGGTATGATAGCCCCCTCACCTGATTCCTACACTACTATCGATGTAGGCACACCTGGTACCTGGTCCACTCTCTAGTTCTTCTTCCAATCAAGAATGCACTGATTAGATATGAAACCCCTATTATTAACAACAATATATACATTCTCTGCATCAGAGGTGACTCTGGGAAACTGAATGTTTATCGAAAGCAGTGGTTTATCTCGATAACAGTAGTATTTTTCAGCTCCCAAGCGGTATGCACAATCCGAATCCCACTAAATATTTTATAATTATGGTGGTCTTTGATTTGTTGTTGTTTTAGTCGCCTTTCCTATTGCTAGCGATATTCTTCTGTCATTCCCAACATAATGTTTTTTTCCCTATATGACAGTGCTGTTTATACTGTGCATTCAAACGTTATCCTGCAGAATAAAGGGCCTAAATACGAGTGCGGTGGTCATAAAACCACTACGCTTGAGCTGGTAGTGGTCCGTCCGCTGCATTACAACTTTAAAAGTCGTTGTGGCGGAGGACCACCGCTGCACCAGGGAACAGTTGTTCCCTGGTGGTGGCAGAGCTGCCGTACAATGTAACATGCTCAGTGGGACTGGCGCAGTCCTGTTAAGAATATTACGAGTCCCGCCACTGCCAGCAAAAGGCTGGCGGTGGAGGAACAAAGGGGGTCCTAGAGGGCTCCCATGCCCTCCCCGCCATGGAGATACATTCAAAGGGGCACATCTGTTTTCCCCCAAAGTTCCAGCACGCCATGGATGTCACCGTCGATGCCGTCCTGGAACTTTTTTGCCGTTCCCATTGCGGTACCTGTTTTCCAGGCGCCGGCATGAAAAAGGCGAAGGACCGTCCGCCTTACATGAGTTCAATTTGTAAAAGGGCAGGTGGTCCATGCGTGGCTTTGGCGCTGTTGTGCCAGCGGAGAGCCATCACAACTGCACCAAAGTCTTAGTCAGGCCCAAAGATTCTTGTAAACAACAAGACTGTGGTGTTTTTGTGTGTATTATCTCACACTAAGCATAAACAATATATTGTACTGCAAAGTAATGCAACTAGGCTCATGCTATGCAGTGTAACATTAATTCACAAGCACATGATAAACGTTTATAGAATTAGTAAGATGATTGTTTAAAATACAACTTTGTATGTGTTCTTATGACTCGTGGTCAACTGCTCTTATGCACTTGGAAAGTCGACGTTTCATCTCTAATTGCATTACATCGATGGGTCTTCATCAGAACTATGTCTAGTTTCTAAAGACATTACTGCAGTGGGGCACACACTGTCAGTAATATCTGAAGCATATGGGGACAAATATGATCATGCTGATGGAATGACGAGGGCCAGTTGAACCTCCTATTACTTATAGTCCACAATTCAGTAGTCTATTTGCAATTGATCTACTCCACCAAGAATATGTTCTGCTACAAGTAAGATCTGGTTATTTAATTTTTCCAGAATCATTTACTAACTCCCATTTACGAAAATTGATGTCTATCAATTGAAATCTTGTGGATCACCCACAATTGATAGAGGGGCGAATTGGCACTCAATCGCTGACGTATGCTGCAAATAAAAATATAGATATGCAGCTTTAGGTCAGCCATTGGATGGTTTCTCATCCACTTTTTGAACATCCCACTGGAAAGTCATTCGATTGTGAAAGCGTCAGTCAATAATGTACATTGTTTTGCCTGTTTGTGTCAGTCTGACAGTGGCCAGTAGTTGTACCAGTACCAGAATACTGAGATGGAAATCCCATTGGATTGTGAGGAGCCCTCTTTTTGAAGATGATGAGATGACCATCATGTTAATGCACTGAGACAGCCTCTTTCTTGATAAGGGGATTTTTCTCCCAATTCAACAGCATTCCCAAGGGAGGTCATGCTCAGACCTGAAAGCAATCAATCTCACATCAACCCTCAATGTCACCTACTTTGAGCTCGACTTAGCAGAAAGCAACTACTTCGTGGCAGTAGTACACCCTACAGATTGCACACTGATGCAATCTGTAGGTTGTACTGAAACATGCTGCTTTCTAAGGCACAGACACAGTATGAACACTCCTGCCCATTTGATGTGAACAAGTAAACAGAGAGGCTGCCTGATGCGACATCCCAGCATGTCCAGCCAATGACAGGCAATGAGGATTCTGCTGCGCATCTGGCACTGCCTCCTAGCCCTGTTGGCAGCGGCTATATGTTTGGATCTGGGTCGGTGCACTGCAGCCTCGTGAAACACCACTTCCGCTATGGTCTCATCCTAGAATTCATAGCTCACCAGACATGTCCGAGGCTGTGACCCGGGCTGAGACAAGATGGTATGCAGCTGCAGTAGCAGTTAAAGGCAGCTTCTTCAGTGGATCATGCACCAAATTTGAGCACTATCCTCCCATTTTAAATATTGCCCATCAAAGGTAGGGAGAGCATGGGAATGTTACACTAAGCACATATAATGCAGATCTTTGGGCATCTGGCTGCCGCGGATGGGTAGCGACACCCCTATGCATTATACTTTGCAGTATATGAATGTTCACTGCCCTGTCAAAATCAAATTGGTGCGAGTGTGTTGTAAATGAAGTAATGAGGCTAATAAAGGAATATAAGGCATTTATTATGCACTACAGAGAATAACTGGTGTTCCCATCAGAAAGCAGGGAGCTAACTGACTGGAGAGAACACAGTGGAAAATGACATCATGAAAATGGAATGTAAGACTTAAAGGGGTACAGCAAACATAAGTGCAGAGAATACAACATATCCTCTTCCCTTCGTATAGAAGAAACAAAAATAAAATTAAAAAAAACAAAATACTAAGCACATGCTCTTCATTACAGAGAGAGACCTTACTTGCAAACAAAATCATGTAAGTAATTCGGAGGTCTTCTCACTCTCTGAGCTCTTTTAGCACCAATCTCATTATTAGACACCAACGTGCGGTTAGACGAAGACACGTCAGCCCCACATTCAGCCTTCTTGTACAGTGCCACACGCCTTAAATTCCAACTCTCACCGTTAAATAAAGTCACAAACCTTTTATGGACAGACTTGACCTTAAATGGTCCCCTGAACTTCGTCAACCCAACGCCAACTCGACCAGGTTTGACTTTCACCCAATCATTCACTGCAAAATTGCACCTTCCTTCCGGTTCACTCGCATTGTCAGGATTGTTAGGGCCAACAGGAACGTCAGTGTTCAGATACTCTTTCATCCATGCAGCGACAAGCTTGGTACCAGCTGAACGCCCCCTCATGACGCTAAAAGGAATCATCCAAGTCACACCATTTTCAGTAGTTCTGTAGGCCCAAACCAGGTCGTTAACCAATCCTCTCACATCCGTCCTAGAAGAAATTGCCATCTGAATCGCACCTTTAATCATCCGGTTAGCCCTCTCAACTATTCCATTCCCCTGGGGGTTGTAGAGTGAGGTCCTTGAATGTGCAATGCCGCACTTTCCCAAGAAATTAGCCATCTCCAGGGAAGTCAATTGCGTCCCATTATCAGTGATAATTCTTGTTGGAAAACCTTCCTCTCTAAAAATGTCACTCAACACAGTAATAGTGCTGTTCGTAGTGATCTCCTTCATAAATTTAACTACCAACCACTTAGAAGAAACATCAACTACCACCAACCCAAACCTCATATCTTGACTCAACTGGTAAAACGGGCCAATGAAATCTAGACATATGGTGTGCCATGGACGCCCTGGATCTACTATTGAGCCACAACTAGTATGACTGCCGACTTTAAGCCTCTTCTCGCTCTCCAAGCAGTCTGTACATTTTTCCACCCACTGAGAGATCTCCAAGTCCATTCCGGGCCACCAAAAATTCTCCCTAACTCTCCTCTTAGTGAGGGACTGTCCTAGGTGACCTTCGTGGGCTAACTTAAATAGAGTAAATCTCACCTCCTGTGGAGGAATAAATTTATCTTCCATCAAAATCATGAAACCATCTTTGTCCAAGACAGACAATTGTTCCAAAACTTTCAGATATGGGCGAAGTGCAGGGGATAAGCAACTCTCTCTCCTTGGACCCTTCACAATTAGGTCTTTCACTTCTCTCAACACCACGTCCTTAGCCATGGAGGTATTCCACCAACTCCTACTAATTGCTCCAGCACATATATCCACTACCTCATCCACAGCAGCCACAGACCCTTCTGAATTGAGTGATTCTACCCCTAACTTGTCTACCATCTCCCAAGGTAGTGGAAGTCTAGAGAGTCCATCAGCTTGGCAGTTCCTCCAACCCGGAATATACTCAACAGTGTACAAATACTCTTGGATCCTAGCAGCTAGTCTAGCTAACCTCGCAGAACCCTTGCCAGCCCCGCCAGGTGATAGGATTTTAACTAAGGGTTTGTGATCTGTCAACAACATAAACTTGAATCCCCACAAGTACATTCTGTAATACTCGCAACCCCATGCTGCAGCTAGAGCCTCCCGCTCGATTATAGAGTAATTCCTCTCTGCCGTTGTGAGCGTTCTTGAAGCAAAAGCTACAGTCTTGAGTCCAGACTCATGTACTTGAGCCAATACCGCACCAACCCCCACAGCGCTCGCATCTACTGTCAAAACTGACTTACGGTTGGTATCGAACTGTGTTAAGATACCTGCTTCACAAATTTCAGCTTTGATCTTTCCAAAACACTCTTCTTGTTCCACACCCCACACAAACTTGCATCCTTTCCTCAACAACACCTTAATCTTTTCAGTTTTCTCTGCAAAATCTCTTACAAACTTAGCATAGTACTCAATGAGGCCGAGAAAAGACCTCAACTGATCTTTGTCAAACGGAGCTGGTGCATTCCTGATAGACTCTAATAAATCTCTCTTGGGTTTAACCCCGTCAACAGACAGAGTATATCCAAGGTATTCAACTTCCTCCACCGCAAATTTACATTTCTCTTTCTTTAGAGTCAATCCGGCTTGTTCCATCCTCTCCAAAACAGTTTTCAAAATCAAATTATGTTCTTCAACAGTCTCTCCAAATATCAAAACATCGTCCTGGAAATACACCACGTTGTTCACACCCTTCAGTATAGCCCCCATCATTCTTTGGAATACTCCAGCTGCAGAGGCAAGTCCGAAAGGCATGCGTGTGAATTGATATATTCCCTCAGTTGTTATGAAAGCTGTCAATGCCTTGGAGTCTTGATGTAGCTTTATTTGGTGATAAGCGCTGCGGAGATCCAGCTTAGAGAAGTACTTTCCCCCTTTTAGTGATAAAACCAACTCGTTGATGTTCGGTAATGGGAAGTTGTCTACTACAATGTTTTGGTTTAGGGTGCGGAGGTCCACACAAAAACGGAATTTTCCGTCAGATTTGGTCGTGATGACCACGGGAGAAACCCAGGGTGATGTTTCGATCTGTTCTATCACCCCCTGGTCTAGCATCTCCTTCAACATCTTCTTCACTTCCTCACGTGCAATAAATGGAACCTTCCTCTCCCTGTGTTGCATAGGTACCGCATCATCACGCAGTACAATCTTATGCACATAACCTCTCAACTCCCCAATGTGCTCATCAAACAAACCATTCATCCCTTCAACAATCGACTCAGTGGTTATACTATCTACAACCATCACCTGTTGTGCAGCCCTAGGGTTAATGACTATACCGAGGTCATACTGTTGTCCCCACCCCAAAATCGCAGGACCCGATTTGGCTACATACACCTTCCCTTTTGCGGAACGGTCCTTAAATGATATTTCACATACCATATATCCGATCAATTCTATGCTTTCTCCCTGATAACCACAGGGACTAATGTCACTGGCCAATAATTGCACATCTTTCCAATTTTCCAAGTACATATCTTTGGGGATAATAGTCCATAATGACCCCGGATCGACCATCAACTGAATCTCTTTTTGATCAATAAGGAATTGGGCTTTAGGCCTCTGTCTCCTACCAGGTTCACCTTCGCTCACACCAACCTCGCCCAAACACAATATTTTGTTGGCACCCTCAACGCCAACAGCGTCTCTCCCAACTTCCCTGTGTTCCACAACAGCCACTTTATCAGCATTCATACCCCTACACATCTTAAAGAAATGACCTCGCTTCCCACACTTTTTACACACTTTGTCAATGGCATAGCATCTCTTGGAGTCAGCGGTATGAAAAGTACTCCCACATCTACTACACATCCTCCCTTGAAATCTATTCCTGTCGTTGCTCGAAAACCCACTGTTAAATCTCCTAGGACCTCTCTCTCCAGAGTCTACACTTTTCTTGTTCACTGCAGCAACTTCATCTTGTTCAACACAAGAAACTCCATTCCCTTGCCCGTTCTCCCTTACACTATCTTTTCTTTCCATCTCTCTCATACATGCGTTCGATTCCTCAACTACTTTCGCTATATCAATAGCCATTTGCAAGGTAGGGTTTTTTGCGGCCCATAGTTTTTCCTGCATTTTTTTATTCCTGCATTGTACTATTAGTTGATCCCGTATCATTTCATCTCTTATTTCTCCGAAATTACATTTAATGGACAGTTCGCGTAATCTAGCCACAAATTGGTCTACTGATTCCTCAGTTCTTTGAGGTTGGGTGTAGAATTTGTGTCTCGCCATGACGATATTTACTTCCTTTGCATACTGTTTCTTCATTCGCGCCTTTGCTTCTGTGTACACATTGGTTATTGCTCTTCCATCTTGGTTTAGTCCTACTGGAAGATATTTAAAAGAGCGTTGTCCTTCTTTCCCTAAAGCACTTAACAAAAGGGCTTTTTTCCTAGTTGCACTGAAATCCTTCCCATCAAGCGCTTCTATATAATTTTCGAAAATGTCTATCCATTCATCCCACTCAATTGGTGGATCTCCAGTTGTTTGTAGGAACATAGGAGGTACAATAACATTAAGATTCTCCATCTTAAAAAAAATTCCTTTTTCTATCACTTATATTCGTATGCACAGGTGGTCAGTATTCTTATATGTGGAGACTCCTCTAAATGAATACTAGGTTACCGGAATACTCTTCACAATATCCCAATCTTTCACCTCAAGCAGACAGTGTACTTTATTGCCACATCATATGTTAAATAAATAAGGGAAAAGTTCGCTGTTATTTGCGCCAGGTACTGCTTACTGTTAAAGTCACTTTTGCTTTGTTAAGTATGACGTTCCTATTCAATTGCGCTAAATACAGCTTACCGTGCCAACAGATACAGCTTACTGTGCCAGTCACTTTAACTTTATAAGGATACAGCTTACTGTGTCAGTCACTTTAACTTCGTAGGTATGCTGTTACTGCTCCTCCACCATTTCATCTGCAACTTGTTATTGATCCGACACGCAGTCACAGCGTGTTACTAGTGTTTCCTTCGCAGTGCGTTACTGGGGTTGCCTAGTAACGAGAGTTAAACAGAAGATGGTGTCCACGTAGCGTCATTCCCTCACCTCCGTCTGACGCTGCCTGACGCTTGTGCGCAGTACACTCTCCCTTCCTGTGTGACGCTGGTGCGCTGTACACTCTACCTTCAAGTGTGACGGAGTGTAGCTGGCTCCGTTCGGACACAGATGGGAGTTCCAGAGTAAGTGTTCTTCTTTTTTTTTTTTTTTTAACTCAGCACGCGCAGCATTTCAAAAAAGGCAGGGCAATTCAAAAGATGCAGCGAGTTGATAAAATCTTCTCCTCTTCAACTTGAAGTACAAGTAACTCAACGGAAGTGTGGGTATTCCCAACAACACTATCGTGATCGACTTGGTTATTTTAAATATAATGATACGGTTACTTAAATAATCATTCTCCCTTATTTTTAAGTAGCATTGAAGTACCATGAAACGAATAGTCTCTCAAACTCACCACATGTTTGAGTAGGATGTCGACTTCAAGATCGATTTCATTTTCTTTTCTGCAGTTCTTTGATTGGTAAAATGAGTGCGCTAACACTTTAAGCTGTTACACTTTTCCTGGAGGTACCTTCAAGTGGTTTTCTTAGGATTAGTTTCTTGATAAATGGTCTTCTTCAGATTTGTTTCTTGGTGATATTCTTCACTTGTGAATTTTTTTTTGTCAACATGACATTTTCTCTTCTGTTAGAATTCTCTTCTAGATGCAAAATTTACCAAGTAGTTATTCGCGTGGTTCTTCTCTCACCAGTGGAGTTCTTCTCCCTCTGTAGTTGTTTAGCTCTCTCTGCTCATCGTCGCCATGTGTTGTAAATGAAGTAATGAGGCTAATAAAGGAATATAAGGCATTTATTATGCACTACAGAGAATAACTGGTGTTCCCATCAGAAAGCAGGGAGCTAACTGACTGGAGAGAACACAGTGGAAAATGACATCATGAAAATGGAATGTAAGACTTAAAGGGGTACAGCAAACATAAGTGCAGAGAATACAACAGAGTGCTCGTACCTTCTATCCAAAGTAAGAGTGCCAGATGCTCCCACCTCATCCCCAGTGAGTAAGGGCTCAATGCAAATCCTCAGGCTGAGTGACGGGTGACCCTAACCCATCAGCAGCCTCTAATGCTCAGTGCTCTCATCCCAAGCATGAAAGTGATTTGCTTGTTGCCCCTTCCCCAGTGGCCATCCATGGCATAGGAGGGTGCAGTGGTCGGCGCCAATTGTTCCTCCCCTTAGCTAAGTGCTTTTCCCCCACAGTCTGTAAGTGCTCTGCACCTGCAACCTTACAATCCACAGACTGAGTGCTCTGTTTTTTGTGCACTGCACAGTGCTCGTCATTTGCCTGTGAACGCGTGGCACAGCCCTTGTTCTCCACTCCCCAGGGGCCTGTACCTTCCCTCCTCAACTTTTAAGTGATGATCCTCTCCGGCCCAAACCCAGACTCCTTTTCCAGCAGAGCTGTTCAGATCCAGCTACAGCCTCTCCGAGCTCAGAAAAGCCCTTGGGTTCTACCACCATATATACGCCCCAGTCATGTGTTTAACAATTCCCCAGAGAAGCACAGATGAGCCAATAGGGGTTGGCTTTAATATGATTATGCAAATAGTAGCAGGCATTGGTCTGTGCCTGTGCAAGCGTTAGCACAATAAAACCATACTTATTGGCCTTTTCAATGCTTGTGCCCACCACCACCCCTTCCCTGCCCACTGTCCTCTCTCCTAATCAGAGTTAGTTGAGGTTATGTCTCTCGAGTGACCTTGTAAAGGTCACAATTCCTCGATGGTGTTCCTTGTTTGTGTTGTGTAATTTGGAAGCCTTTAATCATCAATAAACACTCTTTCCACCCCGTGGAGAATGATGCCAGCTCAAAAGTTCACAGTTATTTTATGGATACTTTGAATATTTATAGTGAACTGAAGTACTAGTATTTCTTTGTGTGCGAAGTTGAATGTGTATTCTTTAGAGATCATTTGATGTGGAAATGAATACAAGAAGGGCTAGCGAAATCAACATTTAGTGCTGGCATAGTGATGTACATACTACAGTTTGCTACACTGGTTGATCCCGGAAGAAGCAGACAAAGTCTTCTGCAAGCCTTCTTGGCATAGACAAATTTGATGGCTGACCATACAGTTCATCCAGGGTCTTTATTACTAACTCTCCTGGAACACAGCTATCTCTTCAATAGTTTGTTGGATGAACCTTTTCCTTTCATCCTTCAGCGAGGGTCGCGAGGCCACGGCCACCGGCCAGAGGCCACGCCCCAGCCCTCTACTTAAGCCGCGCTGAATTCAAAAGCACGCATTAAGTCAGACAGAAGCTCCTGAGGCGGAAGCCGGGAGAGTAGCACTTTTTAAAATTGTTATCTTGTAAAAAAATTGTCTTTTTACCTGTTGCTTCACCTAGCCTGAGCACTCCCCCCTCCTTCACAATCGCCGACACCACCGCACAGCCGATCTAAACGCTGCCGCGGGGTTCAACCAACTTCTTGCCGCCATCAGCGAGGGCCACGAGGCCACGCCCAACGGCCAGAGGCCACACCCCCGCCCTCTACTTAAGCCCCGCTGAATTCAAAAGCACGCATTAAGTCAGACAGAAGCTCCTGAGGCGGAAGCCGGGAGAGTAGCACTTTTTAAAATTGTTATCTTGTAAAAAAATTGTCTTTTTACCTGTTGCTTCACCTAGCCTGAGCACTCCCCCCTCCTTCACAATCGCCGACACCACCGCGCAGCCGATCTAAACGCTGCCGCGGGGTTCAACAAACTTCTTGTTGCCATCAGCGAGGGCCGCGAGGCCACGCCCACCGGCCAGAGGACACGCCCCCTCTCCTCCCCTCTACAAAATGTGCCAGGGCCGGACGCGCAGCGGACGCGCGCAGCGGGCGCGCCGTCAGCGCGCCGAAGGCACGCCAAAGGTAAGCCCGTCTGCGCCCGTCCACGCCAGTACGAGCCCAGGGCCTAGCTCCCCTGTCTCTCTTGCTTCATCCCCCATTATCTACTCGCCAGACACTCTCCGAAAACTGGCAATAAACACCCCAGACCTTTGTCTTTACTCCATTTCTCCAGATGAGCATCATAACAAATGCAATCACTGTGCATACAAATTCATTTTGCAACTACTCCCCAAAGTACGGACAATCAAAATGGCTCTGCTCAACTGTAGATCACTCCCCAAGCACAGCACCGAAATAAACTTACTAATTCAGAACTTCGATATTGAAGTGCTGTTCCTTACGGAAACGTGGATCAACTCTGCATCTGACCCGGACATAGTCCATGCCCTCCCTCCGGGCTACACAATCAAACATCTGGACAGACCGCAAGGAGTAGGAGGCGGACTAGCAATAATCACGAAAGACCACCTCATCTGTCATCTTAAGGACAGTCCAGTCCTTAACTGCGAAAATGTTCACTTCTCTCTACATCTCTCCCCGGAAAAAACCCTGTCAGGTCTACTCATATACAGACCCCCGGGACCACTTGGACAGTTCCCTAACTCTCTTGTAGAGACTGCCACCTCCCTGGCCTGGCTATTGCCCAACTTCACAGTATTAGGAGACCTCAACATCCACTTTGATGATCCAGAGAACCTAACAGCGGGAGACCTCAAAGAAGATCTCTTCGCACTCAGCCTCTCCCTGAAAAATCCCCTGCCCACTCATAAAAAGGGCCACCTCCTGGACCCTATCTTTTCAAACATTCAAGAACTCTCCACATCCCCTCCCCTTCCTATCCCCTGGACAGATCACCACCTGATCTTACTCAAAATCCCAATAACCAGCCAAATCAGCCCCAGCTCTCCACCCCAAGCAACCTCGCGCGCATGGAACAAACTTAACACTGATGCCTGGACCCATCAGCTCATAGCCTCCGCCCCTACCTTGAACCCGGATCCCTCACTAGCTGACATCCAATTCCGTGATTGGATTGAATCGTCCCTGGACGCGGTTCTCCCCGTTAAACAGCTCCCTAGTAAGAGGTACTCGTACAAATCCCCCTGGTTCACCTCGGAACTACGAGATCTCCGAAAAAAATGTAAATAACTAGAACATATCTGGAGGAAAGATTGGAATCCTAACAACAAAGAAATCTATAAATCGGCCATTAAACAATATAAAACTCTCATCAAAATTACACAAGCCTCTTACTATGAAGGGAAAATCATGGCTGCCTCCAACTCCTCCAGGGAGACTTACCGCATAGTAAAAAGCCTCATGAAAATCCCCGAACCACAGCCGGCCGCTGATCCCACTGGCGCCAGATGCACCCAACTCGCTGAGTTTTTCTCAGCTAAAATCCCAAAAATCATTATGACCCTCCCCATCACCTACCCCTCACTCGACCTCCCAGCTGGGGCCATCGACCCAGACGCACCAACTCTGAAAGCCTTCCTCCCCATCTCCACAGAAAAACTGCTGGACACGCTCAACCGCGTGAAGAGTGGTTCCCCAGATGACCCAGCTCCTATGAGTAAACTCAAACTAGTAGCCCCCACTATATCCCTCCATCTTATGAGGCTGATAAATGCCTCCCTCTCCAGCGGGATAGTTCCTGCCAGCTGGAAAAATGCGATAGTTCGGGCTCTTATAAAGAAACCTCACCTAGACCCTCAGGACCTTTCAAACTTCAGACCCATCTCTCTCCTCCCAGGCATTAGCAAAGTGGCAGAGAGGATTGTAAATGAACAGCTTTCAACATTCCTAGAAACTAATAACCTCCTTCGCCACTCACAGACAGGGTTCAGACCCGGACAGGGGACTGACACCGCCCTCCTGGCCGTAACAGAAGAGACAAGATCCATTCTGGACGCAGGGGGATCAGTGGCAGTGATCCTCCTGGACCTGTGCGCTGCCTTCGACACGGTGGACCACACCATCCTGCTCCACCGCCTCCAAAAAACGGGCATCTCGGAGACCGCTCTGGCATGGCTAAAGTCATTCTTGGAACACAGGACCTTCCAAGTGGCCGATAGCCACGGTCACTCTAAATCTCTCCCCCTGAACTGTGGAGTTCCTCAGGGCTCCTCCCTGAGCCCCACGCTTTTTAATGTTTACATGGCCCCTTTGGACGACATCGCCTCCCCATTTGGCATAAAGGTGGTCATGTACGCCGACGACACGCAACTAGTCGTCTCCATCAACCAGGCCGATCATTCAATGGAGAACCTAGTCTCCTGCCTGCACAACATATCTAAATGGATGGGCAACTCTAGGCTCAAACTCAACGGAGAAAAATCTGAAATCATGCTCCTAGGCAACCCTAGCAAACTCCCAAAAACACTTACCTGGCCAGCTAGCATGGGCACTCCCCCCATACCTAAACAAGAAATCAAAAGTCTAGGCTGCTGGCTTGACCAAGATCTTAGCTTCAGAGCCCAAGCGAGAAAGACAGCAGGCACCTGATTTGGGCTCATGCAAGCAGCCCGTAAGATCCTTCCACTGATCCCCCCCAGTCTAGGAAAATTTTGATTCAGGGCCTCATTATATCAAGACTGAACTACAGAAACGCCTTATATCTAGGCGCACCTGTAGCTGTCATAAAAAAACTCCAGCACGCCCAGAACGCTGCAGCAAGACTACTGACGGGAACGAAATCTAGATGCTCAGCCAAGCCCTCCCTCAAGGCGCTCCACTGGCTTCCCATCCAAGAACGTATCTCTTTCAAAGCCTTGTGCATCTCCCATAAAATCCTACAAGGCAAGGGCCATCCAATACTGATACCTCTCATTAAGCCACACAAATCAGCCCGACAACTCAGGTCAGACGACCTGTTTCTGGCAAGCGTACCCAGAATAAGGAAAGCTCGCACTGGCGGCCGTTGCTTCTCTTATAACGCTCCCAAGCTTTGGAACAGCCTCCCCCTTAACTTCCGCAAAGAAAACAATCTCCTCTCATTTCGCAGATTGCTGAAAACCTGGTTGTTCCCCCAATAATCCACCTCCAGGAGTACTGTCAAGCTTTACGTTAGCGCTGGGACGCCCGAGGGAAGCTACACGCTCTAGAAATCCCGAATCAAATCAAATTAAATCAATCCTGTACAGCACTGCTCTGCCATCAGGCTAGGTGTGCACTATGCAAATGACACATACACAGGGCCCGACTGGCCGTAGCGGGCACTGAGCGTTTCCCAGATGGGCCAGGGGGGAGGGCGGTTTTGACTAGTGGGGGCCATTTTTGTAACTGGGGGCAGGTTTTGCGTTGCAAAACATGCCCCTTGTAACAAAAACGCAGCAGCAGTGGGCCCGCCAATGCAACTACCCCCTACGGGGGCCAGTCGGTTTGCTGTCCCAGTCCGGCCCTGACATACATACATAAATGAATGCAATATGGTGTTCACTGCCCCTGCCCAGCGAGCATTTATCCAGAAACTATTGGGTTTGTTTCTCCCAAATTTGCGCCTCTATGTCGGTATCAACTAAAACTGAGCATGATTGAGGATGCATAAGGAGATATCTCTGCTTACATTGGGCCCTTGTACTAAAGATTAAACATTCTGTTGTAGAAGCATCGACTGATGTGCACTCATTCATTTCAATGTTTTTCTCAGGCACACCTGTTTCCACATTTTTTTGTTGTTAATTTTGTAAAGCATGCGAATGCCATTAGGCACCTTGACGCTGCAGAGCCATAGGATTTGCATTGCTGTGAAAAAAATGAAATTACAGAGATCAGTGCTGAGATGAATTTGTAAAAAATCCCACGTTTTTAGGTACTTCCTAAACCTAAACAGGGCGGTCTGGGACTTTACATATAGTGGAAGGCTGTTCCATAGCTTAGCGGTACAGCCAATGAAACTCCTGCCTCCCCAGTTGGCCAGTTTAAACAGGGGAGTCCTGCATACTTAGCTGCAGCACTTCATTGCCTTCCTCAGCTATATACATTTCACTTCATTTACCACCACAGAATAGTGATCTTTGGCTACACCATCCTAAATAGACAATCTCCTGGTCTCAATGGTAGGAGGCTCTTTCTATAGAGCCAAACATTGAGTATTAGCTGAGAATATTCCTTCTAGGAAAACCCTCCAGAGATCCTAAATCAGGCATGTCAGATAAAGGGTCCAGCAGCACCAGATCCAAGTCAGGTTTTCAGGATAACCACACACAAGGAATCGAAATGCAACAAAATACATAAACAGTGTTTATCCTGAGAAGGTGGCTTGTCTCAGTCTCTCATGGACCTACGTTTGACACCACAGTCCTACATGTTTGATCTATCGATATTCATAAATTACCGAAATGACAGAAATTAATTTCTAGGACATAAAAGAATTAAGGGAAACTATAAGTGAGTAGAAATAGAGATTCCTCGAAAATAACAAAACAACACCATATAGTTAAGAAAAATGAACACTAATTTACTTAAATAGACCTGATTTTTAACATTTAAAAATGTGGACTCCTTGAGAGCATAGCTTTATACTTGAAGTGGTGGAAAGAAGCAAGGAGACAAGAGTAGTGCCTGAGTTTCACTTGCCCCTGTCTGGGAAATAAAAGCAGAACAAACTCAGAACAAAACTCTGTTGCCTCTACAAAAAAGGCAACACTTCCAACATGAATGTAATACATGTCAAGTCAAGGAAGTGTTTTAAATAGACAGATGCTTTAAGAGTTTGAGAAGAGCCATGTCTGTGCATCACTGGATGTTCCACACTGGAGTGGATAGTTGCTGGGAACAGAAGGTTCTCCTCTGCTACACATCACATCTGAATAACCAATTCTGATAATGCTCTTGAGCACACCCACCCTGCTTGTTCAGGTGCTCCCTTCCAATCAATGATGCAGTCCACGTTGCCAACCACTGCCTCGGCATGGAGCCTACTGATTAAATGTTGAGGCGCAAGATTCACTACTGACATTGTTCCAACTTGACAAGTTGTCTTCTTTAACTGACATCGCGCAACCTGTGTGGCGAGGGCCACAGAGGTGGTATTTCTCGTCTTTTGCCCTGAGCTGCACCCTCAGGACAGCACTTTCTGCCGTTCGAAATTTCTACTTTTCAACCATTCCTAAAAATACTTGGGGAATGTATAACTTTACTCAAAATATTACAGGACTGGAGATGGGATACTAAATAAGCCACCTGGAATATTTGGGTGGGGTGGGGGGGCAGTTGCAATTTCCCCAAATTTTCTAGGATTGGAATTAGAATAGTAGTGTTAACCTTTCAGCGTCCTCCACGCCCACTGCTGCCCTGAGGGCACAGTTTAGGGCAAGAAACATGAACAAGCCACAGAGATGCTCTTCGGCGACAGTCTGAGGCATTCACTGAAAATACCGCCAGAGCTGAACATTACCGGCACGGCTGTACCAGATATGCAGGAGCCCGCCTTTGTTGAAGAACCTCAAGAACAGATGGAGACATCAGAATCTGTGTCCAGTACTGCTTGAAACTTGGGTTCCTAAAACTTAGTCAATGAATCAGTAGAGGCCCAAATATAGGGGCCGATTAGGAGGGCGGACAGATCGCCACCGCCATGCAGGCGGTGGCGATCCGTCCGCCATCCGTGCCCGTCCACTCTCAATTTTCCCCCGCCATATTACAATGGCGGGGGGACCGCGGCGGTCAGAAACACCGTCCGCCGCTTTTCCGCCGCGGGTGGCTTGAGACCGTGGCGGAAAAGCTCTAATATAGTGGCGGTGTATATCAGACACCGCCAGCCATATTAGGATGGGCTGTGGGGTATGCCTTTCCATGGCAGCAATGCCGCCACGGAAAGGCATACGGTCTTTGCTTTGGGGGCCCGTTGCGGGCCCCCAGGGTGAAGGGGGGGTGTGGGGGGTGCACATGGGGGGTACCTGCGTTTCCAAATACAACATGACAGGCACCGCGCAGTGCCTGTCATGATGTGCTTGGAAATGCACAGCATGCCTTTTTAGCATTGCGGCGGGCGGTGCTTTAAGCACCGTCCGCCGCAATGTTAAAAATGCGGGATGCACCGCCACTGTGGCGGGTGCATCCTGATTGAGGGCACGGTTCCTTCGCCCTTGAGGCGGGCGGTACCTGCCCCAGACAGGATGGCGGACTGACTTTGTCCGTCCGCCATCCTAATCGACCCCTAAGTTTTGCACAAGTCGATACAAAGATCTGCAGCACAAGCAGAAAAGACACAAACAACAAGAGACCACCAGCATAAGTGTATAACTCTTTTTCCATGAAGGACATGAAGGGGAGACTTGCAGCAGGGCCTTGCCTGAGGGAGCAGGCCAACAAAAAGGGGAAAAAGTTTCAGCCTCAGCCGAACTTCTTTTCCCTGAGATGGAGATGGGACTTGTTCAATATGATGATGAAATAGTGCACCAGCATCCAAGTCTGACTGCCTGCCAGTATCTTCTCAAAGGAAGAGGCATTCATTATCCATTTTTTCAGTAGGGATTCAAACCATCCCAGGCAAGTGAAATGCCATCTAAGACAGAGACTGCAACCATATTATGAGGAAACAAAACTGAAAGTAGGAGTTCCAGATGGAACACCTCAGGAAGGGTGGGTGGACATTCAACATGGAATGTACAGGTATATGTCATTTAAATCTAATGGCACATAAACTATACTGGGCAGACAAGGGGTATCATTTTCTCTTAAGTTGAGGTCTAATATTTGGACAAATAGCATGGTCCTTTACGGATTGATGAGCAATCTAAAAACCCCTGTGAAGCTATGAACTAGGTAGATGTGAGAGTAAAGTCCCCAACTGTTCCTAAACTGGCACCCAGGATATAGTTCACTTCTTTAAGACGAACTGATACTCTCAAAGAATCCATTGTTTGGTTTGTTTGGAACCCAGGAGTGGCCAATATGTCTGAAGAGATGAGCAGCAAGCATATATATTTACCGTGCAGCTATCTTACAGGAAGACCAGCACCCAGGTAACTCGAATTAGCTTTCCCAAGCTTTCCAGTATTTGGGAAAGATCCTCTGAACATAGTCCCGATGGATGAGCAGATATGCCGCAAGCTACACAATGGGGTTTCCCTTAGCAACTTTAAACCATCTTGCGTAAAACCCTTCTTTTGTATTGTTCAGAACTGCCTCACCAAAAACAACACAGTGATAACAGGTAGGAAAAAAAGTCCCGTTTGCACAAAGAGGATTATGGTTTATCCAGACATGGAAGCACATGTTTTCTATTCTACAAAGTAAAGTGGCCGCAGTTCGGTCTATGCAATTGCTTTCTCAGGAAAGGCAGATTCATCAGGTTGGCATATGTAGCCTTGCTAGCTTGATCTCTCTTATCAGGACCTGCTGACAAGCCAATACAGAAGCACTTGCTGCAAGGGTAGATCCACTAATAACATGAAGCCCACTGCCTGATGAGAACTGGATTACAAGCTCCATCTCAGCTGAGCAGCAGTTTTGAACCTATTACTTCTTTCAAGACCCTAGAAAGGGCTTGGAAATCTTTCACCAAGATCTTAAAGGATTTGTGAAGTACCTGCCAGCCACGAAATCAGGATACAGCCAGAGTATGCTTTTGTTGAGAGCAACCATTCCATTTCTGTAAGCAGAGTAAAAGGATTGGATGTCCTCCGGCACTATGGCAGATTTCACTGCCAGCTTCAAATGCTTCTGCAATGTGGCTTCTTTACTCTGGTCATTATTCGCAAGCAGATGTCATGAAAAGACCATAGAGTGAAAGATCACAACGAGAGTCCCTCTTTCTTCTCTTATTTCAAGCCCTTTTCCTAGAGTGCTGTTGCTTTTTCACAATGACAGTCAGAGTAGCCTTCCTTGGTCTTTTTAATCAGGACTGGGACATTTCACGTATGAGAGCGGAGTCAAAGGACCTGTCTGATTCTATACCTACCTATATTCCCTTCAACCACATATCAATGGAGTGTAGGTCAGAAACATATCACTTCTTAATCCAAGGTTGGGGTGGAGCTGAATTTTTTGAGCTTTTGACAATCCATAATCAGACTAATTGATTATTCCCTTCCTGGTTCATTTGTATGCTCTGTCAGTCACACACAATATATGTTTCCAGGACAGAGTCAAAGGAAACAGTAATTGTCCAAAAAGTAAATACCCAGACCTGAGAAGTTGCTAGGCAGCATCACAGTCTTTGACTGAGTTGATATTGTCCATAAGCTAACTTTTATACTCTGCTGTGTTTGTAATGCGTTCCCTGCTCCACTTCCCTGTTTCCTCGCTCTGCTCAGCAAAACCTTTTCTGTCATAGAATGTTGGTTAGTGACTGGAAAAACGGATGGAGTTAGAGAGAGTGGGCTGAGCAGAGGATTCTGCTCCTGCTGGGGTGTTCTACTAAGTAACTTGTTTTCTCTTCAATAAACCTGTAACCTGTTACCCTACATGAACTTACAAAGCAGGATTCTTCAATTATAACACTGGCGACCAGGATGGGATGCATACCTATATGTGATGAGGAACTAACCAAAACAAAAAAGAGAAAGGTAGATTAGTGATTGTATACAAGTTATAAAAATAAGTAATAAAAAAAAAATAAAGACGTAAGAGAAAAAGAGAAGCCATGATCACCTCACCAGTTTCTCTTCCAACAGCTGAAGAGGGTGGACTGCTGAACTATTAATGAACTCAGATGAAGAAAGATGATCGTCTAACCACTGCCAACATGGGTTCAAATTCATATCAAATGCTGGCTGCCATCTTTTAGACTGGAGAGCTCTGAGAGTCAGTCACTGCTTTTGGAGCAGACCTTCTGTGGCTGGTGATAGAGCGCGCAGGTCACCCGACCAACAATTTTACCATATGCACATTGGGCCCATAAAAATTCAATTTACCATATTCATTAATCGGGTAACCTTACACTCTACTACCAGTAACCCTGTTCCTTCCTATTGTATTTCCAATGTACCCGACTTACCAGTCCACTGTTGCGGGTACCTATTGACCACAATGGATCAGGGAGCTAGCTGTCAAAGAAAGGCAGACACAAAATACAAATTCTTTGTACTCTATTTGCACTCATATAATAACCACAAACTCAGAAAGTTTAAAAACCTTTATCTAGTTTCGTCAGATTCTGAAAGCATAAGGTTTACAGCCAATAAACTGTCAATAACTATGATTATAAAGAGCACGTATCCATATAGGAAATAAATCAGGCCAACCATTTAGGACTCTAAAGGAAGGTAAGAAGAGACTAGACATAGAGTGACTAAAGGACGGGGAAAGATAAGGAGCATACTAGAATGTCACAGTTGAATTACCCCTAGATAGTGGGTACAGGAAAGAACTTTAGATTGTACTACGGAATTCTGAGATACCATGTAATTATAGGGAAGGTAAAAAAATAGACCATACCAATAAGACGGTAAAATAACTTTAAATCGATTAAAGGATGGGTAAAGAAAAGGAACATCTATGTTTTGTGAACAGTATGTAGAGCAGTACTTATAGGATGGGGAAAATTGGAACATGCTAGTATAATAACGATAATGTATGACTTTTTCATTTATCAGTGCGAAAAGGGGAAACATGGAAAATTAATATGCAAGAGTACGTCTTTATTAAAGCAAAGAAAGTATGAAAAATTGCAGAATAGATTTCCCAGCACTATATTTACCTAGAGCGGTGTGAAGACCAACCCTGGCCACGGGTCAGTTAAGGACAGGAGAAACCCCAAGGAAGGACAGTCGCCAGTAGGCCAGCAGGTGCGGAATGGACACCCCAGGACAGGACAGGAAAACCAGATTAGGATCAGGACAGGACCACCAAGGTAAGACCAGCACCTGCAGTTCAGAAGCAACGCCTGCGCTCCACCCTCTCTGCAGCTAACAGTCAAAACCCCGATTGGGTTATCGAATTCTCCAGCAAAGTGCTCCGCCAGCACTTAAGGTTTCCCAAAAACCCTGCTTGGGTCTATGGAAATTACGGACAGAGTGCTCCGCAGCTCTCTGTATCAGTCACCTATTGAGTGCGTTGGGTCAGTGACAGGTCAGCTATTCGGACAAGTCGGACAAATTCTCTGGCTAAACCTAGGCTAGTTATACTGTTTTTGGGTCAGTGTACCACCCCCCAAATGTTGCAAGTGTAAGAATCCCCAATTTCGATTGGTCCTAAAGTAGGATAGGTCAACACACCAACCAGGTTTTACTTTCTCGAGTCCTAATTTACATCTTTTGGGACCGCCTATTGAATTTGGGGTTCCCAGGTGATGTGCTCTTCTCCTGACAATGGACAGTACAATTTAATATACAATTGTTACAAGTGCAGTACAGTTCAGCTTCGTCCTGCTGGGTCGCAGGTCATTTCTCATGAGCATCTTGACTGTGGCTGCCAGCTGGCTGAGTTTCACTGGTACAAGGTTTTCTTCCCTCTGCCAGGTTGACATGCACAGTAGGGACTTCTAAGATGGAGTTTCACGTACTTCCCTGACCCAAAAGACTCGCCACATGAAAAGTAAAGGAAAACAATTTAGAACATAAAAATAAATGAATACACTGTATACCAGGAATCCCTATATGACTCCCCTTACTTTATATTAACTATAGAATTACGATTAGTGCAAAACGAACAGCATTGCAAAAAAGCGGCAGGGCAAGCTTCGGCATGTGAGGACACAAAGCGGCCATTTTAAAGCTAGTGCGCAAGCGCAAAGATTCCCACCAGAACTGCGAGTACGTCACGTCACGTGAGTGTGACCGACGCATGCGCAGACGAAATTCCCGCTAAGCAGCGGCCATTTTAGTGGCAAGCATATTACAGTTAATAAACACATATGCAAGCTTCTCTGGGACATCCCAAATGTCTGAATAAAGGGGAAATTAGTAAGACAAACATGTTGATTATATTTTATTAACGTTATGTGAGGTTCTTGATCCAAGCAAGTCGCTTTATGTGCGAATCCTTGCTCCATCAATCCCCTCTTTGATGATATTTTATATCATCACAAATCAATAGAACCAGATGCCAACTTTGTCACATTTTGCCCAGTTCAATTTCCTCAAACATTCTATTCAGTTTCTCTTTTGTCTCTTTATTAGGGTGAGAATTTTTCACCCTTTTATAAATCTGATTATTCATTTCCTCTAATTCAAGTTCATCCACATTTCTCTTCACTCCTCTCTGGTTTACAGTATACTTCTTCTGGTGCTTTCGACATTTACAACAGATAAATATGATGAATACTACTAAACCTATTCCCGCAATTGGCATCAGTACTTTAATCAGAAAATGTCTACCTAAATTAGCAAACCAATGACCTATGGCGGAGAGACCATCAGTAAGTCTCTTCCAGGCACTGTCAACCTCCAGTGGTTTGAGTTCTTTTGCCAAATTAGTAATGTTCCTTACATACCTTTGGATCTCCACACTTTTACCAGGTATGTAAGTGCAACAATGTTGCGCTTTCAACATTCTGCAGACTCCGCCCTCTTTTGCCAATAGAGTATCAAGAGCAAGTCTGTTTTGTTAAACCATTGATCTGACCGCAACCATTTCGGTATTGACCATCAGGAAGCCTCCAGCAGTGTCGGTAGATAACCGATCTACTACTGTTGACAATTTGCAAATTTTGTGTGTGTTCAGAACCACTCCCACTGAAGGTATTATTGCGCTAAAAATATCTCCTACAATTTCAACAGCACTTTCTCTTTTACTACGCACTAATTGATTAGTCTGTTCAGTGCTTCCAGTGATTTTCCCCACATGGTATATCTTTGGGAAGACAATACCAAAATAGCAACTCCCGTACCAATGGTGGGGCAATTTGAAGTAAGCCTTGTTCCCACAAATAAAATAAATTCCAGGAAACACAGGCTCTGTCCCATCTTTGAAACCCCAACCTCCAATCACCTTGTAATTATGTTCGCACTCACTGGAACCAATGAAAACATTGTTATAATAACTAGTCATTTCCCTTTTAAGACAGAGGTACCCCTTCTTTTCGAAATCCAGAAGCATCGCAGCATTAGCTCCACCATTTGGGGTGCTCCCTATACTCTCTGCCCATTTAGGAACTTTCTGGTTTTTATCTTTGGCTTTCCTATGGAAACTTTCTCTTCTCTTCTCTACCATGTCCAGAAATTCCTTTTCCCTTTCATGTAAAGAACAGGTCAGGTTATTGTTGTGTGCATCATCTATATTAATTTTTCCTACAGTTAGAAAATAATCACTCATGTACTTAGCTACATCTCTAGTCGTATGTACAGGGTTCAGGTTTCTTCGAACAGGAAGTTCAGAGAATGTCACGTCAGAGTTTGAATAATAATACTGTAAAGGTCCTCTTTTATAAAATAAACTAGTTAGTATACTACAGGAAATTCCATAGGTTAAGGGCAAGTGGTGATATGTCACACCTTCAGCTACTGAAGTGGGTAGCTTCATGCAGACATAACAGTCGTCTATTTCCATAGTTTCTACATAATGCAATAACAGGTTTGCGAAAACATTTAAATGAGTTTTATTCTTAATCTTGTTAAAGTGTAATCCTTCCTCATCTGTTGCTTCTAAATCTAATTGTCTCAGTTTCCGGCTAAGTGGTTTGTCCAATGAGTCTACTCTTCGTGGTGAAATGCTAGTGTGTGATTCTACAGTGTCATCAGGTAAATTATTATTTGGGTATAAACTCAGGTTTTTACTCATCATAGAAGGAATAGTTATTGTTAGTCCTATCCAAAGGATCAGTACTATGGCTACGCTACATAAACATACTTGGCAGCATGTTTTACAACAACTTCGTCTCTGTCTCCCATTCTCAGAAGAATCAGACATTTTGGCTCAAAAGAAGCTTCAACCCCTCTTTGTAACTTTGCACAACTTGCTTACTCGAGTAACTTTTTCAGGGTGGTTCTGCTTCTTTTTCGGTCTGTTCAGCAATCAACTCTTCGTCACTTTCAGTACTTTCGTCACTTATTTCCAGATTCTCAAATTCTTCCAGTACATAGTAAGTCCATTCAAGGCTTGCGTACTTGTTATTCAGCTTTTTGATGCGAGCACTTCTTCTCTTTTGTTTTGTCACCACTGGGTCGGTTTGACTCGAAACCTCATTTATTTGCTCAGGCTCCTCGTTTATTGTCTTTAGACGCAATCTCAGCCTTTTCACAAATCTGGGTACTGAGTCACCTTTCTTCAGTCTTTTAACTGGCACTGTGTCTTGGCCTTCTTCAAACACTCTTTTGTTTTCGTTCAGTTGTGGCACATTTTGATCAAGTGTATTTGAGGCAAACGCACAGCTAATTTGTTAAATGTCTTTAAGTTACTTTTATTCCAAGTTCAGTGTTGGAACCCTCATTTTGCACTGAGGGGTATAAGGTGTGCTCACAGGGATGGATCTGGTGATTCACTAGAAACACGAATCTTCAGTCACATTTTGATCAAGTTCATCTTCTGTACTGTTCCCTAACTGACTAGGTCCAGGTCTTTCATCTGTTTCTTCTGCCTGGTCCCTAAACTGGCCTTGTTCAGGTATGTGCTGAGTTTGGCTTTGATCTGTTTCGATCTCTTCTTCCTGAACACAATTGTCTAAATCTACCTGTTCCTGTTCAAGCTCTTCGAACTCTTGATTTTCTTCCGCATGAACTTCCGCCCTAATTTCTATCTGTCCCTTTTCTGGTGCAGGTGTTCTGGGTGGAGTGTCAATTACCTGCTCCCCTATCTGGTCCTCCTCAGAATCAGATTTTACATGGATTTCGATGATCTGAGTGGCTTCTTCTTCACCTGTCTCGTCCTCACTATCCCACTGTCCATCTAGCTGAGCTTAACTCCTAGTTCGTATAGGGTCGATTGTCAGATCGATAAATGGAATCCAATCTTCTTGACTGGAGCTCGGTTGTTCTTCAGCTACTTCAGGACCGATGTCTTGGGATCCCTCAGCTGCGCAACCTTCAGCCTCAGTTTCGTCAGGTTCAGTCACCTTCTTCGTGTGGCTGGCATGGATCCAGCGAGGTACTCCTGCACACTTTACAGCTGTGGTGGTAACCAGGATCACCTGTCGTGGCTTTCCCCACCTGGGTTCAAGGCAACTTTTCCGAGTGTGCTTCTCCACTGCGACCCAGTCACCTGGATTCAGGCCATGGGCTGGAGTCGTTGGCCTGGCGACGTCTTCTCCCCCAACCTGGCGAGAGATAGAACGTACTTGGTCAGCCAGCTCTTTACAGTATTCCAGTACCAAATCATCAGATATGCTTATTATTTTGTATCCTGGCACCCATGCTTGCCGCATTGCTCTTCCCATCAGGATTTCATGGGGACTCAAGCCCGTGTTCCGATCTGGAATACTTCTGAGTCCCATCAACACAAGTGGCAGAGCATCTGGCCATTCCAGTTGAGTGTATTCACACATTTTTCCCAATCTTGACTTGATTGTGCCATTTATCTGTTCTACCACTCCATAAGCCTCTGGACGATATGCACAGTGCAGATGTTGCGTGATTTTGAATGCTTCTCAGATTTGTTTTATTATTTCGTTCTGGAAATTACTTCCTCTGTCAGATTCAATTAAGACTGGGAAACCGTAACGAGGTATAAGTTCCCTAAGTAACAATTTGGCTACTGTGATGCTGTCATTTCTTCGTGCAGGGAAAGCTTCCACCCATTTTGAAAACAGGCAGACAATGACAAGTAGGTATTTCATTCCTCGGCAAGGGGGCAACTGAATGAAATCAAGCTGTAACCTAATAAAAGGGCCTTCTGCCTTTCCAATTTTCCCTGGTAACACTATGGTTTTCTTTCCAGGGTTAAATTGTTGGCAGGTCAAACACCTCTGGCAGAGTGCTTCTGCTACGCTTCTGAATTTCGAGTTGGACCATGTTTGGCGGAACATGCGAATCATCGCATCTCTGCCTACATGTGTGTTTCCATGGATCAGCCTAGCCATAGGAGCAAGCATTCAGTCTGGTAACACAGGCATATCATCAAGGTAAACAATGACACCATCTGCATTCCTCCTACGACAACCAAAGTTTCTCCATCTCTGTTTCTCCTGGGGGCCTGCTGCTTCCTGTAAGTCTCTCACTTCCTCCCATGTATTCACTCCCTCTAGCATCAAAAGTTGGCAGCTGCTTCCATTTCCCCCAACCTTTATATTGATTGCCATTTTGTATTTTGCACAATGTTGGGCTAACTGGTCAGCATATCGATTACCTGCTGTCACATCGTCATTGTCATATTTGTGAGCAGCACACTTGACCACAGCCAATTCTTTTGGTAACTGGATTGATTCCAGTAAATCCTGTACGTATTTTCCATTTCGGATAGGGGTGCCTGAGGAAGTCAGGAACTCCCTCTGTAGCCACAATTGGCCAAAGTCATGCACAACCCCATAACCATACTGGCTATCAGTATATATGGTTATTCTCACATTTCTCCCAAATTTACAAGCTTTTGTTAATGCAATTAATTCGGCTATTTGTGCAGACTTGACTCCGTATAAATAGGATGCTTCCACTGGACGCTCTAGAGTGCATACTGAATAGGCAGCGCTCAGGCCTCCGTCCTCATGTCTCTTGCATGACCCGTCTACAAACAGCTCATAATCTTCACTATACAGAGGGCTCTCTCTGATGTCTGGGCGTGGTTTGGTACTGAACTCAGGTAAATCGATGCAATTATGTGCAAATTCCTCCCTCACTTCCTCTGCGAATGAGCTGGGCAGTAAGGTAGCTGGATTCAAAATGTTACATCGTTCGATGGTTACATTTCCTGCACCTACGAGAATTCTCTCATACTTAGTCAGCCGACTAGGTGTGAGGTACTGGGTTTTTGTCCTTGTCAGTAAAATTACAACAGAATGTGGAACATACACAGTTACTGGATGTCCCATCACAATGGACTCGCTCTGTGCAAGACTCATGCATTTTGCAGCTACAGCTTTCAAACATCCAGGTAATCCAGCTGCTACTGGGTCCAAAGTGGAAGAAAAGTATGCCACTGGACGTCGAGTTAAACCATGAATTTGGGTCAGGACTGAACGTGCACAATTATCTTGTGTGTCACAGAACAGTGCAAAATCTTTTGAGTAATCGGGCATTCCTAAAGCAGGAGCAGTACAGAGACAGTCTGGTAATTTTGTAAAAGCAGTCATGCTTTCATCATCCCACTCTACTGGGTCACTTGCTCCTTTCTTTGTCATTTTTATCAATGGTTTTGCTAGGACTGCAAATCCCACAATCCACTGCCTGCAGTACCCTACAACTCCAAGGAACATTCTGATTTCCTTCTGGGTATGGGGTAACTCCATGTTTCGAATTATCCTGATTCTTTCTGAGGTGACTTTCCTGATGCCTCTCTCTATCTGGTGCCCCAGATATTTCACTGATGTGGTACAGAATTGTAACTTTTCTGGTGATACTTTATGTCCTCCTTCACCTAAGTGGTTCAGCAAGGCAATGGTGTCAGTTACACAGTCTCTTCGACTTTTAGACGCCACCAGAAGGTCGTCTATGTATTGCACCAAAACTGATTTTCCGGGCAAGGCACTTTGTCAGAATCTGATTAAAGATTGAAGGGCTTTCTGTATACCCCTGAGGGACGCGATTCCAGACGTACACGTGACTGTCGAATTCAAATGGGAAAATAAATTTGCTGTCTGGATGCAATGGGATTGAAAAGAATGCATGACATAAGTCAATGACGGTAAACCATCCAGCATTCCAGGGAATTTGGTATAGAATCACTGCAGGGTTTGGCACGACAGGACAACAAGGAACCACAATTTTGTTAACCTTGCGCAGGTCCTTTACTACCCTGTACTTACCACTAGGTTTCTTGATTACAATTATGGGCGAATTACATGGGCTACTCATTACTTCTTGTATGATGTTTGCTTCTAACAATCTTTTTATTTCAATGGCAACTCCTGCCTTTACTTCTGCACTCATTTTGTACTGTTTAATATTTGGGTATGCTGCATTCTCCTTTATGGCTATTTTAATTGGGTCAACATTTTCCAATAATCCTACATCTTTTCCAATAAAGTCCCATACTTCTGGTTTCACTGTTTCTTGGAGCTCTTCAGGTAAGTCTTGCATTGTCAGTCTTTTAATTTCAGAGTCTGGTCTAGCTAACATTAATTTGTAAATTCCATCTTCGTCTGGGGTCTGAATTTCGACGCCATTTGGTGTGCAAAAGATAGTACAGTTCATTTTGCACAGCAAATCTCGTCCCAATAGGTTCACAGGACTGGAGTCGCAAACAACAAACCTATGCATTTCTTTAAAATTTCCAATCTTGATTTCCATAGGTTTTGTAACTGGGGTACTAATTAGCTGATTAGAAACGCCCACTACTTGGATCGCTCTCCCGAGAGGGGTAGGTTTGGAGCGTCTGCTGTTCTCACAGTAGAACGGGTAGCACCAGTGTCCAACAGGAAAGTGACGTCATTTCCTTCAACCTTTCCTTCAATGGGGCCTTGTTTCTGATTACTGGTTAATTTATTTAGCTGTTGTTCCTGTTGTTCTGCCAACTTTACCTGTGCCCACATGACCTTTTCTCTTAACGCTTTTCATTTGTCTGCCATCTCATCCTCACAATATTTGGCATACTTCAGGACCTCATCAATTGGTTTAGACTGCCAACAGATTTTATTTTCTTTGATCCATTGCGAAATCTCAGGCCTTAACCCTAGCACGAATCTATAAATGAAATGAGTCATGTCCTTCATTTCTATGTTATCCAGACCACTGTACGTTTTGAACACCTGTAACAGTCGTTCATAATAGGAATGCACAGTTTCATCTCTATTCTGGGTAGTTCTATCTATTCGGGTCCAATCGGTTTCCTTTGCAGGCACTTTTCCCTTGAGATGCAACATTACCTGGTTGTACTTTTTCATTACTTCTGCAGAAGGAGCCCCTGTGTTAGGGTCCCTCGGGAATGCCTCACTAGGCCAATCAATAGCAATTTTGCATTCTGTCCACAAATCTACGGGAACTACAATGTCAAAGAAACCATCCAAATCTTTCCAGAGACATTTCTGAACCTTCACAAATCTCTCTACCTGTCTGTATCAATCTACAGGTTTTTCTCGCAATTTTGGAAAGTCATTGGTAAAGAAAGGACACAATATCCTGTCGGGACCATGGAACATGCACATATTTTCCACCTGGCACTTCTCGCATAGGATATCATTTCTCTGCCTTGTCTGCTTCTTTTAAGACATACTCGGAAGTCATCTGTTTTGATCTAATCTCCTCTTTTTTTTTTGCCCACCTGGCTTTCCATTTTTCTAATTCTCCCCATTTTTGCAACAGGTTTAATAATTCTCTGATCTGTACCTTTTTCCCTGACACATTCATGTTTTCTAAATCTTTGTCTGAGAACTCTGCTCTGTAGGGTTTTTGCAACACTTTAGATTTACCAATATCTATTCCCATACTAGCTGCAGTGTCCATTAATTTCTCGTGGAACACTCTGGTATTACGGGTGATACTTTTGCAAATAAACAGCAATTCTTCCTCAGTAAAGGTATTCAGTCTGTCTAATCCCACATTTCCAGCCATCAGTTCTTCCAATTCTATTCTTAATTTGTAAATATCTAATGGTTTCGACTGAGGATTCTGTTTCTCTAATTCTCGACTCCATCTTTCAATTTCTTCAGGAGTCACTACTGTGGCACTTATAGTACCAGAGGCTGACTCAATCTGCACCTCTCCTGAATTGAAAGAAGTGTTCTTCCTCCGTAAACTCCTCTCTGGTTCCCTTATTGGTAAATCCATCAATGAAATCTCAGACTCACATTCACTTGCCTGATCATCTATAATTAAGGGCTCTTTTTTCGGCTGTACTACAGCTGGGGTAATAATCAGAGTCTTTGGACTCCCCTGTTTATCCCCGTACAAAGGAACCACTGGTCCAATAGTTACTGGAATTGTCAAGGCTTCAGGACTTGTATTTAGTTGGGAGATTTTCTGAATTAATTCTGTTCTTTGTTTAGCTAGAGCCTCTCGCGCTCTCTCCTGCAGTACCCTTTCCAGGCTTGTTTCATGCATTATTTGCGGAGTCAGGGTTGGAGTATAATTCGGGGCAGTTGGATGTGTCATACCTGGTCCTTCACCATAATTAGGTTTCAGGAATGGATTCCCTGTGCTCAAAGGTCTCGACTCCTCCTGATAAGGAGGTATTAGACAGGCGTCTCTTGCACTTACTGGTCTTAGTCCTTCATTATAAGGAGGTGGATTCTTCATCAACAATTCCTCCAAATAATCATCGTCTGAATCCCCACCAGTCATCAGATGCTTGGTCTTTTCTGTCTTTTTCCCTCCCATGGGTTCCTCTAGTGCCATCATAGGGTTCAATCATTCTACTATCATATTCTGTCTCCACTCTTTCATTCTCTTCTCTCTGGTTTCTTTTTTCACTTTTGGATACCATTTGGTTAACCCTTTGTCCATTATGGGTCTGTCTCGCTCAAAAGCCTCTATCTCCCATTCTTCTAAGGCCTCATAATGTGTTAGTCTGGGTCTGGGATGCAAATCATTCATCCGGGTTCTCAAATTAAACAGAATCCTACTATTAAAGGTACCGTCTAACGGAAATGCCAAAACTCCGTCATTTTTAGTGTATTCTACCCAATTTTCCAACCACACACAAGAGTGGTACCCTTTATCAAACATCATGAAAGATGCCGGAGTATTAGGTGGTGGAATGACAACTCCTTCTCTAGTTTTGATAGGCTTGTCTTTCTTGAAATAATTCTTTACCTTATTTACTAAGGTCAATTTTCTCCTATTTCCATACATAATGTTGTATCTACGACCTTTCCACTTCTCTTTTCCAAACCCTAAATATTTTGGATCAGGTCTGGTCTCTGGGTGAGACGTATGCCACATATACCTTTTCCGCAATTACTTTTGTTTACAAAATCACTTACAATCCAAATGCGTCTTTTATTTTCGTGCAACCAATCTAATGCGCGATTTCAAAATACTTCAACCAATGGGTGCGCGGCGTTTCTCGCAATCGAGTTCTCACGCTCCTGTGCTCACCCCTCCTTTACAATTCTGCCTCAGCTACATGCCCGCTG
This sequence comes from Lissotriton helveticus, assembly GCF_964261635.1. Taxonomy (NCBI): domain Eukaryota; kingdom Metazoa; phylum Chordata; class Amphibia; order Caudata; family Salamandridae; genus Lissotriton; species Lissotriton helveticus. Next base: position 159,136,141 of record NC_136071.1, on the reverse strand, counting down.
TCTCGACCAATACCAGCGCGGCACTGAGTGACGTCAGCGCAGCTCCGCAACTGACTCCCGCCTTCACAAGGTAAGAAACGCTTTGATTTCTACCCTTTAAAGTGCAAGTGCTTTATTTAATTTACAACGAAAACACATTCGCCACTGTACTCGAGTGTCTAGAAAGAAAAGATTTGTTTCACTGCAAGTAAACTTCTTCTATTTACTTTTCAAATACTGCGAGTAGATCCCTTCTGCCTACTCTTCACACAAGTATTAGTGAACCTGTTACTCCTTTGACTCATCCACTTTGGGATATATACTAAGCCAAAAGTTTCACTAGTGAACTCCTTTGCTACCAATCAAGCTTAGACGAACCTGCTACTCCTTCCGTGTGACCCTTACTAGGTTATATCACAATAGAAGTTTTGCCAGCGAACTCTTTGCTACCATTTATTCATACATTTATACAGAAAACCCTAATTAGTGCTTCCAGTTCTGCCTAACCTGCACCAATTTTCCTCAAGCCACTGACCTCACTGCACGATGGATTCTCCTCACCACCCGCTATTCTTTCTCCGGGGATTCCAAACAAACATATAACAATCACTAACGAGTTTTGTTAGAACATATATCAATATAGCAGCAAGAAAAACAATTTAAAACATTTCATAATTTCTCAAAGCAATAAAACAACATTTGTACATTCGATCGATCTAGCAGCAAATACAATTTTCACAATTAGCAGCAATTAACCTACCTACCTATCCTAACTAGTTCTACCTACCTTTAACTAGTCCCTAACCATTTCCTCTGCTACCAGAAAATTACTGATAGAGCGCGCAGGTCACCCGACCAACAATTTTACCAAATGCACATTGGGCCCATAAAAATTCATTTTACCATATTCATTAATCGGTTAACCTTACACTCTACTACCAGTAACCCTGTTCCTTCCTATTGTATTTCCAATGTACCCGACTTACCACTCCACTGTTACGGGTACCTATTGACCACAATGGATCAGGGAGCTAGCTGTAAAAGAAAGGCAGACACAAAATACAAATTCTTTGTACTCTATTTGCACTCATATAATAACCACAAACTCAGAAAGTTTAAAAACCTTTATCTAGTTTCGTCAGATTCTGAAAGCATAAGGTTTACAGCCAATAAACTGTCAATAACTATGATTATAAAGAGCACGTATCCATATAGGAAATAAATCAGGCCAACCATTTAGGACTCTAAAGGAAGGTAAGAACAGAGACTCGACGTAGAATGTCACAGTTGAATTACCCCTAGATAGTGGGTACAGGAAAGAACTTTAGATTGTACTACGGAATTCTGAGATACCATGTAACTATAGGGACGGTAAAAAAATAGACCATACCAATAAGACGGTAAAAGAACTTTAAATCAACTAAAGGATGGGTAAAGAAAAGGAACATCTATGTTTTATGAACAGTATGTAGAGCAGTACTTATAGGATGGGGAAAAATTGGAACATGCTAGTATAATACCGATAATGTATGACTTTTTCATTTACCAGTGCGAAAAGGGGAAACATGGAAAATTAATATGCAAGAGTACGTCTTTATTAAAGCAAGGAAAGTATGAAGAATTGCAGAATAGATTTCCCAGCACTATATTTACCTAGAACGGTGTGAAGACCAACCCTGGCCACGGGTCAGTTAAGGACAGGAGAAACCCCAAGGAAGGACAGTCGCCAGTAGGCCAGCAGGTGCGGAATGGACACCCCAGGACAGGACAGGAAAACCAGATTAGGATCAGGACAGGACCACCAAGGTAAGACCAGCACCCGCAGTTCGGAAGCAACGCCTGCGCTCCACCCTCTCTGCAGCTAACAGTAGGAACCCCCATTGGGTTATCGAATTCTCCAGCAAAGTGCTCCGCCAGCACTTAAGGTTTCCCAAAAACCCCGCTTGGGTCTATGGAAATTACGGCCAGAGTGCTCCGCAGCTCTCGGTATCAGTCACCTATTGAGTGCATTGGGTCAGTGACAGGTCAGCTATTCAGACAAGTCAGACAAATTCTCTAGCTAAACCTAGGCTAGTTATACTGTTTTCGGGTCAGTGTACCACCCCCCAAATGTTGCAAGTGTAAGAATCCCCAATTTCGGTTGGTCCTAAAGTAGGATAGGTCAACACACCAACCAGGTTTTACTTTCTCGAGTCCTAATTTACATCTTTTGGGACCGCCTATTGTATTTGGGGTTCCCAGGATATGTGCTCTTCTCCTGACAATGGACAGTACAATTTAATATACAATTGTTACAAGTGCAGTACAGTTCAGCTTCGTCCTGCTGGGTCGCAGGTCATTTCTCATGAGCATCTTGACTGTGGCTGCCAGCTGGCTGAGTTCCACTGGTACAAGGTTTTCTTCCCTCTGCCAGGGTGACATGCGCAGTTGGGACTTCTAAGATGGAGTTTCACGTACTTCCCTGACCCAAAAGACTCGCCACATGAAAAGTAAAGGAAAACAATTTAGAACATAAAAATAAATGAATACACTGTGTACCAGGAATCCCTATATGACTCCCCTTACTTTATATTAACTATAGCATTACGATTAGTGCAAAACGAACAGCATTGCAAAAAAGCGGCAGGGCAAGCTCCGGCATGTGAGAACACAAAGCGGCCATTTTAAAGCTAGTGCGCAAGAGCAAAGATTCCCAGCAGAACTGCGAGTACGTCACGTCACGTGAGTTGACCGACGCATGCGCAGACGAAATTCCCGCTAAGCAGCGGCCATTTTAGTGGCAAGCGTATTACAGTTAATAAACACATATGCAAGCTTCTCTGGGACATCCCAAATGTCTGAATAAAGGGGAAATTAGTAAGACAAACATGTTGATTATATTTTATTAACGTTATGTGAGGTTCTTGATCCAAGCAAGTCGATTTATGTGCGAATCCTTGCTCCATCACTGGTAGGAACTGTAGTGTGTTGCAATATTTTATGACGGAACCCTTTTGGCTACTAAAAGGCTCCGTAGAGCTGTGACGTAGGTGTCAGAGCACAATGCCATTGTTTTAGAATGTTGAGTTCTCAGTTACATGCAGCAGAATAAAGACGTGTAATACTAAGCTCTGTGTGTGGTTTGGTCATTGGCTGGTGTCCAAGCTGGGAAGACGCTACAGGAACAATGCCAAAAGCAGATTTATTTGGAGGCAAGGAAAGGCAGTCATAGGTTAATGATTAGTCATATTATTCCTATAGCAGGGAAATAACTTGAGAAAAGGAGCCTTGTTGGAGCTGTTTGTAAATGAAGTTTAAACCCTGTGGATTTACGTGACCAAACAAAAGAGAGAAGAGTCTGCTGCTGCTTCAGGAATTCATAATCAATGTGGTAAACGGAGAGGTGGTGTGTTTTCAGCAATCCATGGATAGCAATTGTGAAAAAGTACGTTTTTTGAACAATGGAGAAGTGCAAATTACATATTTTTTATCTTTGGCCTTGGCAGTGTGCAGTTGCCTGTTAAACAAAATTCACTTTTAGAACATTCCATGGTGCTTACCTTTTCTGAAGTGTGTGGCTGCTCGTATAACAAATACAAAGAGTTGTAACCATCAAGGTATAACATCAGAGAAAAAGAGAAAGGACTTTCACGCGTTTCATGCCTCATTTTCAATCGATCTGTGCACCAAAAGTAAAGAGGGACAGTTGTTATGGAGTAGAAGAGTGGATTGTTTTGACCGAGGAGTGCGGTGCTGACAGGTTGGGGTGACGATCCACTGTTTGTTTATAAACTGTTGGACAGTTTCAATGGGACATGCTGGACAGCATTTTATTGGTACTGTATGGTTTTGGAACTACAGGCACTGTCCTATGTGAATTTTCAGGTGAGATATCTCTCGCCAGGGAGGAGGACGAGCACAATTGGGTTTGCTTCCCAAAAATATTTTTCAATGCTATGCTGCATTTTTACAAGTGATGTCAGTTGTATCGTACATTTTTGCTTATTCGAATCCTTTGTTGAGGGGAATGGCCAGGAAAAGTACTTTTATAATTGTTGTGCATGCAATAGTCCTGTTAGGAGTTAGCGGTTATAGTAGTAGATACTAATAGTTTTTTATTGAGGAAAGTAATGTTGTTACCCCTGTTCTCAGTGGAAGTTTTGCACCCATAGAATAGATGTATTGTCCCTTTTAAGTCCATGGTCCTGTGAGAGTGCAAAGTAGAGGGTGTGTGCTGCAGGTGTTTTTAGTCTAGCGAGACTACGCAGTAGCGTATATTTTGATTATACGTCCCTAGTCCTGTAAAAGTATGCAGTAGATGGTTAGTGTAGTGTTTGTCCCTAGTCCTGCAAAAATGTGCCATAGAGTGTGTGTATGTCCCTAACCCTGCAAGAGTGTGCAGTTAAGCGTGAGTATATGGTATATTTCCCAAGTTT
>NC_136071.1:157222297-157331547 GCF_964261635.1 Lissotriton helveticus | reverse complement strand
GTCCTTTACATCCTCACATCGTGTGGCAGGCACCGTGAGGTGCCTACCACAAGGTTCGGGGATTTACAGTGACTCCCATTTCTCTATGGGAGCTTGTGCTCTTGCCGGTTTCTGACCGCCGCACAAGCTCCCATAGAGAAATGGGAGTCTGCGACCGCACCATGTGCGGTTGCATTTTAATACTGTGTTCGGCAACTCCGACCAACATTGTAATAGGGCCCCTAGTGTCTAAAGAGGTGACAGTCTCCCCCCAGACTCTCCATCCCACTGGTGGGCAGACTCCCGGGTTGGCGGTGTAGCGATTGGGGAAGAGATTGTTCCAGTTAGAGTGGTAGAGTGAGTAGAGGTTATCCTAGTGTCCCTGGGTGACAAGGAGATGGCGCCCAAAGCCCACATGCTTTTGAATATTTGCAAGTATAGGCAGCTGGTCACCACCAAAGAGCAGAGAGTGGAGACTCTAAGGGACACAGGAGCCTGAATAACTACTATCAAGTGTACTCTGGTGTCCTCAGAACAAATCATACCCAGTACGTTCCACCTGGGCGTAGTAGCAGACAACAGGGAACGTCACAACCCTGAAAGTGGGGGGCAGGATGGGGGGGTTCACTTTCTCTTAAGGTAGCTGTGAGCCCTGCAATGCCTGTAGATTGTGGGTTAGTTCATGATCTGGAGCACATTTTCTGGAAGGCAGTGGAGCTCAGGCCATGCCTGGAGATTTTAAGGTTACTGGAGTGGGTCTGCTTGACCACCGGGTCAATGGCTGCCCGTGAGACCCAGAAAGATTCCAAAAAAGGGAACGGCAGAGGTCATGGGAAGCCAACCTCCTAAACTCCCATGGTCCAGGTCGATGGGCGCCTGAAGGAGCCGCCCAGAGCCTACCAGGGAGGATACTGCTGCCCTGTGAGCGTGTTGGATGGCAAGTTCAGGGTGGGACCACCGGGAGGATTCTGTGAGGCAAGAAAGAGTGACCAACTCCAGAGGGCTTGAGGCAGCAATCTGAGATCCAAGCTGCTGGTGACATCTCTGGAGATCACCTCATATATTAAGAGAATGGCCTTCTGTACAGGGAGCCTAAGGTTTCTGGGACTGTAACAACCAGAGTGTTGGTTGTCCCCCAGTAATACAGAGCCTTCCTATTGGGGCTGTCTCACAACATACCTCTTGCTGGATATCTAGGACAGGAACTTTGCCAGGTTTATGTTCCACTTTTATGGGCCCCAGATTAAGACAGACTCAAATGCATTATGCACGTTAAGTGGGAAAACAGGGCTCCCATGGTTCCATTACCGGTCATTGGCAACCCCTTTGAAAGGGTAGGCCTCGACGTTGTTTGGACTTTAGACATCAAAACCTCCTTAGGCAACAATTTTATCCTGGTTTTGATAGACCATGCCACCAGATGCCCCAAAGCCATACCTCTGAGGACTGTGACTGCTTCTGCAGTGGCTAGATCTCTGATGGGGATTTTCACCCGAGTGGGGTTCCCCAAAGCAGTGATGTCTGACAGGGGCACCAACTTCGTGTCAGCCAACATGAAGTCCATTTGGAATGAGTGTGGAGTAACCTACAAGGTCTCCAAACCCTATCATCCTCAAACTAATGGGCTTTTTTAAAACAAGACCCTCAATGGAATGCTTATAGAATTACCGGAGCCCATGAGGCGGAACTGGGACGTTCTCTTGCCATGCCTACTCTACGCCTACAGAAAGGAATAGGGTTTAGCCTCTTTGAGCTCCTCTATGGCCACCCTATTAGGGGACTTCTCAGTCAGGTAAGGGAGGGGTGGGAGCAACCTCTGAAGAAACCCTCCAGGATATAGTTAACTATATTCTGGCTCTCAGAAATCAGACCCAGAAGTTCCATAAAAAGGCTTCAGAAAACCTGGAAGCCATCCAGAAAGTCATGAAGTTCTGGTCCGACCAGCTAGCCACTCTGATAGAGTTTCAATCTGGCCAAAAAGTGTGGGTGTTGGAGCCGGTGGAGTCGAAGGCACTACAAGACCACTGGTCAGGGCCCTAAGAGGTGATGGACAGGAAGGGGGAGGCCACCTACTTGGTGGACCCCAAGAGCCCCAGAAACCCCTTAGGCGTTTGCCAGGTCAATTGCCTCAAACCACACTATGAGAGGTCTGAGGTCACCATGCTCCTGGTGACATGATGGGGTGCAGGAGAAGAATTAACCTCTTCTTGACCTTCTATCTTTTAAGGAGAACGATGGGGCAGTGGAGGGAGTCAAGTGAAGGATGTTAACCTTACTCCTACCCTGACCCCAGAACAGCAGTGTGACAGTTGCCAGCTGTTGGGGTAGTTTGCCGCTCTGTTCTCCCTCACCGCTGGGCTCACACACTTGTGTGCCCATGACAGATACTGGAGACAGTACGTCTGTGAAAAATATACAGGCTGTCAGATAAGGTGAGAGCAGGCAATCGGTATTAAGTCTCTTAAGTGCTAGTTTTAAGTGTGATTGAGCACTCCAACAGTCCCCGGGCCAGTCCAGTGGTGCTGGCACCCAAAGCCACCCCACCCAGCACTGCCCCAGAACGTAAGTTCCGCATGGACTATAGGGGACTCAACTCAGTCACAAAAACTGGTGCTCACTCCATCCACAGACTGGGCATTGCCAAGTTCTTCAGTGCCTTTGTTCTCACATCAGGGTACTGGCACATTGCCATGACTGAGTGTGATTAAAATAGAGGTCTGCATTCTCAACCCCTAAGGGCGACTTCCAATTCTGGGTGATGCCCTTTGGATTAAAGAATGCCCTGCCACCTTCCAGAGGTTGATAAACAGGGTTCTGGCTGGGAAGGACCTGTTCTGTACTGACTACCTGGATGACATTGCTGTCTACAGCTCCAGCTGGGAGGAGCATCCGTACTACCTCCAGGAGGTAATTCAGACCCTGCAACAGGCAGGCCTAACCATAAAGGTGAGCAAGTGCCAGATAGGGCAGGGTACTGTGGTGTATCTGGGACACCTGGTGGGCACGGGCAAGGTGCATCCCCATTACGCCAAAATTGAGACCATTCTGGCCTTGGATCCTCTCAAAAAAATCATACAGAAGTGAAGGCCTTCCTCTGCCTCACTGGATATTATAGGGATATGGCACCATTATGGTCCCCTTAACTGAGCTGACTTCTAAGAAGAAGCCCAAGAAGGTGAACTGGACAGAGGCCTGCCAAAATGCCCTTGACAGCCGTCAATGAGGCCATGTTTTTATCACCGGTATCAAGGCCTCGGACTTCTCCAAAGAGTTCATAGTACAGAATGATGCTTCAGAACATGGCATAGGGGATGTATTATCCTATTTAAATGAGGAGGGCCAGAACAACCTGTAGCCTTTTTCAGCAGAAGGTTACTCCCCAGGGAACAGAGATGGAGTGCTGTTGAGAGAGAAGCATTTGCTTTGGTCTGGCCACTGAAAAAGCAGAGACCGTACCTGTTTGGGACTCACTTCGAGTTCAGCCCCCTCAACTGGCTCATGTAAATGAGGGATGAGAATCCCAAATTTTTTTAGGTTATCCATCTCCCTACAGGGAATGGACTTTACGGTGGAACACAGCCTTGGGTCAGATCACTTCAATGCTGATGGTATAGCCAGGTTCTTTCGCCTTAGTGATGACAACTCCCTGGAGGTAGTTCTCCCCACTTTCAGCTTGGTGTGGGGACACATGTTAGACCAGTCAGCCTTAGGGTGGTCTTCCCCCAAACGTTTTGCCTTCTCCCCTCATGTTTTGCTGAATTTGTTTAGTAGGCCTTGAGACTCTAGCAGATTTCCACTGCTAACCAGTGCTGAAGTGCTTGTGCTAACTCCCTAAAACATGGTACAATTGGCGTACACCTGAGATGGATGTATGACGTTACAACGCATACTTTTACAACGCCTACCTTTACATCGCAACTTTTACAACGCATACCATTACAACGCATAATGCTTTTAGGCGCTGGATAGTGAATAGTTTAATTTACTATTCCAACGCAAGTCCCAGTGGATAGTAGGGAAGGTTATTGGATAGTAAATTAACCTATTCCCTATCCTAGAGCGCCCCCCAGAGCAATGCGTTGTAATAGTTTGCGTTGTAAAAGTTGCGTTGTAATGGTAGTTCGTTGTAAAAGTTTCGTTGTAAAGGTTGTTCCCCCCTGATTTGGCATATTTAATTTACTTGCACGTTTCTAGTAAAGTGGCATACCATATACCTAGAGGTAGTAAATTAAATGTGAATAGTGGGCCTACAGCAGTTATTGTGCCACCCTTTAAAAAAACATGGCTCAGGCCTGCCATTGTAGCATATGTGTGCAATTTTAAACTGCCATTTCAACCTGGCAAAAATAAATCCTTTACTAGGCCTAAACTTTCCTTTTTAATACATACAAGTCACCCCTAAAATAGGCCTGAATAGCCCCAGGGCATGTTGTAGTTAAAAAGTAAAACACACAAGATGATGGACGGAATGTTGCACAATGGCAAAACATTCAACCCCAGTCAGAGATCTGGGTTTAATCCATCGTTATTTTACTCACCAAGCCACCCCAGTTCAGACATGGATATAGGCAAATCAGTCTTGACCCTGTGCCTCATGGGAACAGTCGAGCCCGAACTGCTAAGCCATGTCTTCCCTGGACCGGAATCAAGCATCCTAGGACCGTTTTTTGGCTATCAGCCGTCTTCAGCCAGGATAGCTTGACTCCAGTGGCTTAGTGAGCACGGGACCCACGTCTGGGCATACCCTTCCCACATAGGGTGAACAGCAAAACACACAAGATGATGGACGGAATGTTGCACAATGGCAAAACATTCACCCCCCCAGGCCGATTTGCATATGGCCATGTCTGAACTGGGGTGATGTGGAGTGCAAAAAAACTATGGATTTAGGCCCAGATCTCTGTACTGGGGTGAATGTATGACATTGTTCTGCATTCTGTCCATCAACTGTTGTTTTTGCATTTGTCACCCCAAGTGGGATGGGTATGCTCAGACGTGAGTCCCATGCTCTCCACACCACTGGAGTCAAGCTATCTTGGCTGAAGACAGCTGATAGCCAGAAACCGGTCCTAGGATGCTTGATTCCGGTCCAGGAAAGACATGGCTTGGCAGTTCGGGCTGGACTGTTCCCATGAGGCAAAGGGTCAAGGCTGATTTGCATATGGCCATGTCTGAACTGGGGTGGTGTGGAGTGCAAAAAAAACGATGGATTTAGGCCCAGATCTCTGTACTGGGGTGAATGTATGACATTGTTCTGCATTCTGTCCATCAACTGTTGTTTTTGCATTTGTCACCCCAAGTGGGATGGGTATGCTCAGACGTGAGTCCCATGCTCGCCACACAACTGGAGTCAAGCTATCTTGGCTGAAGACGGCGGATAGCCAGCAACCGGTCCTAGGATGCTAGATTCCGGTCCAGGAAAGATATGGCTTGGCAGTTCAGGCTGGACTGTTCCCATGAGGCACAGGGTCAAGGCTGATTTGCATATGGCCATGTCTGAACTGGGGTAGTGTGGAGTGCAAAAAAACGATGGATGGATTTAGGCCCAGATCTCTGTACTGGGGTGAATGTATGACATTGTTCTGCATTCTGTCCATCAACTGTTGTTTTTGCAGTAGTTAAAAAGTAAGGCATGTACTTTTAAGTTTTACATGTTCTGGTAATGAAAAACTCTCAAATTCGTAGAAAAACATTGGATTACCTTATTACATTTAATACGTTACAACTTTTGTGTGTGATCAGGTAGGAATGTCATATTTAGTGTCTGAGGAATTGTATTTTAAAACCTTCTTTAATGGCAAAGTTGGATTTAAGTTGCAATTCTGAAAATGCAACTTTTATAAAGTTGCCATTTTCTTGTCCTAACCATCTCGTACCTGCAGCCTGTTTCCCAGGTCACATGACTAGGTATAGGTGGGCATTGTGTATTTCTCCCAGACAGAATCACAATAGAGGGTCTGGGTGGGCCATCCTGGCTTGATGGAGGTGTGTGGAGCTGTCACCTACCACACTTGCACTTCAAAGGCAGAGCGCAGTTCACACACAAAAGACTTCACACTAGCTTATTATGTCCCGAGACATACTGGGACCAAGGCAGTGAGACGGGAAATTACAGACACCTGTGTAGGGGGAAACTCCAGAAGCTTCTTCCATGTCAAAGGGGTACCAGGTATAAAATACAAAGCTCAGACCCACTCTTCAATACACTCCTGGCCTGTGGTTATTACAGACGGATTGCTGTGCTGCCAGAGGACTACCCTCCTGCCTGAGGTCTGCCCTGCTCTATGAGAAGAAAGATTGGATCTGCACCCTTCATCCAAGGGTGAAGTGACTCCAAGGGTCAGCTGACTGACCTCCTGTTGTGAAATACAGGGTAACAACAAGCTTCAAACAAACAAGTTACTTACCTTTGGTAACTCCTCTCTTGTAAAGACTATCTAGCTACAGATTCCTTACCTTAGAATATTTCACAGGCGTCAGACTGGATCAGAATTTCTTTTGGCAATTTCTTTTGCAATCCCTTTGCACCAGTAGGTGGCATTGTTCAGCTCAACGTGGCGTGGTCATCCATGTCTGAAGTGACATTCGCATTGCCTAGAGGCGGGACCCCAGCACACAGATGTCAGTTCTTGACAACTGTTCCGCACCAGAAGCACGGAGCCTAGCTGAGGACAAGTGACTAATGTGCCACAATGAGGTCCTGAAGGATCTCTTAGAGAGTAAATGATATACTATTCACAGAACAGAGAGGATGTGAGGGTTGGTAAGAAATCTGCAGCTAGACAGAGTCTCTATCAGATAAGGCGCTACCGAAGGTAAGTAATTAGTTCATCTGCTAGAGACTTCTAGCCGCAGACTCCTTACCTTAGAATAGATACCAAAGCAATCTCTCCCCAGAGGTGGGCCTGTGGACTGTGTTAGAGAGTCCTAGAGGACCGAACTAGCTAAATGCCTGTCATGCTGGACGGAACTGTCTAGGACACGGGTACTCATAGTACGGCCCGCGGGCCAACAGCGGCCGGCAAGCCTTGCCTGGCGGCCCGTCCAAACATTGTACCAGTGTTTTAATATATATATATTTTTTTAAAAGTGTGTCAGCAAACACCCCTGCAGCAGCACGACTCAAGAGACTCTGCTGCTCTGTGGAGGCGGGCGATTCCCGCCATAGTCAGAGTGGAGCTGCAGGGGCTTAAGAGGTGAACAAAGCCTCATTAACATGTGAATGGTCTTTTAAAGACCTGTGAAGTGCTCGGGTGCGGGTGTGTGTGTGTGCCCGGAAGCTCTCAGCCAGGGCACACAAAGGCAGGGTAAGATGAAGAGGCAGACAGAGGGAGAGAGAGCGAGGGAGAGAGAGCGAGAGAGGGAGAGAGAGAGCGAGGGAGAGAGAGAGCGAGGGAGAGAGAGAGCGAGAGAGAGAGAGCGCGAGGGAGAGAGCGCGAGGGAGAGAGCGCGAGGGAGAGAGCGCGAGGGAGAGAGCGCGAGGGAGAGAGCGCGAGGGAGAGAGCGCGAGGGAGAGAGCGCGAGGGAGAGAGCGCGAGGGAGAGAGCGCGAGGGAGAGAGCGCGAGGGAGAGAGCGCGAGGAGAGAGCGCGAGGGAGAGAGCGCGAGGGAGAGAGCGCGAGGGAGAGAGCGCGAGGGAGAGAGCGCGAGGGAGAGAGCGCGAGGGAGAGAGCGCGAGGGAGAGAGCGCGAGGGAGAGAGCGCGAGGGAGAGAAAGCGAGGGAGAGAAAGCGAGGGAGAGAAAGCGAGGGAGAGAGAGCGAGGGAGAGAGAGCAAGGGGGAGAGAGCGAGGGAGAGAGAGCAAGGGGGAGAGAGCGAGGGAGGGAGAGCGAGGGAGAGAGAGCGAGGGAGAGAGAGCGAGGGAGGGAGAGAGAGGGAGAGCGAGAGAGAGCGAGAGAGGGAGAGCGAGAGAGAGCGAGGGAGAGAGAGAGAGAGTGAGGGAGAGAGTGAGGGAGAGCGAGGGAGAGAGTTAGGGAGAGCGAGGGAGAGAGTTAGGGAGAGCGAGGGAGAGCGAGAGAGCGAGAGAGCGAGAGAGCGAGAGAGCGAGAGAGCGAGAGAGGGAGAGAGGGAGAGAGGGAGAGAGCGAGAGAGAGTGAGGGAGAGCCAGAGAGAGGGAGAGCGAGGGAGAGAGAGCGAGGGAGAGCGAGCGAGGGAGAGAGAGCGAGGGAGAGAGAGCGAGGGAGAGAGAGCGAGGGGGAGAGAGCGAGGGGGAGAGAGCGAGGGGGAGAGAGCTAGGGGGAGAGAGCTGGGGGAGAGAGCTGGGGGGAGAGAGCTAGGGGGAGAGGGGGAGAGAGCGAGGGAGAGGGAGGGAGAGGGAGGGAGGGAGAGCGAGGGAGAGCGAGGGAGAGCAAGGGAGAGCGAGGGAGAGCGAGGGAGAGCGAGAGAGCGAGAGAGAGCGAGAGATAGAGTGAGGGAGAGAGAGTGAGGGAGAGCGAGGGAGAGAGTTAGGGAGAGCGAGAGAGAGCGAGAGAGAGCGAGGGAGAGCCAGAGAGAGGGAGAGCGAGGGAGAGAGAGCGAGGGAGAGAGAGCGACGGAGAGAGAGCGAGGGGGAGAGAGCGAGGGGGAGAGAGCGAGGGGGAGAGAGCGAGGGGAGAGAGCGAGGGGGAGAGAGCGAGGGGGAGAGAGCGAGGGGGAGAGAGCGAGGGGGAGAGAGCGAGGGGGAGAGAGCGAGGGGGAGAGAGCGAGGGGGAGAGAGCGAGGGGGAGAGAGCGAGGGAGAGAGAGGGAGGAAGAGAGAGGGAGGGAGAGAGAGGGAGAGCGAGAGAGAGCGAGGGAGAGCGAGGAAGAGCGAGGGAGAGCGAGGGAGAGAGAGCGTGAGGGAGACCGAGGGAGAGCGAGGGAGAGAGAGCGTGAGGGAGACCGAGGGAGAGCGAGGGAGAGCGAGCGAGGGGTTGAGAGCGAGGGGGAGAGAGCGAGGGGGAGAGAGCGAGGGGGAGAGAGCGAGGGGGAGAGAGCGAGGGGGAGAGAGCGAGGGGGAGAGAGCGAGGGGGAGAGAGCGAGGGGGAGAGAGCAAAGGAGAGAGAGAGAGGGAGAGAGAGGGAGGGAGAGAGAGGGAGAGAGAGGGAGAGCGAGAGAGAGCAAGGGAGAGCGAGGGAGAGAGAGCGAGGGGGAGAGAGCGAGGGGGAGAGAGCGAGGAAGAGAGAGGGAGGGAGAGCGAGGGAGAGCGAGGGAGAGCGAGAGAGAGCGAGGGAGAGCGAGGGAGAGCGAGGAAGAGCGAGGGAGAGCGAGGGAGAGAGAGCGAGGGAGACCGAGGGAGAGCGAGGGAGAGTTAGGGAGAGTTAGGGAGAGTTAGGGAGAGCGAGGGAGAGCGAGGGAGAGCGAGGGAGAGCGAGGGAGAGAGAGCAAGCAAGAGCAAGGGAGAGCGAGGGAGAGCGAGGGAGAGCGAGGGAGAGAGAGCGAGGGAGAGCGAGGGAGAGCGAGCGAGGGGTTGAGAGCGAGGGGGAGAGAGCGAGGGGGAGAGAGCGAGGGGGAGAGAGCGAGGGGGAGAGAGCGAGGGGAGAGAGCGAGGGGAGGGAGCGAGGGGGAGAGAGCGAGGGAGAGAGAGCGAGGGAGAGAGCGAGAGAGAGGGAGAGAGAGCGAGGGAGAGAGAGCGAGGGAGAGAGAGCGAGGGAGAGAGAGCAAGAGAGAGAGCGAGGGAGAGCGAGGGAGAGCGAGGGAGAGCGAGGGAGAGCGAGGGAGAGCGAGGGAGAGCGAGGGAGAGCGAGCAAGAGAGAGAGCGAGGGAGAGCGAGGGAGAGCGAGGGAGAGCGAGGGAGAGCGAGGGAGAGTTAGGGAGAGCGAGGGAGAGCGAGGGAGAGCGAGGGAGAGCGAGGGAGAGCGAGGGAGAGAGAGCAAGAGAGAGCGAGGGAGAGCGAGGGAGAGCGAGGGAGAGCGAGGGAGAGCGAGGGAGAGCGAGGGAGAGCGAGGGAGAGCGAGGGAGAGCGAGGGAGAGCGAGGGAGAGTTAGGGAGAGCTAGGGAGAGTTAGGGAGAGCGAGGGAGAGCGAGGGAGAGCAAGGGAGAGCAAGGGAGAGCAAGGGAGAGCAAGGGAGAGCAAGGGAGAGCAAGGGAGAGCGAGGGAGAGCGAGGGAGAGCGAGGGAGAGCGAGGGAGAGCGAGGGAGAGTTAGGGAGAGCGAGGGAGAGCGAGGGAGAGCGAGGGAGAGCGAGGGAGAGAGAGCGAGGGAGAGAGAGCGAGGGAGAGAGAGCGAGGGAGAGAGAGCGAGGGAGAGAGAGCACGAGGGAGAGAGAGCAAGAGAGAGAGCGAGGGAGAGAGCGAGGGAGAGAGCGAGGGAGAGAGCGAGGGAGAGAGCGAGGGAGAGAGAGCGAGGGAGAGAGAGCGAGGGAGAGAGAGCGAGGGAGAGAGAGCGAGGGAGAGAGAGCGAGGGAGAGCGAGGGAGAGAGAGCAAGAGGGAGAGCGAGGGAGAGTTAGGGAGAGCGAGGGAGAGCGAGGGAGTGTTAGGGAGAGCGAGGGAGAGCGAGGGAGAGCGAGGGAGAGCGAGAGAGGGAGAGAGAGAGAGGGAGAGAGAGAGAGGGAGAGAGAGAGAGGGAGAGAGAGAGAGAGGGAGAGCGAGGGAGAGAGAGCGAGGGGTTGAGAGCGAGGGGGAGAGAGCGAGGGAGAGAGAGAGAGGGAGAGAGAGGGAGGGAGAGCGAGAGAGAGCGAGGGAGAGAGAGAGAGCAAGAGAGAGAGCGAGGGAGAGCGAGGGAGAGTTAGGGAGAGTTAGGGAGAGCGAGGGAGAGTTAGGGAGAGCGAGGGAGAGCGAGGGAGAGCGAGGGAGAGCGAGGGAGAGCGAGGGAGAGAGAGCAAGAGAGCAAGAGAGAGAGCGAGGGAGAGCGAGGGAGAGAGAGCAAGAGAGAGAGCGAGGGAGAGTTAGGGAGAGAGAGGGAGAGAGAGAGCGAGGGAGAGCGAGGGAGAGTTAGGGAGAGCGAGGGAGAGCGAGGGAGAGCGAGAGCGCGAGGGAGAGTTAGGGAGAGCGAGGGAGAGCGAGGGAGAGCGAGAGCGCGAGGGAGAGCGAGGGAGAGAGAGCAAGAGAGAGAGCGAGGGAGAGCGAGGGAGAGTTAGGGAGAGCGAGGGAGAGCGAGGGAGAGCGAGAGCGCGAGGGAGAGAGAGCAAGAGAGAGAGCGAGGGAGAGCGAGCAAGAGAGAGAGCGAGGGAGAGCGAGGGAGAGCGAGGGAGAGCGAGGGAGAGCGAGGGAGAGCGAGAGAGCACGAGGGAGAGCGAGGGAGAGCGAGGGAGAGAGAGCAAGAGAGAGAGCGAGGGAGAGCGAGGGAGAGCGAGGGAGAGAGAGCAAGAGAGAGAGCGAGGGAGAGTTAGGGAGAGAGAGGGAGAGAGAGAGCGAGGGAGAGTTAGGGAGAGCGAGGGAGAGCGAGGGAGAGCGAGAGAGCGCGAGGGAGAGAGAGCGAGGGAGAGTTAGGGAGAGCGAGGGAGAGCGAGGGAGAGCGAGGGAGAGGGAGAGCGAGGGAGAGGGAGAGCGAGAGAGAGCAAGCGAGAGAGAGCGAGGGAGAGCGAGGGAGAGCGAGGGAGAGAGAGCGAGGGAGAGAGAGCGAGGGAGAGAGAGCAAGGGAGAGAGAGCGAGGGAGAGCGAGGGAGAGAGAGCAAGAGGGAGAGCGAGGGAGAGTTAGGGAGAGCGAGGGAGAGCGAGGGAGAGCGAGAGAGCGCGAGGGAGAGAGAGCAAGAGAGAGAGCGAGGGAGAGTTAGGGAGAGCGAGGGAGAGCGAGGGAGAGCGAGGGAGAGCGAGGGAGAGCGAGGGAGAGCGAGGGAGAGCGAGGGAGAGGGAGGGAGAGGGAGAGCGAGGGAGAGGGAGAGCGAGGGAGAGGGAGAGCGAGAGAGAGCAAGCGAGAGAGAGCGAGGGAGAGCGAGGGAGAGCGAGGGAGAGAGAGCGAGGGAGAGAGAGCGAGGGAGAGAGAGCAAGGGAGAGAGAGCGAGGGAGAGCGAGGGAGAGAGAGCAAGAGGGAGAGTTAGGGAGAGTTAGGGAGAGCGAGGGAGAGCGAGGGAGAGCGAGGGAGAGCGAGGGAGAGCGAGGGAGAGCGAGGGAGAGCGAGGGAGAGCGAGGGAGAGAGCAAGAGAGAGAGCAAGAGAGAGAGCGAGGGAGAACGAGGGAGAGCGAGGGAGAGCGAGGGAGAGCGAGAGAGAGCGAGGGAGAGAGAGTGAGGGGGAGAGAGTGAGGGGGAGAGAGCGAGGGGGAGAGAGCGAGGGAGAGCGAGGGAGAGCGAGGGAGAGCGAGGGAGAGCGAGGGAGAGCGAGGGAGAGTTAGGGAGAGCAAGGGAGAGCGAGGGAGAGCGAGGGAGAGCGAGGGAGAGCGAGGGAGAGCGAACAAGAGAGAGAGCGAGGGAGAGCGAGGGAGAGCGAGGGAGAGCGAGGGAGAGCGAGGGAGAGCGAGGGAGAGCGAGGGAGAGCGAGGGAGAGCGAGGGAGAGCGAGGGAGAGCGAGGGAGAGCGAGCAAGAGAGAGAGCGAGGGACAGAGAGCGAGGGAGAGCGAGGGAGAGAGAGCAAGAGAGAGAGCGAGGGAGAGCGAGGGAGAGTTAGGGAGAGCGAGGGAGAGAGAGGGAGAGCGAGAGAGCGCGAGGGAGAGAAGAGAGCAAGAGAGAGAGCGAGGGAGAGCGAGGGAGAGTTAGGGAGAGCGAGGGAGAGCGAGGGAGAGCGAGGGAGAGCGAGGGAGAGCGAGGGAGAGCGAGGGAGAGGGAGAGCGAGGGAGAGGGAGAGCGAGAGAGAGCAAGCGAGAGAGAGCGAGGGAGAGCGAGGGAGAGCGAGGGAGAGCGAGGGAGAGCGAGGGAGAGCGAGGGAGAGTTAGGGAGAGTTAGGGAGAGTTAGGGAGAGCGAGGGAGAGCGAGGGAGAGCGAGGGAGAGCGAGGGAGAGCGAGGGAGAGCGAGGGAGAGCGAGGGAGAGAGAGCAAGAGAGAGAGCGAGGGAGAGCGAGGGAGAGAGAGGGAGAGCGAGAGCGAGGGAGAGCGAGGGAGAGCGAGAGAGAGCGGGGGAGAGCGGGGGAGAGCGGGGGAGAGCGAGGGAGAGCGAGGGAGAGAGAGGGAGAGCGAGAGAGAGCGAGAGAGAGCGCGGAAAGAGCGAGGGAGAGCGAGAGAGAGCAAGAGAGAGAGCAAGAGAGAGAGCGAGGGAGAGTTAGGGAGAGCGAGGGAGAGCGAGAGAGAGAGAGCGAGAGCGAGAGCGAGCGAGAGAGCGAGGAAGGGAGAGCGAGGGAGGGAGAGCGAGGGAGAGCAAGGGAGAGCGAGGGAGAGCGAGGGAGAGCAAGGGAGAGCAAGGGAGAGCGAGCGAGGGGGAGCAAGGGAGAGCGAGGGAGAGCGAGGGAGAGCGAGGGAGAGCGAGGGAGAGCGAGGGAGAGCGAGGGAGAGGGAGGGAGAGGGAGACAGAGGCCGAGGCCGAGGGAGGGAGACAAAGGCCGAGGCCGAGGGAGGGAGACAGAGGCCGAGGCCGAGGGAGGGAGACAGAGGCCGAGGCCGAGGGAGGGAGACAGAGGCCGAGGCCGAGGGAGGGAGACAGAGGCCGAGGCCGAGGGAGGGAGACAGAGGCCGAGGCCGAGGGAGGGAGACAGAGGCCGAGGCCGAGGGAGGGAGACAGAGGCCGAGGCCGAGGGAGGGAGACAGAGGCCGAGGCCGAGGGAGGGAGACAGAGGCCGAGGCCGAGGGAGGGAGACAGAGGCCGAGGGCGAGGGAGGGAGACAGGGGGCGAGGCCGAGGGAGGGAGACAGAGGCCGAGGGCGAGGGAGGGAGACAGAGGCCGAGGGCGAGGGAGGGAGACAGAGGCCGAGGGAGGGAGACAGAGGCCGAGGGAGGGAGACAGAGGCCGAGGGAGGGAGACAGAGGCCGAGGGAGGGAGACAGAGGCCGAGGGCGAGGGAGACAGAGGCCGAGGGCGAGGGAGACAGAGGCCGAGGGCGAGGGAGGGAGACAGAGGCCGAGGGCGAGGGAGGGAGACAGAGGCCGAGGGCGAGGGAGGGAGACAGAGGCCGAGGGCGAGGGAGGGAGACAGAGGCCGAGGGCGAGGGAGGGAGACAGAGGCCGAGGGCGAGGGAGGGAGACAGAGGCCGAGGGCGAGGGAGGGAGACAGAGGCCGAGGGCGAGGGAGGGAGACAGAGGCCGAGGGCGAGGGAGGGAGACAGAGGCCGAGGGCGAGGGAGGGAGACAGAGGCCGAGGGCGAGGGAGGGAGACAGAGGCCGAGGGCGAGGGAGGGAGACAGAGGCCGAGGGCGAGGGAGGGAGACAGAGGCCGAGGGCGAGGGAGGGAGACAGAGGCCGAGGGCGAGGGAGGGAGACAGAGGCCGAGGGCGAGGGAGGGAGACAGAGGCCGAGGGCGAGGGAGGGAGACAGAGGCCGAGGGCGAGGGAGGGAGACAGAGGCCGAGGGCGAGGGAGGGAGACAGAGGCCGAGGGCGAGGGAGGGAGACAGAGGCCGAGGGCGAGGGAGGGAGACAGAGGCCGAGGGCGAGGGAGGGAGACAGAGGCCGAGGGCGAGGGAGGGAGACAGAGGCCGAGGGCGAGGGAGGGAGACAGAGGCCGAGGGCGAGGGAGGGAGACAGAGGCCGAGGGCGAGGGAGGGAGACAGAGGCCGAGGGCGAGGGAGGGAGACAGAGGCCGAGGGCGAGGGAGGGAGACAGAGGCCGAGGGCGAGGGAGGGAGACCGAGGCCGAGGGCGAGGGAGGGAGACCGAGGGCGAGGGAGGGAGACCGAGGGCGAGGGAGGGAGACAGGGCGAGGGAGGGAGACAGGGCGAGGGAGGGAGACAGGGCGAGGGAGGGAGACAGAGCGAGGGAGGGAGACAGAGGGAGGGAGACAGAGCGAGGGAGGGAGACAGAGGGAGGGAGGGAGACAGAGGGAGGGAGGGAGACAGAGGGAGGGAGGGAGACAGAGCGAGGGAGGGAGACAGAGCGAGGGAGGGAGACCGAGGGAGGAAGGGAGACCGAGGGAGGGAGACAGAGCGAGGGAGGGAGGGAGACAGAGCGAGGGAGGGAGGGAGACAGAGCGAGGGAGGGAGGGAGGGAGACAGAGCGAGGGAGGGAGGGAGGGAGACAGAGCGAGGGAGGGAGGGAGGGAGACAGAGCGAGGGAGGGAGGGAGGGAGACAGAGCGAGGGAGGGAGACCGAGGGAGGAAGGGAGACCGAGGGAGGGAGACAGAGCGAGGGAGGGAGGGAGACAGAGCGAGGGAGGGAGGGAGACAGAGCGAGGGAGGGAGGGAGACAGAGCGAGGGAGGGAGGGAGACAGAGCGAGGGAGGGAGGGAGACAGAGCGAGGGAGGGAGGGAGGGAGACAGAGCGAGGGAGGGAGGGAGACAGAGCGAGGGAGGGAGGGAGGGAGACAGAGCGAGGGAGGGAGGGAGGGAGACAGAGCGAGGGAGGGAGGGAGACAGAGCGAGGGAGGGAGGGAGACAGAGCGAGGGAGGGAGGGAGACAGAGCGAGGGAGGGAGGCAGAGCGAGGGAGGGAGGGAGGCAGAGCGAGGTAGGGAGACAGAGCGAGGGAGGGAGACAGAGCGAGGGAGGGAGACAGAGCGAGGGAGGGAGACAGAGCGAGGGAGGGAGACAGAGCGAGGGAGGGAGACAGAGCGAGGGAGGGAGACAGAGCGAGGGAGGGAGACAGAGCGAGGGAGGGAGACAGAGCGAGGGAGGGAGGGAGACAGAGCGAGGGAGGGAGGGAGACAGAGCGAGGGAGGGAGACAGAGCGAGGGAGGGAGACAGAGCGAGGGAGGGAGGGAGACAGAGCGAGGGAGGGAGACAGAGCGAGGGAGGGAGGGAGACAGAGCGAGGGAGGGAGGGAGACAGAGCGAGGGAGGGAGGCAGAGCGAGGGAGGGAGGGAGACAGAGCGAGGGAGGGAGGGAGACAGAGCAAGGGAGGGAGGGAGACAGAGCAAGGGAGGGAGGGAGACAGAGCAAGGGAGGGAGGGAGACAGAGCAAGGGAGGGAGGGAGACAGAGCAAGGGAGGGAGGGAGACAGAGCAAGGGAGGGAGGGAGACAGAGCAAGGGAGGGAGGGAGACCGAGCAGGAGGGAGGGAGACAGAGCAGGAGGGAGGGAGACAGAGCAGGAGGGAGACAGAGCAAAGGAGGGAGGGAGACAGAGTGAGGGAGGGAGGGAGAGTGAGGAAGTGAGACTTCAGAGTGAGGGAGACCTCAGAGTGAGGGAGGGGGAAGGAGAGAGAGGGAGAAAGAGGGAAGGAGAAAGAGGGAGAGGGAAATAGAGTGAGGGAAAGGGAAACAGAGTGAGGGAGAGGGAAACAGAGAGGGGGAGAGGTTAACAGGGAGAGGGAAACAGAGAGAGAGGGAGACAGAGAGAGTGAGACAGACAGAGAGAGAGAGAGAGGGAGAGAGAGAGGGAGTGAGACAGAGAGAGAGGGAGAGAGAGGTAGAGAGAGGGAGGAAGAGGGAGGAAGAGTGAGGGAGAGAGGGAGGGAGACAGAGAGAGAGACTGAAAAAGAACGAGAGAGAGAGAGAGATGTGTGTATGCCCGGTCTGGTGGCTCAGTAGACGAAGGCGTCCGCTGCAGGGACCAGTGATCAACTTCATGGTACCAGGTTTTTTTGTTGCTCTAGCATCGCCCCCTCCCCTACTGACCCCGCCCCCACCGGTGCGGCCCTCGGACACAAACCACACTGTAAATTTGGCCCTCGAGAGAAAGTTTGTGAGTACCCATGTTCTAGGAAGTAATGTTTGGCAAAAGTGTGTAGTGATTCCCACGTGGCTGCCTGACGGATATCCAGAACTGGGACCCCTCTCGCCAAAGCATTATTGTCAGACTTAGCTTGGGTAGAATGAGCTCTCAGACCCTCATAGGGCGGCTTTTAAGCTATTGCATAGCAGATTTTAATGCAAAGGATAATCCATCTACAGCTGGTTCTTTTTGTTAACTGCTTTAACCTTTTTTGCACCCATAAATCCAATACAAAGTTGATCATCCACCCAGAATTATTTGGAGTGATTGATATAAAAAGAGAGAGTTCTCACTTGGATCCAGATGGTGAAGTTTCTCCTCTTCCTTGGTAGGATGAGGAGGGGCAAAGGAAGTGGGCAGTGTGATATTTTGCCTGACGTGAAAAGGTGTCATAACCTGTGGCAAAAAAATGCTTGGGTTCTAAGAACCAGCGTGTCAGGGAAGAAAGACGTGTACGGGGGAGTTAATGGAAAGTACTTGCAATTTTCTAACCCTCCTGGCAGATGTGATCACCACAGGGAAGACAGTTTTGATGGTCAGCAGTTTTAGAGGGCAGCTTTGCAGCGGCTCAAAAGGTGAGCAACATGACGAAGGTGAGGATTAAATTCCAGGTCCTAATGGGGCAGAATGAAGGGCGTAGGAGGAAACATGTTGCAAACTTTTAAGGATATGAGTCACAACAGGTAACTTGAACAGGGAAGGTTAGACGGCAATTGCAGGAAGGCAAAAATGGTGGTAAAGTACACCTTAACCATGCCCAAAGCAAAGCCTTTCCGAGCTAAGGATAGAACAAACAGCAGAACTTCAGACAAGTATGCAGACAAAGGATCAAAAGATTTGTTTACACACCAAGACACTAATCGTTTCCATCTGCAGGCTTAAATTGTTTTCAGGGAGGGTGCCTGGCTGCCAAGATGACATCTCATAACTCAGGAGGGAGATCAAAAACTGTCACCGCTCAAACGTCACACATGTAGGTGGAGAGTGTGCAGATTCAGGTGCAGGACCCTGCCCTGTTTATGTGACAGGAGATCTTCGAGGGAGCAGCCTGATCGGAGGAAAAATGCTCATGCTCAAGAGATCGGTATACCAGACTCTCTTTGCCCATTCCAGAGCCACTAAGATGACTTGCGCCTGCTTGTTCTCGGTCTTCTTGAGAACTCTAGATAGGAGTAGCATCAATGGTAAGGCATACAAGAGTACTCAAAGCCACTGGAGATAAAACAAGTCTCTGAGCAAGAAGCGCCTTGGAAACTCCAGTGACAGAGGTGCTGACGTGCATTCTCAGCAATGGCAAATAGATCTAACCAAAGTTCTTCCCAATCTCTGAAGAGACCTTGCACCACTTCCGGGTGGAGACACTATTTGTGATCCGCAAGGCATAGATGGCTGATTTTGTCTGCTCTGGCATTCAGAGAGCCTGCCAGATGTTGAACCACCAGGAAAATGTGCTGACATTCCAGCCATGTTCAGAGACGCAGGGACTCTTGACACAGGGTCGATGACCCCACTCAGCCCTGCTTGTTGCAGTGCCACATGGCGTTGGTGTCCATGAACACCCGAACTAGCCTTCCCCTGATAGAAGGAAGAATGGCTTTCACTGCCAAATGAATCACTCTCAGTTCCGACAGGCTGATGTGGAGCTCAGACTCCGCCGGAGACCAGGGGGTCTCGGATCTTCACCTCCCCCTGGAGGCTACTTCAATCTAGAAGTGACGCATGTGTCACTACTGTGAGATTTGGGCGGGGAAGGGAGAGGGGTCTGCCACTGATACAATTGCGGTCCTTGAACCACCACTGCAGAGCCTGTGCAGTCCCCCTCGACATCTGGACCAATCAGAGAGGTTCCCCTGATGCTGTGCCCACTGGGTCTTCAGGTTCCATTGCAGCGCCAGCATATGCTAATGGGCACATTGTACCAACAGGATGCAAGAGGCGATGATGCCCAATAGCCTCCGAGTCAGTCTCACAGAAATCTAGGATAGAGGCTGAAACATCGGAATCCTAGCCAGAATATCTTGAACTCGCTGTCCCGGAGGATAAGCCAAAAAGTGCACTGTATCCAGAACAGCTACGATGAAAGGGAGTGCAGGAAAATAGAAACGTGCTGCAAGTTCAATGCTACCATCAGTCTCCAGGATAGAGGGCAAATAAGACCTCAGCCAAGGTTAGCATCTTGATTTCTTCTCTCTTTTAAAGGAGTAATTGAGTGGGCGTGGGTCTAATATTGGAAGAAGGCCCTTGACTTTCTTTGGCACCACAAATATAAGTGCAGGGATAGCCACCACTACCTACTTCTGATGCAGATACCCTCTCGATGCGCCTTTGGCCAGATAAGCCAATATTACCCATTTGTCTTAAGTTATTTTCCACCATTGGTGAAGGTGGTACCAAATCCTGCTACCAACTGGGTGCCCTTGGTGGAACTAAAGAGGTTTCTGGTTTGTGGTTGCCAGGGGATGGATGGATTGGGCTGACCTCTGCCTCTGGTTCCCACAAGGCCTGTGGGAGCCTGCGTCCACAGCCACGCCTCGAAAGTACTGCGTTGCCTGCTGCCTTTGGTGGCTTGGGTGAATGGAAGTGGCTGATAGCCCCTACCATTGCCACGGAAGGGGCAGACGGTGGAACAAATCTGTCAATGAGCCTTACTGAGATCCAACAACCCAGTGGTGGCCCTGCTGTCTTTGAAGCGTTCAGGCGCCAAATCCACCTTCTCACCAAAGAGGCAAGTCCCATCCAAAGGCAAGTCAATAAGGGAGGCTTAGACATCACCGAAAATAAGGTATTCCACAATCAGGCACTGCGTTGAAGTGCCACAGTTGAAGCAATGGTTCTCCCCAGATCAGCATCGTATTGTGAACTTCGCCACATTTCTCCCACCAGCAACAGATTGGGAGCGAATGACCTGGGCTTCATCTGGGACCATAGGCAGCACTGGCCCAAAAGTATCACACACTGTATGGGAAGAACATCCCAATAGGTATGCTGTGTTTGCAGACTGCAGTGCCCGGCTGGTGGAAGAGAAAATTCTATTACCGAAGGTATCCAGCCTCTTGGATTCCCTATCCGGTGTTGTGGTAGGGAACATGCTGGGATTTAACTGGGAGGTGGAGGCCTGGGCCACTACGCTCTGAGGGGTGGCGGTGCTGGAGAGGAAGGGTGGTCCCCGGGAGCAGGGCAATGGTGGCGAGCAATGGTACTGTGCACAAAAGTGCCTGTGTAGGGCTTGCCCCAGGCCCCAAGCAAAACATCTGTGAGGGCTTCATTAAAGGGCAGTAGTTTTTTTTTTTTACGGAGTTTTATATCGCGCAAATTTGACCCGAAGGTATCGGGTATCAAAGCGTTTTACATGAGCACCAGTTGCTTTACATGAGGACACATTAATTTTTGTTATGCGAGGGGGAGGAGCTTGGCGGGCATCCGAGATGGCCGCGTGAGCGCAGCGCTCCCCGGACCCCCGCCGTTCCCGGCATAATATCCTGCATGAATCCTGATTTTTCGCGAGGATTTGTATAGAGGACGTTGGACGGATCTCCCTGGTCCTTTCAGAACTTTATTTTGACCCCGGGTGCCTGAGTTATGGTGAATTGAACTTTTGGGCTCCACCCTTGAGGTACGCCCGGGACTGGGTGAGGTTCGATGGCCGTCTTGGAGTTGAACAACAACGGCACGGGGATTGGACTTGTGGGTCCCCTTCTTAAGTTTCGGTTTCGATTCTGCCTCTGACTGGGTCATCGGCGAGAGGGTCGGGCCAGAGCTGGTTCCAGGATACGCGTCGGCTGTCGGGCCTTTGGCTGGACTGTTCTCCTACTTGGCTGCCCCTATCCTGGTGATACTCTTGTTACGGTCCTTTGGTCCCGAGGCCTCCTTTTCTGGTGCCCGGTCCGTTGACCCTGGTGAATCTCCCTGTGACGCATCTCCAAAATGGCGGGCAGAGGGGACCGGGAGACGCGCAAGACGAAGACACCTCTGCGCGGGGGTCCTTGTCCAATCCAACGTTATGGACCGTTATACCCATTCTAAGGGGTCCCCCGGAGCTGCCCTGCCCGGTCCCAGTGCATCTGACCACGTCGTGGATGCGTCGACGGAACCTTCCTTGCAGGACATCATGGGCGCCATTTCTGGCATGAGGGAGTCTATAGGCCAACAATACGAAACCTTGACCCACAAAATTGACACCGTGGCGATCGATTTGAATCTAATTCGTGCTGATCTCTCCAAAACGAACGAAAAGGTGAAGTCGTTGGATATCAAATCTTCCAGCCTCACGGCGGACGTCTCTGAGGTACAGACGGAGATTGGCAATCTCCGTAGGGTGAACGATTTCATGACCCGGCGCTTGGAGGATTTTGAGAACAGAGCACGGTGCTGTAATGTTCGCGTGGTTGGGGTCCCGGAGAACCCAGAACCCCACTCGGTTGATCTCCTGGTTGAAGACCTGATCCAGAACCACCTTTCTCCGTCTGGCCTTAGTAAATTCTTCACGGTGGAGCGTGCACATCGTGTTCCGGGGGGCCAGGGTAAGCCGGGCGCCCCGCCGAGACCTATTGTTGCCAAGCTTTTCCACTATAGAGATCGGGACTCTATCCTGCAAGCTTCACGTGTGAAGGGACCGGTGGCCTTTGAGAATGCCACGGTGAACTTTTATCCGGACTTTTCCCAACAGGTCCAGAAGCAGCGGATGGGATTTCGTGGTGCCAAGAAGCGTCTTAGGGACATGGGGATGCGTTACGCTATGCTCTTTCCGACCAGGCTGCGGGTTGAGTATAATGATCGGACTTTCTTCTTTGATCGACCGGATGCTGTGAATGACTGGCTGGACTCCTTGCCTGGCCGACCTCCTGAGACTGAGTCCGATGCCCACCCGGGCGGTGCTGAAGGTGGTGTAGAGAGCTGAACATTTCCTCTATGCCGGGTGACTTGTTTTGAGTAACTCTTCCAGGAGTATGTGCCTTTGTTCCTCTACCGCTTATCTGATTTGATGTATATTCTTTTCTCGTCACTGGTCTTGATCGGGGTGGCGGGTGGAACGGAGCCTTTCCTCCTCCGGGGTCTTTCTGTAGAATAGGGGTTCTTGGGCGACAGGCACACTGCAGGTTGGGGAGGCTTTTTAGCTTTTTGCAGGGGTGCAGGGTGGGGGGCGTTTTCTTGTTATTTGGGGGGTGGGTGGTTGGGAAGTTCGTTGCTTGTGTGTTTTGTTTTCAAGGCGACTTTATCCTGTATTTGATGATGTTTCTGGTGTCATGCTCATTGGTGGGGGGTTTTGGCTTTGTTGGGTGGGATGGGGGGTAGCGGGTTGAGATTTGTTTCGTGGAACGTTAACGGTCTGGGAGATCGTATCAAACGGAGTGTTGTGTTGAAATGTATACGACGTTTATCTCCTGATATTGTTTTCCTGCAGGAGACTCATTTGGTAGGCAATGTTTGTCATGCAATGAATAGGTGGGGCTATCGCCTCGTAGCACATTCGGGGTTCACATCGGGCTCTAGGGGTGTGGGTATCCTTGTTCGAGCTTCCCTCCCCCTAGCTATTGATGATGTGATTCATGATGATCGGGGGCGTTATGCTGTCCTTGTGGGTCGCTATGAGGGTCGTGCCATCTCCTTGTTTACTGTTTATGTACCCCCCGGTCTGCAGACCTCTACCTTTTCAGATTTGGGCCGCGTTTTGTTGGACCTCCCTGATAGTACTCTCTTTTTGGCTGGTGATTTTAATTCGGTGTTCTCCGGTCTCCACGATCGCCACCCCCTAGGGATACTCCTGCGGCCCAACGGTGGTTGGGTGGGTTTTTGGATACCTTTGGTTTGGTGGATTGCTGGAGGCTTTTGCATCCTACTCAGCTTCAATACACCTTTCATTCTGGGGCCCATGGGAGTCTGTCTAGGTTGGATTATTTCCTGATGCCTGCGGCTCAGTCACCAGCGGTGCGTGAGATTGTACACCTACCCTGGGGTATTTCTGACCACTCTCCGCTCTGGCTTCGTTTTGAGGTTGGAGTGGAGGCGGTGGGCAGAGTGGCTCCCATCAATCCGTGGTACCTTACCTCCCCCGAGACCCGCAGCCTTTTGCTTAAGTCTTTGGACGCGTATTTTCTGGATAACGAGGGGTCGGTTTCCTCAGCTGTGTCCCTGTGGGAGGCCTTTAAGACGGTGATTCGTGGGCAGGCCCTCTCCCTTATTGTTGAATCTAAGCGGGCGAGGAATATGGAGGTGGTGGCCCTTGAGGGAGAGATTTCTGCATTGGAGGAGGCTTTGGAATCTGGTGTCACGCCTGCGAAACTCCACGCCCTGGGCCTGAAACAATTTGCCTATAAATCCGTGGTCACAGATGCTGCTAAATTGATGTTTCGGGAGCAACAGGGTCGTTTGTATGATGTGGGTGACAAAGCGGGTAAATTGCTGGCATGGCTGGATAAGAAGGAGAGAGCTAATCGTGTGGTACCCGTGATTCAGTCTGCGTGTGGTGTGAGTGTGACGGACCCGATTGGAATAGTTGACCGTTTTGCTGAGTACTTCCGTGTGGTGTATACCCCTGTGTCTGTGAGAGATGTGGCTGACTCTCGTCTTCTATTGCGTGATATAGCTCTGCCCAGTGTCTCAGACTTGGATCGTGTAGCGTTGGACTCCCCCTTTACGGTTGATGAGATAACCACTGCCATCCGTTCACTCCGTTCGGGCAAAGCATTGGGCCCGAACGGGTTGCCAATTGAACTGTACAAGTTACGTCCCGACAGAGTGGCGCCATATCTTCGCGCCATGTTTTTGGAGTCCCGGGAACGGGGTATTCTCCCTTATGATCAGCGATTGGCCACGATAGTTGTTATCCCCAAGGATGGTAAACCGCGAGACCTTTGTTCCTCCTATAGGCCCATATCCCTGCTAAATGTTGAACCCAAGGTGTTGGCGAAACTCCTGGCGTCCCGCCTCCTGACGGTCATTAGTGGCTTGGTCCATCCAGATCAATCCGGTTTTATCCCGCATCGCAACACGGCTCTGAACCTACGTCGTCTCCACGGCGCGATTGCGAGGGCGGGGCTTCTGACGGAGCCGGCCATTTTGGCATCGTTGGATGCCTCAATGGCTTTTGACACTGTGGAGTGGCCTTATCTTTGGGCGGCTCTCGAGAAATTTGGTTTCGGGCCGGAGTTTATTGGTTGGATCAAGTTATTATACGCGGAACCTCTGGCACAAGTAGTGGTAAATGGTAGAGTTTCGGCCCCTTTCACCCTTGGTAGGGGGTACCCGTCAGGGATGCCCCTTGTCCCCGTTGCTTTTCGCACTCGCCTTGGAACCTTTGGCGGCTTGGCTTCGGTGGGAGCCTTCGCTCAAAGGGATTCGCTGGTCTCCGGACTTTGAGGACCGCGTTTCGCTTTACGCGGACGACATTCTTTTATATCTCACCTCCCCGCGTAAATCTCTGACGGTTTTATTTGACGTTCTCACTTCCTTTGGTGCCAACTCGGGCCTCGTTATTAACTGGGCCAAGTCCTGCGTGTATGTTCTCTCGGGTGTTTTATCCCCATTGCCTAGCAGACTTCCTATCCAGGTGGTCCAGTCTGGTTTCAAATATTTAGGGATTTTTATTACGTTGGACTCTTCGCTCCGATTTGAGCGTAATCTCCTCCCCCCGTTGCTTCGATTGCGACTGGACGTGGCCCGCTGGCGTAAGCTTCCTTTGTCTCCTCTGGGCCGGGCGGCCCTGTTCAAAATGATGTCCTTGCCGCGGTTCCTCTACGCGCTCCAGAACTCCTATGACGCTATCCCCAAGACCTATTTCCGTGAGATCGAGAGACTTCAAAGGCAATTGATTTGGGACGGGCGTCCACGTATTGCCCTCGCGAAGCTTACCATCCCTTGGTATGACGGGGGCATGGCGCTCCCCGACATCAAGCGATCTTATTGGGCATCCCAGCTGTCTGCTATTAATCACGTGATGTTTTCACCGGGTCGAAATCCTGCATTCGAGATGGATAGACTCCAGCTGCCGGGTGGGGACTTCAATAGAGCGCTTTATTCCCGTTCAGCCGGGCGCCATCTTGTGGGCCCGTCCAGGAGTGCAGTGACTGTGTGGCGGGCCGCGAATGTGAGTTTGGGATGGGAGGATCGAATGACGCTGGCGACGCCGCTTTATGCCTCAGAACGTTTGGGGGGGTCTCTGGTCTACTAAGGGCTTCGACCGATGGGATATGATTGGTATAAGTAGGGTGGGGGATGTATGTTCGAAAGGTAGTGTTAAGTCGTTCCAGGCCCTCCAGGAGGAATATGGTTTGGATGGTAGGGAATTTTTTCGTTATCTGCAGGTCCGACACGCCCTCGCCTCAGTCTTGACTCCTGATGAGGCTCTGCCCGAGTCTTCCCCCCTCGAAGATCGTGTCCTTGATGGGCACCTGCCCGATAGCACTATTTCCCTGATCTATAAGAAGCTGATTAATAATCGGGCGGATTTATTGGTCCGACTTCGGGAGGCTTGGGTCGGCGATGGTATGGAACTGGACGACGAGGATTGGCAGTCGGCACTCTCTTCTCCCAAGGAGGTTGCCATTCCTGCCCGTCTCCGTTTGGTTCAACTTAAAATCCTTCATCGCGTGTATGTCACTGGTCCGCGTCTGGTAACGATGGGCTTTTCCTTGGATGGGTTCTGTAAGCGTGGTTGTGGGTTGAGTGCTACCTTTTTACACATTCTTTGGGAGTGCCCGGTTGTGGTGGCTTACTGGACTGCTGTGCTTGAGGTGATGGCTACTGTGACTGGTGTTGCCCTGCGGCCGGAGCCTCGACGATGTCTGCTGAATGTGTGGGAGCCCACTGACTACTCTGTGGCCCAGACCAGGTGGGCTACTTTGGGTTACATGGTTGCGAAACGTGATATTGCGCAGCTCTGGGGCGCATCCAGGCCCCCTGAGGTCTCGAAATGGGAGGACAACATGGACTGGTCCATGTTTCGGGAGAAGACTGTTTATGTGGCCAGGGGCAGACCCAGGGCGTGGACGAAGATTTGGGGCCAGTGGAATGAATATCGTGGGGATATCTGTACACCTCCCCTGGTTGGCACTACTGATGTTGTCCTTTCTCCCTAGGCGAGCGTTCCCGGAACCCTTTCATACTGGGATTTTTTTCTTTGAACTTCCGACTCTCCCCGCTGCTCCCCCCCCCCCCGACCTTTTTGGAGCCTAAGAGCTCTTGGTGGGTTCTCCTGATTGTAGACCATCCCCTCCGTCCTGTGGGCTGACCTTGATTACCGTGCATTCGCCTTTCTAGTGTTTGTTTTTCTTTTTGTATAAATAAAATTCAATATGCTCTGTGACATGTTGGGAGTAATGCTTTGTGCTGGATTTGTGCCTGACTACGGGTGTACACTTCTGATTACTGCCTTGTGCCTTGTTATTAGCGGCCAGCCCGTGAGGTTGTAGGCCCATTCTTGTATTTTCTATGCTTGCTCAAATAAAGGTTTTTGAACAAAAAAAAAATTAAAAAAAATGTTGTTATGCGGGGGGAGATTAAGTGATTTGCCCAAAATCAGAGGATGATGTACGTCCTTGCCAAGACTCGAACCCGGTTCCCCAGATTTGAGGTCGACCGCCCTAGGCGTTAGGCCAACTCCTCTCCCCCGGGGTTCTGGGGATGATACCTTGGGATGAAGCACCACTGTCAAGACATTAGTTCTGTCCTCAACCATGGGCAGCATTAGGTCCAGGACCTCCGCTGCCCTCCAGGCAATCGTCGCAAAAGAGGCTACTATCTCTGCAGTCACTGTGGGAGGAGAGAGAGGGCTATTATCTGGTGAGGTATCCAGACCGCTGGCATCAGCCAGGTCCTGGTACCAGATGCCATCAGCCAAGGACTCTGCTAAGGGGTCGGAGGAGCAGTGGATCCTCTATAGGGGCAGAAGAGCGTTGGCCTCCTATTTTGAGATGCCACCCCCTTTGAGAATGTAATTTTCTGTTGAATATTTAAATTCATGTGTGTAGAGTTGGCAACACAGCTGGGCAGGGCTGCTGCAATTACCTTAATTGTTGTCAAATGACAACAGTGAGGGAGGGGGTGTAGCTGTTGCCAAGGAGTGGTGCCTGCTGTACTGTATAATTAAAAGTGCACATGACAGGCTGACCGGTCTATGGAGTTGGCCGGTCTGACATGCTTACGTCAGGCTTTTGAATAAGAACCCTCTCTGCCTTGAGAGCACTGGGCACACTGCACTTATATTTCAGGATAAAAATAGCAAAGCTGGGTCACTGAGCTGCAGTCATCGTCAATCACTAGTCTTGAAATAAAAGTTTAAAAAAAATATATATCACTTTATTCAATGACAAGTTTATGATCAAATTAAATATGTTCCAAGAGTCATGATTTACATTTTCTAAGTGCTTTCATATTGCATTAGTATATTTGCTCACCTTGAGGAGACTCGAGTTGCTCGTACACTTGGTCAGGTCACATAATCGAGCAATGCATGCCCGTTAAGCTTTAGCAGTCAGTCCTCCAGTCTTGCTTGCCTCACTCTCCTGCCAGTCATTTTTATGACATTGAAGGAAACACAACAATGAAAGGAGTGTGCAGCCCCACAAGTCGGACATCCATGCCCATACTAATATTATAAAGAGAGAGCCCAAACCTTTGAGGCGGGTAATCTCAGTAACCACAGCACCAATCACAACACCCAATACAGCGTTGGAAAGGGCAGTTGCAGCAGAAGGACATAGGCTACGCAAACGGCCACCATATACATTTAAAAGGTGCCAGCAAAGTAGTCCCTTGTGGGCGTGTCTGCGTTGTGCTGTGGGCGAGACTAACGCTGGGGGGGTGTGGTACGGCCATCACATCGTGGGCTGTGGGCGTGTGCTGGGGGCGTGAAACGCTGGGGGCGTGTTTCCGCCCTTCATGCCATGCGAGTCGTACATACAAGCACCAATTACTTTGCTGCGCAGCATCAAGGGGCACGCTGGGGGCATGAGAAACGCTGGGGGCGTGTGTCCGGCCTTCATGCCATGTGAACACAATTGCGCCGCATCAAGGGGCACGCTGGAGGCGTGAGAAACGCTGGGGGCGTGTGCAACTTTCCGCCCTTCATGCCATGCGAGTCGTACATTAATCAGAAGATCATCTGCTGTGGCCGTGTGCTGGGGTTGTCACAAACGCGTTCAACTGAAGGCCTGGTAAGTAACGTTACTACAGCCTCTCCTGCGCGCTGTTACTGAACTCTCTCATTCAACGAAATTACACGCGCCTGCTACCATCAACCAGGACTCTAGTCGGGCTCAGGCGGCGGATCAGTACACTAATTACACGGGTCTGATAACATCACCCAGGCCTGCATCTGGCCCTCAAACGGGGGAACACGCAAATGAGCGTGTCTGTGGGGACAATTACTGCAGCCTCTCCTACTCGCTGTCACTCAACTCTCTCATTAAACGGATTTACCCGAGGCTGATAACTCTCTCATTCAACCACATTACACGCGCCTGCTAACATCAACCAGGGCTGCAGCTGGACCTTCTCCGTCCCTATTCTAATGAAACAAAAAATGTTGTTGGACGCGAGATTTTAAAATAAATTGCCCTTGCCAAATACACACATTACACACATTCTATTTCATACCCGGACAACGTCGGGACGGGCTGCTAGTATCATATAAATAGAATCAATCAGATGATATCTCTAAGCACCTTTCTTTATCCCCTTGCGCGCGCGCGTCGGCCAACGGCTGTCGCGAGCACTACCTCGGTAATGCTGCGCACATCCGTTGGCAGACGCGGCCTAATAGAACTCCCGCACCGCGGCGGAATTTGCGCCGTGGTAAAGGAGTTATTTAACAAACAGGCCAAGGCTAGATAGTATACAATGAACTGTGTCACTATGTTAGTGTTAGAAAGCCTTAGGGCCTGATTACGATCTTGACGAATGGGTTACTCTGTCACAAAGGTGTCGGATATCCCATCCGCCGAAATATAAATCCTAAAGGATATAATGGGAATTATATTTTAGCGGACGGGATATCCGTCACCATTGTGATGGAGTAACTCGTCCGCCAAGATCGTAATCAGGCCCTTAATTTCTCAGCTACGCTGCTTAAGACCAAGGTTTAGGGTTATTTTTTACCAGCAAAATAGAAAAGTAAAATGTGATGTGTGAGAGAAAAAAACGAGGCGGGAGCTGCATGCACTTAGTCAAATAAGTAACTCTT
Organism: Lissotriton helveticus; assembly: GCF_964261635.1. Classification (NCBI taxonomy): domain Eukaryota; kingdom Metazoa; phylum Chordata; class Amphibia; order Caudata; family Salamandridae; genus Lissotriton; species Lissotriton helveticus. Next base: position 157,302,773 of record NC_136071.1, on the reverse strand, counting down.
TAAAAGGTACCACCACACGTGTCATTCGAGTCACACTCCCATTTCAAAGAATTTCAGATTGATTCAGCTTTAAGAAATAGCCATTTTAATTTTCTTAGTGTTTTGTTAAGGTTTCCGTTTCTTATGTTCATAAATTCACAAAGTGATGCTTGCCTTTAATTACATAACTTCTACTGGGAGCACACGCCATTGTAAAGTCCGGCAAACTAACTGCTTGCCAGCGCAAACTCTTATTTAAAAAATTAGTGCCAGGGCAGTGCTACCCCAGTGCTGAATTTGTAAAAGATTAAGGGCCTCATTAGGATGGCGGTGAATCCGCATCCTCCAGGCCGTCGGAAACAACCACCGGCCCGGAGGATGCGGATTCACCGCCGCGGCCACATCAAACACCCACCGTCAGATTAGGATGGCGGTGGGAATGTGGTGGGACCAGCGGCGGACGGCAGGCCCGTCCGCCGCTGATCCGCGGGTTTTGCCGGGCCATTTGGTGGCGGTGTCTGCAAGACACCGTCAGCCAAATTAGGAAGCATGAGTAAACATGCTTTTCCGCTGCGGTTTTTCCGCCGTGGAAAAGCATGTGGACCTTTGCTTCTGCGGGGCCCTTGCGGGCCCCCAGGGCAAAGGGGGGGGGGGTGCACATGGGGGTACCTATGGTACCCCCCTGCATTTGCATGCACAAAGCGGCAGGCACCGCACGGTGCCTGCCGCTTTGTGCATGTAAATGTGAAACATGCTTTTTTAACCTTGCGGCGGGTGCTGCTTCAAGCAGCACCCGCCGCAATGTTAAAGATCCAGGATGTGACCGCCAGGGTGGCGGTCACATCCTAATTTGCATGGAGGGACCGCCGCTGCCCATGTGGACGGTCCCTCTTCCTCTGGGGTGGCGGACGGACGCAGGTCTGTCCGCCATCCTAATGAGGCCCTAGGTGCCAGGGACCCAAAGTTTTGCTCAGAAACTTGCAGCCAGCGCTACTGAATATTGGTGTTATAAATACCAATACTGTGTAGGCCTGATTCTGCCTCACGCCTCTTTAATCCACTACCAGACGCTCCCGGACCATTTAACTCATTAATTCAAGTTTGACATGTTTTTTCATCGTTCTCTTCTATTTCTCCTCCTTTCCCCGTGTGTGTTTTTCTCTCTCTTGCTCTGGGTCAAAGTCAGATGAGGAAAAATGAGTGCCGGTCTCCAAAAATAAGGGCCAGTGGTTCCCCGTCTGCAACCCCTGCTACAAATTCAGCACTGACTACCCCCTTGAGTGTTGGGATTTGTTAGTGCAGACTCCACCAGGCGCTGGGATAAAATAATGTGCACAAGTGAAGAAGTCCGCACAGACAGGGGGTTGTGACTACTGTGTTGGATCCATTAGCCACTTGACAATGGCAGGTGATGGAGAGAGATGCAGAGTCCCTGCGGGCTAATTTTCTTATGAATATATGTGCTGTAAAATGAACCTCTATGTGCTCTGATTTTCAACACTGTGTTGGGAGAGAATACCCCAGTGCCTCCTTGAAAGTGCTGGGCTGGTGTGCTTCTTTCACTAAATCCAATATGGGGTATGCATTTATGTCACACTATTTTTAATTTGTACCGGCCGCCACTGGGTTGGAGTAGCCATAGCGATCTGCAAATCCAACCCCCTTTCATGCTCCTCAGTGGGCCCTTCAGGTAAATAGGTCTCCATCTCAAATTCCAGTTGGGTGATCCTGCTCGACTCCGGTCCGGCTCCGAATCAGAGTTGGGAATCACGATGGGTTTGGCGTCAACAGGGAACAATGCCTCTGGAACGGTCCCCAATGGAGATCATAAACTCACAGCGGTGGCCCATCTGGAACCACCAACGGATCCCGAGGTCTGACTGACACCGTAACCAAACTGACTCTGCTTCGGCGTGACTCTCGTTCTTCAGATGGTGTCCGGCTGCTGAACACGCCATATCTGGTTTGTCATCACACTCTATTCCTAATATTGCTCATTTTTTATCATTTCTTTCTTGCGGTTATCTATCCCTGTTGGTAACAGGATGCTTCATTCACATATTTATTTTCTACATTTATACACGCTGTGTACCGGTAGTTGTGTGTGTTTTATCCTTCGTTTTGAGGGTCGTCTTAGGCAATTACAGATTATCAATAGCTCCAGGACACCCTGTACACTTAAGCAACTTTATATCCATCAAATTTAGAGTTCTTATCTATAGACATTTTTGGAGCGCTATTCCTGATACATGACAAGTGCTTTTGTGGCCTTTCCTGCCGTAGGCACGTCTGTGCCGAAAAGCTTGTAGAAATGCATCTGTTACCAGGCCACTGATTGCTATTCAGTTGTACTGATCCTTGTGCTACAGACCAGTGCTCATTTGATCTTTATGGAATATTGATTATATATCAGGAAATACAAGATATTATCAGTCTACCACAATTGTGTTGTTTGTGTCTCATCTCTGTACCGGTTTTTAATGTAGAATATTTTTAGAATGACTGTAGATATGACTGAAGGATGAGTGTGAATTATACAAGTCACTGTTTGAATAAAATTATTTTTGAAATAGTTTATAAAATGGTGTTTTTGTCCCTATATGTTTATTTCAAGTTACATTATGTCAACTTTGTGTACATTTGAGTTTCCCCCAGGTATTTGCACTCTGACGGTAACCAAACCGCTGGCAGAGCCTCAGTCGAAGGTCCCTCTAAAGACATGGGGGACGGCCGCCCAAAAATTAGGCTCATTGCCTCATAGAATTAACTTTGTTGGGCGGGGGTCGCTCTGGGAAACTGAGAAGCGCAGAGTGGACTCGGAGTAAGGGCTGGCTGCATAGGAACCACCAGTTAGTAGAGCCTTGATTCGTGGCATTCCTCCACTGTATTGTCTGGAGACTGTGAGTGATGTGGAGTAGCCTAAGAGTGCTGTGACTTATTTGCCTTCTTATGGGACTTACCAGAGGGGGTCCTAGATTAAGAGGACGATCGGCACAAGTGACTCCAGGAGCAGTCAAGTGACCTCCAACGAGAACGGGACCCAGAGCAGCACGGAGAGCCTTGAGGGTCATGGTCTGGCACTCAATGCAGGGTGAGGCGTTGTGGTCTCGCTCCAGACCCAACAGACACACCAGTGAGGGTCCATGACCGACATTTGTCAATGACAGGTGCCGCAAGGCTTGAACCCAGTGGGTTTCTTCAGGACTTCTCCAAAAGATAGGAAGAAAGGCACATTAGACTTTGACAAACGTTGAAACATCTAGTCAAAAAATTACTGTAGGGAGCCTGTGTGGATCCTTGTTGAAGGAACTAAGGTCTGCACGCTGGGGTGGGACCTAAATCAACACTGCACATGTCACTTCCAATGCGGAGGACGAAATAAGGAGCCGAATGATGCCACTTTCCAGCACACAAAGGGATTGTTAAATAATTTCTAGATTCAGTGCAGACGCCTGCTGAATTTTCTAAGGTATGCAATCCGCAGCTATAAGTCTCTATCAGGTGCCTCTCTGCAACCGCCCAGTTGACCTGCTGCAACTGAACCTGCTACTGGACCTGCGTGAGCCATCCTGGCCTTTGTTGGAGAGAGTTCATGACCCCAAGACGTGCCTCCCAGGTCCTATTCCCTTGGTATGCCATCAGTGGAGCTCCTACTTGAAGGAGAGGAGTAATCCTCAGGTTTGTGGCTCTTCTCAATGGCGAACAGGTGCGTTTGTGATGCCAATGTGGCGCTCCAGTGAATCAAACTGTTCATGCTACAAGCCCCCACAAGCAATGCAAGATCTGCACTTTGCGCGACAGCAGTGTCAGCCTACCGTGACCGCCAACGAGAATCTTCAGCAATGACCGTCCACGACGCTGAACAGGAGTTTCGCACTATAGCGAAGACCACTCGGCCTGCTATACAGAATAAATTGATGAACATCCATAACCTCTCCCTGCGCCCTCCTCAAGTGCAAAGAACGGAGCTCTTTGCACTTGACTTTAGAAGGTAACTTTTTCAGCTGGACTAACCTGGTCCCTGTGCCCAGCTTCTGCTCTATTGCAGTCGGCCTGAACTTGTGACTTTCACCTGGTCTCACAGGACCACAAAACTATGAATGTTGCTTAGTGCTTTTAGATGTTATACTTACCTGAAATCTTTAAAATTGCAAATCTCTAGTTATACTGATTGAGTTTTTGTTGTTTTAATGTCAAATAATTTCTTACATGTTACTTTATTTGTCTAAATTGGTGTGGGATTTTTCTTGATTTGTGTTTTCACTTTATTACCTTTTAAGTGCTGCATAAATACTTTACACATTGCTTTTAAGTTAAGACTGACTGCCAAGCTACCAGAGGATTAAGCAGAGGTTCATTTAGGGACTTTCTGTGGTCCACCCTGACAAGGATTGTGGCTCCTGCTTGAGTAAGGTTTCACCCCTCTCAACCAAAACTTATCAAAGGCATTACATAGTTGTGCCTGCTAGCACAGCTCATGCCTTTAAGACATAATTGATTCTGGACCAGGCAAAGAAATAAAGCACACTCTTTCACTAGGATGACATAGGATTTCTCGAAGAAAGGGTGGTTAGACCCAATGTTCTGAACTGGAGGTGAGGGTACAGGGGTTTCCTGCGGACTAGTGCCATTACAGAGTCAGGTATCTCCCCACAGAATATTCAATGTTGCTGTTATGGCTAGAAGTGTGAAACAGCAGAAATCTAGAGCTATGCATGTACTTCTCTCAGTGCCGCCAGTGATGAACCAGAGGTTTTCTCAGGGAAATGCCGCAGCCAACTTTTAGGTGATTTTTCTAGTCATTTCAACAATCTTCTAATCTTTCTGCCAGCCACTATTTTCGAATAGGCACCCATGATGATGTGGTGGTCGGTTGTTTTATCTAGTAGAAGAACTACTTTTATTACATAGTGTGTCCTAACATGGCCCACTATGCAACTGCTCCTCAATAATTTCATAGCAGTGGTGCCAGGACATCACCTCTATCTGCTACACCTTTCACCACGAATTCAACCCTCACACATCACTATACATCCTTGACTCATCAAATTCAGCAGAACTCTGGCTGGAACATGCTTCCTTCTTCGTTGCACTCTTTTCCAGCAAACCTAGCACTAAATATTCAGCAGTATGATCCCAACATTTCCCCTCCTCTAAACCCGACCAAAACCCCAAAAATTAGAGATTAGAGACTGAAACATATAGGAATTCTCATTTATACCTTTTAAACCATTTGTGAACTTCAGTTTGTAGAAATACAAGGTGTGTTTGATGCAATCAGAAATTTCTACATTCCAATATTGTATACAATCACCAATTGCTGTGGTTCTGTTGTATTGTTCCAACACATCCAGTCAGTACATACCTTTGAATTCCAAGTCTACTGTGCTTGCTTTAAGAACATAGTCCAAAGGCTGCAGCAGGACACTCAAGGACTGCATATGAATTACCTTTGGACTTGGAAAAAAAAACAATACGGTAACTGCAATTTCTTTTGGTTATTCGGCCTAAATGATCAACTGATTAGTATAACGTATGATATCATGGTATTTTATGATATAAAACATTCACAAATCATAGAAAGTTCACAATCCTGGACTATTCAGTACAAAAGCAGGTTAGGTTTCAAATTAAGTTTTTTATCTAAAAAATACCTCACATTTACATTGCTAAAGCCGAAGAAACAGTTCACATCCACATCTCTGAAGCCAGGGAAACTAGTCGCTGGTAAGGACCCATATGTTGCCCAGCTTTTTTTTAAATAGGATTGAAATCTGAAATCATGCTCAACACTGTCCCAGAAATTACTTCCTGAAATTCATCACTAAAAAACACACCGCTAAATGGAGGGGTCTTGGTAATCATATAAGTGAACAGGATCAAGCAGCCATTTCAGGATTCCTACTTCCAGTGATGAACTTGAAGAGGACTGTACTAGCCGTAAGGTGCGCTTGTGATCTTTTCTATAATCATCCATTAAGCTGAAAACACCATATATTACAAATGACAAAAGGCATACTATACTGCCAATCTTTCCCACCACCCATATAATCATCCTGCTTGTAGCAGTCTGTGATATGAGGCATTTTCACTAGGGCTTAAGGAAGTCGGTTGTTAATCAGCAGTATCACTGGTAGGTACTGTCATTTACCACAGAAATACTTGGGTCTTGGTCTAAAAACAAGTTACCCCCTTAAATTCCCTTGACTATATAGGGCTAATTAGGTCAAGTAGTCCAGGATGCCTCTAGGAGACAGCATATTAAGACACAGTATTACAAACAGATAACCCACAGGTCCATGTCCAATCAAAGATCTAACTTTTAAAAATGAACAAGTCTTTATTTGCTAAAACAACCACCAACCATAAAACAAACCAATAGGCACTAGCACCTTATGGGGCAGAGATACAACAGCAAAGAGCAATTGCACCACAGAGTGATACAATTAGGCCTATCAAACTGTGGCAGCTGGTCATTATATATAAAGACTTTTTCGTTGTGCCTCAGCTGGCCTACATTCATGGTGGAAGAGTCAGTAAGCGTGGGCCCATGCACCCCAAGAATCTGTTAATAACTCTTTTAAGTGAACTGCCTTAAATATTTTAGCTGAACTGGAAGTACATCAACAATAAAATGAGGGTTCGAGAGTTCCAAAGAACTAGTCGAGAATCAAAGTTCAATCGTCCAGTTAAATGCACATAGTTGCTATGCTCTGGTATTGGTAACCCCGATAATTGTTTTTTTAACACATCTTTTAAGTTTCATATGTCGTAACAGGGAAATCACTGTACCGGACAATAGTGGACATAGCCTGACCATGCACACCCTTTCAGGATAAATAAATCAAGGGCCATAAAATCAGGAAGTCCAGAAAAGTATAGAGGGCATCTTTTTCCTTCAGAGGCAACATCGTGCTTGTAACCAGAGTGTACATTTGAACATGCCGCTTCCATTTTTGTTTTCTTCCTTCTCTCCTTTAATATCTTTTCCATATTTCACTCTTTTGCTTCATAGGCAAAATAAAGCAACACTTTTTAACTTGACGCACCTAGTCTAATGGTTTATGTATGTGCTAATGCAGGCCATGACCAGCCGCTGTTACTCCATTAAGACGGAGGTGTGTCGCCTCTCCCACCCACTGCTGCAAGCACAGCAAACGTGAAAAATAAATTGGTAATACAATGATTCTGTTACCACTTTATTGTTTACAGCTCCCAAACGTGCTGAAGTTTATGAAGCACAGTGTGACAATATCCCTACTGCCTCCAGTTCCGCTATTTGAAATGAGCCCTCTGTCGTATCATTACTATGTAATCCTGCTACTTCTGAATGAACTCCCTCATGTTTCATTCAATATGCAGTATAGTCTTTTTCAAATACAGTGGGACAGTGTTACTATACTGTACATCCTATTTTTGTCAGTATAGTTCTCCAAAAGAAGAAAAGCCAGTGAGCCATTCGCCCATAAGAAAGCTGCTCCCTATGCATCACCAAGCCACTCTTCTACCAGTAACTTCCCAAATGTAGGTATTTGTAAATGTATTTGAGCTTCTAAAGCGCACTGCTACCCGTCCGTAGGTTTCCTGGCGCTGTATAACTCTGGGGAACCCGTCCTGGCTTTCCCTGTGGGATGGTCCCTGCTGGGAGTCCCCAAGGTGGAGCCAGGCATCCCCGGAATTGATGGGGCCGTTGTGGAGATTAGGCAAGCTAATGCCCAGAGTTGCCGAGTGGAACCCCTGATTAGAGTAGGCACCGAAGCGAGAATTATCGAGTCCGCTGACGTAAGTCCACGACCCTGCCGCGTCGGGAATTGGTCCCGGGCTGACTTCTGCTCCCGGGTCTGCCGCCTCTAACCAGTGAGCCACACTACTCCAAACGCATCAGCAGCTGTCGCTCTAGCAGCCAGGGACCAGGAAAATTCAGAAATGGTCTAATGTAGAAGAACCCAAGCAGGCCGCTCACTTTAAAGCCACAAATGACCATAGCAGGAGGGTAGCTCTCAGGATGCCTGCCATCTGCGCAGGAGACCAATGAGAATTGACTAACTCTTCCAAAGTTTCCTGGGGATAAATGAAACTCTAGAGGCCAGTAATTTACCTGAAGTAGTAAGAATTAAGTAAATTCTCTTAAGACCATACCAGAATCTACAACACTCATTCGCCTCCTACTAGAACAGATGAATCGAGTTTTGTTAGGTAACATATCAGCGACTTACTACAATTCAGCAGATTTAGATAGTCTGAATGACAAGACCACAAGATCCTAGACTCCCACAATAATATATAAATTAGATCCCAGGCCCACAATTGACATAAAGTTAACATGTTAAAGCTTTAAAGTGCTATCGTACATTTATCACCTATAGTGTTTTTAAAGTTGGGCTCATGCAGTTGAAAACAACTTACTGCAATAACATATTTACCAGCTAGGTAGCCTGAGCACTCCAACAGCCAACGGAGCAGTTTGCAGGGGGCTTAAAGTCCGCATGGCATTCGTCAATAAAGTCCAAAGTGGGCTTGCAGTACTACTGAAGACAGGAGATCTGTAGAGAAAAGAACACTGAATAGCTTAAGAATGTACATTTTCAACAATTAACTAAGCACATGGTTCATTAATAAATGAATGCATAATGTGCAGCCTTATGAATATGTGCACCTTTGAATATTTGTCACTGAAGCACTCAAAGTTACTGTATGGCTATACAGGAATAAATTAACATTAAGCCACAGCGACGCTTCGAGCTTTTTTGGGCTTAAACACAAATAACAGGCAAATAAGGGATAGAAGCACTTGGACAGCATCACTACCTGTCGGGCCTCACAAGGGCTTCTGTTGTTTCACCCATGGAGACAACGTTTTAATAGCAATAGTCGAGGTAATTATGCTGGCCTTTAGTTTCCTTATTACAGAAGGAACTAAAAGCAACAAACAGATTGATATGGCTAAATGATAGACCTTTATCATGAAACAATTACTCTTTCTCTGCCAAATCTGCGTTCCCCTACAGTAAAGGCATCTTTGATTAACTTATAAAATGTCACAGGACTGAACAAACTGTAAAAATAAATTCACAATGTCTATTATAGCCTTATAGCCCACCGTAGAGGGCTATACCGGCTATTAAAGGCCCTCTCCAGTCGGCTTGGGCCTTTAACAAGGGAGAGGGACTTTAATAGACGGTATAGCCCAGCTACGAAGGGCTAGAAGGCTATTGGAACATTCTGCCACTAGAGGGCAGAATATTCCACAAAAAAAACAAAACAAAGCCTTAGGGGAGCGCGAGGGGATTAGAATCCCCTCAGGCTCCCTGAAGCCTTTGTTCACAGCCAAAACTGTGAACAAAGAAACATTGGAATGTTGGGACTCCAGGCTTATACCAGCCATTATAAGCTCAGAGCACTCTATTGTTTTCAATGGAGCTCCCAACATTCCAATGTTCTAATTTAGATTAAAGGGCAGGAGTGACAAACGGAAAAAGCACATTTCTTCACATCGCTGGAACCAAATGAGTGTTCTAACTACAGAAGGAGGGGACATTAATTACCATGTGGTCCACAATCCATGCATGTGTCAACAAGCATATAGCGAAAGAGGATATTCACACAATCCTAAAACATTTCTGTATTTAGATACGGAAATCTGATCCGCCTCAGAAAAACTGGGCTTAACAGCACCACAAGATTGCCAGGACAATGATACTTGTGAATTCCAGAGATCCTCCATAAAAGAGATATTACAAATAATAAAAATCCGTTTGTTTTCAGATTTACTTATTTTCTTAGTGCTCTCAGCAAATTTAAGTCTTGGTCATGACTAATCATTGCATCCCTCAGTTGGTAGGAGTACATCCTGGAAAATGACAATAATAAGAGCCGTGTAGATTTTACCTCTCACTAAAGTATTTCAGTATGAAAGATACTTTTTACTCCATTAAAATACGTCACTTGAGGGTAGTCCAAATTGGCCATAGGAGAATGGAGTGGCGCTCGAATACAGTATTGCAGTTTACTATTTCCCCACCGGTGGTCCTACTTACAGACTTAACATTACGTTCTTCCATTTGAGAATCAACAGAAGCCACCTACAGGCGTTGAATCTCCACATTGGGCGAAGAGCGTTATTGAGGACGCCCCACGCAGAAGGATGGGAGCGTGATCGGAGATGCCCCTTGGTAAAATCCTGATGCATTACACCCACAGCAAGTCATATGCTGGCAGCCAGAATAGATCAATTCTTGATTAAGTTGTATGGGCTGCAGACAGGTGTGTATAGGACTGCTGCGTGGGGTTCCATGAATACCAGGCATCACAGAGGACCATTGAATATGCCAAAGCATTAAGTTTTGCACAAGGGTCAGCCTGCTCGGTCGTGGAACATCTAATGTGTCAGGATCGTGTTAAAATCCCCGCCGATTATGGTCATCCCCAGAGGGAGGGCTGCCACTAAGGATCGGAGTGTGTGCAATGTGGGTGCATAACAGGAAACAAAGTTGTAGTGGGCAGCCTTCAAGCGTATCCCAAAGCCGCGATATCGCCTCTGGGAGTCTGCATATATATAGTGGATACCTTCAGTGGGAAGGGTTTTTGTAAAAGAATCACCACCCCTCTCGAGCATCTAGAGTAGTCCGCATGATCCACACAATCGTACCCAAATCGACCTAGAAAGGGACATCGAGCTCCCAGGAATTGCGTCTCCTGAAAGAAGACCGCCTACGGTCAATACCTCTTAATATATATCAAAACCGCTGACCTTTTAATGTAGTCCAAGAGCCATTTTCGTTCCAGGAGACAACTCTAACCATGCGGATAGGTGTTACAAACATGTATTACATAAATATATTTTGTTTTTATATATGATTTTTAGATGGTGCACAAGCACCCAACCACCCACGCAGTAATATGGCACCTTCCAAGGAACTGAAGCATTGCACTGAACAGTGTAATTAATAGGCACTTAAAAATATTGTATAGTCTAACCAAGATGAAAAGAAGAACAATAACACAGGTGATTTTACAAAATAATGGCATTTTCCTGCCGTTGCCATTGGCTGAGCACCATTCCTTGAAACATCCAGTGAGTGCCCTTACCTTGCCATACTTAGAAGAAGATCTACCAATGCAGATTCAGCATAGACAAGTTTTTCCTCTAGAAGAATCCTTACAGGCTCTGCTATTAGTGACCAAAACAGTTCAATGCACACTTCGTGGCAGCTTCGAAACACTGCAGTCAAGGATTTCAAGGACTGTGTAACCAGAGCTGGAGACTTGGAACTAAGCGAGTTCTCTAGATATGAAATAATCCGTTTCGCACATTCTGGCCAGTCACAAGGATCCATTGCTAAGGGCTGCTGCATGTTTAATTTGACTGATGAGATAAAAACGTGCACAAGAAGCTGATTGGCAGCAGACGCAACAAACAAGCTGGGATCTCCTTGCAAAGTAAAGATTTCCTCCATGGCTCCTGGAAAGTAAAATAGTTCACTTAATACACGTTCCATTTAATGATCATTGTTAATCAAAACTAAATTACAAGTGAAAGCTTTTAATTTTACAATGCATTGCTCATATTCTTCCCGCCAGTTACAAAGATCAGAAGTCTGCAAAGGTCCCTTCACCAATACTTTTATGATCATTAGTAGCCTAAAGAATGAGAACCTTTTTATTTGCCTCCACATCATAATTAAAAAATCATGTATCACATTAAATCCCATATCAGTATTTCATGGCAATGGTGAAAGAGTCAATTCTTCAGTATATGACCTTATCGGAGACAGAACATTATCTATAATGGATATATGATGGAACCATGCATGCCTTTACAATCTGTCCATTACAACGCAAATGCCTTTAGCATACAAACTTTTACTGTGCATGCCTTTACAACACAAATGTAAGAATTTTGGAGGCAAATATAAAGATATATATATAAGATATATATGATATGATATTGGGTCGGTAAGGATATAATATCCTTACTGATCACAACTCCTAAACCACCCTAAACCCTAAAAATACCCTTGCCACCCAAATACCCCTTGCCACCCTAAAAATACCCTTGCTACCCAAATACCCCTAGCCACACTAAACCCCAAAAATACCCTTGCCATCCAAATACCCTCACCCATCCTAACCGTAAAAATATACTTGCCACCCAAATACACCTACCCACCATAAACCCTAAAACTATCCTTGGCATGCAAATAGCCTCACTCACCCGAAACCTTAAAAATACCCTTACCACCCAAATATACTTACCCACCACTAACCCCTGAAATACTCTTGCCACCCAAATACCCCTAGCCACCCTAAACCCTGAAAATACCCTTGCCACCCAAATACCATTACCCATCATAAACCCTGAAAATACCCTTGCCACCCAAAGACAATTACCCACCCTACAAATACCCTTGCCACCCAAATACCCTCACGCACCTTAAACCATAAAAATACCCTTGCCATCCAAATACCCTCACCCAGCTTAAAGCCCAAAAATACCCTTGCCACCCAAATACTCTCACCCACCCTAAACCCCAGAAGTACCCTTGCCACCCAAATACCCTTACCCGTCCTAAACCCTAAAAAGCCCTTGCCACCCAAATACCCTCACCTATCCTAACATTAAAAATATACTTGCCACCCAAATATCCTTACCCAACACTAGACCCTGAAATACCCTTACCACCCAAATACCCTAACCCACCCTAATCCCCAAAAATACCCTTCTCACCCAAATACCCTTACCCACCCTAAAAAGAACTTTGCCACCCAAATACCCTCACCCCACCCGAAACCCCAAAAATATCCTTTCACCCAAATACCCTCACCCACCCTAAACCCTGAAAACGTCCTTCCCCTACAGATATATATTCTGCTAAGTCCTTACACTTTCGTTGTAAAGGCAACGAAAATCAAACGAACAAAAGCAAACTTCTTTAGCCAGCAACTAGACCAAGCAAAAAACCGACCAAAAAAGCTATTTGAACTAATCAAAACTCAATCCAAAGATGAACCACAGCGAGTACATAGTACAACCAGCAGACTCCCATCCTGTGAAGAATTTTCTTCCTTCTTCAACACAAAAACAATCAACATCAAGAAAGATCTCCTCACGGATCTAAACCTATTCTCTAACCCCAGCAGCATAACACCCGCCAAACTAAAAAACAATGCTACCTGGGAATCCTTTGAGACTTACACGGAAGTCTCTATAGGCAAGATCCTAAGTACCCTGAAGCCCTCTAACCACTTCTCGGATCCTCTACCTGCAAACGCCGTAAAGGACCTCAGCCCTTGGCTACTTCAGCTCTGGACCAAAATCATTAACAGTTCTCTTCAACAAGGATCTATCCCAGACTCCCTCAAAGCGGGACAAGTATCACCCATACTTAAGAAAACCACAGCTGACCCTACTGACCTCAACAACTACCGCCCCATCACTAATATCCCCACCTTAGCCAAACTGTTAGAAAAATGTGTCCACCTCCAACTGACTAAACACATCACTCATTTTGACCTCCTCAACCAACACCAATCCGGCTTCTGTGCAGGACACAGCACAGAATCAGCCATGACTCACATTATTGATGGCGCACTCCAAATTCTAGACCAAAACGGCACCTGCCTCCTCATCCTACTTGACCTCTCATCTGCATTTGACACGGTCAAACACGAGAACCTACTCGATCTCTTGAATATCAGAATGGGCATCTCTGGGACAGTACTCAAATGGTTCACCTCCTTCCTTCATAATCGGACCCAGAAATTCAAAATTAATAACGCCATGTCCACACCTGTTCCAGTTACACTTGGTGTCCCGCAAGGTTCCTCCCTATCACCGACTTTGTTCAACCTAGTCATGGAGCCACTCACCGCACTGCTTCATGCCTCTAATGTGCAATTCCACATGTATGCCGATGATACCCAACTCTACTTAAAACTACAATCCCCTGAAGACCTCAAACTTCTCAATTCAACACTTAAAGACACACAATCATGGCTGGCATAGAACCATCTCAAACTTAATGCCCTAAAAACTGAATTCCTCCTAATAGCACCCCCCGCCAAAATCCCCATCGCCCAGGACTGGCTAAAACACCTCACTGCCTTCAACGTCCAACCTATCATTGTGGACTCAGCCAAATCCTTAGGCATCACCCTCGACTCCAATCTCAATATGCAACGACATATTAGCAATGCAACCAAGGGAGCTAATTTCCAAATCAATACTCTGAGAAAGCTGAAACCCTTCCTCCCAGCCAACGACTTTAGAACTGCTGTTCAAGCGCTAGTAATCCCTCGGATTGACTATGGAAATACCGCCCTCTGCGGCCTCCCACTATCAACAACCGCACCATTAAGAGCCTCCATCAATGCTGCAGCTAGGCTCATAACCGGATCAAAAAGACGCTCCCATATCTCTCCAGACTTAAAATCTCTGAATTGGCTACCGCTCGAAGCCAGAATACACCTGAAAATCGCATGCATCACTCACAAAGCCTTACATCACAGCTCGCCCAGCTACATTGCTCAAAAATTGACAATCTCAGGAGGCTCAAGAAGCACAGGCACTCTCCTTTTGAAGCCACAAAAATTCCACAAGAAAAAAACCTACAAACGTTCCTTCTCAGGGATGGCGCCCAGGATCTGGAATGCCCTCCCGCCAGAAACGAGACTCATCTCATCCACTGCCTCCTTCAAAAAAGAAGTCAAAGCTATCCTCACGGCTAAATTCACCTGAACGTTAACTTAGGATTTTCTGTTTGCCGTTTGCCTCCCTCTTGTATTTCAGTGCCTCAATCGACCGCACAATCACACCCTACTACCTGGCATTGTGCGCTCCCTGAACTAATCGCCTACTTATTCCCTTCTTTTTCTTTTGTTGTGTTCTCCTTTCCTATGTATTTACGATTTGCCTTATTTATTTTTCTTTACTGCACTCTCCTTTCATATGTATGTAAAGCGCTCTGATATCTGCAAGGATCTTGTTCGCGCTATACAAAACTTTGAAAATAAATAAAATAAGGCATGCTTGGTGAAGGCATTTACGTTGTAATGGATGCATGGTGAAAGTATAGCGTAGTAACGCCCGCGTTGTAAAAGCTGTTTCCCTTACAACACATACAGAAGGGGGAAAACTAAATAAGTCATTCTGAAATCTATACAACTTTAGATTTTTCCAAACTTCCCCTTCCCAATAGATTCAGTGTCATTACATACTGCTGAGAATCTACCTGGAATAAGCAGGTTAAAAAAATGATGCGAAAAAAAGGTGCTAATACATTTTAAACTATGAGATGCTTCGTGAAATTGCATCACAAGATTTGTTTTAATGTCCTTGGGCGGGGGGGGGGGTACCCAGAACCACTGAAGAGGGCACCGGTTGCCTGGCACACCAAAGATGTATTTGTAATATTTTCTAAGTGCACCATAAAAATCTTAGATTATATATCCAATCAATGTAAAAATTGAGCTGTAAAGGCACAATTTCTTAAAACTGTTCTCAGTGGGAGAATGCTCAGAAAATCAAAGAGTAAGACAGGCTTACTTGCTTTGCTCTTTTGTTAGTCTAAAGTTGACCAGCCAATAATGTATAACTAAAGAGCAAAAGAAAAGGTAAACAGAGGAGTTGTATGCATTGAACCTAGGGCTAACTTCAGAGTGTGCCTATGTGTATATATATTCACTTAAAAAACAAAGGTTGAAGGGACGCTATAATTGAGAAATAGAATTTAAAAAACGTAGAAATTCACTGAAAAATCAAAGGTTACAGGAACATTATAGTTAGGAAATAGAATTAAAAACAGGGATGTTATAGTAAGGCTCAGATTTTTTTCATACAAAACCAGTGAAATTCAGCAGTTATAGTTACCAGAGATGATTATAACTTACACCCCTGCAATGCACTGCTTCTGACCTACATAGTGTATATTGAAAAGGTGCTTTCGTTTTTATGGGGGATTTGTTGGTCTGATGGTTACATGAGGAGATTAGGTCAAGCATCGGGTAGAGAGGATGGTGGAGGTCTCCACCTAATGAAATGTCAGAATCATTAGGTAGGGTCAATATTCTTTTGTTGAAGTCTTTCTAGAAGGTTAGGTCATCTCCAGTAGGGGCATATAGTTCGATAAAATAAAAGGTATGATTTCAGGCTTTAGCTTTGGAAATTGGCAATCTGTCATTTTTATTGGAGGTAGATTTGATAACTGATACATTCACTATTTTGATGATAAAAGTGATGAGTTCATTATTTCTTCGCAGGAGAGCAGAGTTTCTTGTAGGAGAATGACATGTTTTATTACTTATAGTGGTATCTCCTTTTTATTACGTATTGCCGTGTTCTAGAAGTTTCCTCCTTTTGATGGGATGGTTTAGGTTATTAGTATGTAGTGAGGGAATTTTTAGAGGATTACAGGACACTGATTTGGTTTAAGGTTAGTGAATGGAGTTGGGTGTCTCTTTTGTTCAGAGTGGGCGTCTCAGGTGTTCCTACAGGGTGAGTTTAGAGTGTGTGTCTCTGACTCCAAGGTGTAGTGGAGCCCATCAACCCCACCTAAAGGAGGTTATGAGTGGTTGGTGAGATTAGGGTAGTGGAAATGGGGAAAGGGGAGGGATGAGAGATGAAAGGATAGAAAGAGAAATAGAAACATTAGAATGTAACCATCATATAATCTTACACATGAATATAAAACTAATGCCAAAGCAAAATCTTCAACCACTCTCCCAATTCCCTCTTTAAGGCAACTGGAAACAGGGGCGATCTCAGGAAAGCCAACCTGTGAAGCTCACAGCTAACTAAGATTAAGTAAATGAACACAAGCAGTTTCTAGTTTTTATCTGTAAACCAAAACGTTGAACTCTAAGTTCGCCCATGACACTTTTAGTAAACAATAAGTGGGTGTGATGATTC
Organism: Lissotriton helveticus; assembly: GCF_964261635.1. Lineage (NCBI taxonomy): Eukaryota > Metazoa > Chordata > Amphibia > Caudata > Salamandridae > Lissotriton > Lissotriton helveticus. Next base: position 157,285,888 of record NC_136071.1, on the reverse strand, counting down.
TCTACCTTGGGTGTTGAAGTTACTTTAGTGTAGTAATTATTTGTAGAGTGTATCTTCATGATAGGAGGTCAGAGTAAAGGTAAATATTGTAAGGCAAGTCATAGGGTAGGGGTAGTATATGTACTTACCCCGCAGGCGGGGTCAAACCTTACTAGACTTATAATGATCTGATGTTTATTCATTTTTAATTTCTGGTGTAATTAATCTTTTTTTTACAAGTTCCAATAGAGAGGAGTAGCAATGAGAAGAAGAGAATGATTTGAGGTGTTAATCATCTATGAGTTTTTTATTACCCAACAATTTCGAATCAATGGTTAGTATTTGTTTAGGTGTGGCATCAGGTCATGTTAATGTTGTTATTAATAGGCCAGGGTTCTGTGAGGTCATCGGCCTAGTATCTGTACATTAAACTGCTAATATTCAGATTTTAGATTAGAGGGCCATTTACATCTGTTAAAGATCTTTAATATAGGCGTTATGCATTATTTTCATTAAGGATGGTCCAATGAAAGAGTATGTGAAATTCACTGAATTTAGGTGTTCTCTCTGCAATGCTAGAAAACTTTTCCTACAGGTGACTGTTGCTTTTGCATAGTCTTATGAGATGCCAATCTTTGATCAGTTTCTTTTTACTGTCTTCATTATCCTCATAAGATTCAAAATAGTCTGAGTGTTGGAAATGAAGAAGTCTGAAACTCATTGATCTGGACTATCTGGAATGTGATAGTGGTCTCGTGGGGACTCTATGCCCTATTGATCTCAAAGTCTTCCTCACAATTGATATACAGGATTCTTGGTATTAATGATTACAGGAATTGAACACAATGGGTAGAGTCTTTTTCGGAATTTTCCAGTAAACCAAAGATTCTCAGGTTGCCTCTCCTGTTTCTGTCTTCAAGTTCATTTACTTCTGTTTCCAGAGTATCCACTTTTTTTTAAAGCCTGTGTGTTTCTGGTTTTCTTAAGTGTGGCTTCAGCTCTGCTGATTCAGATTTTGCCTTCTTCCATCCTAATCGATAGAGCTTTCATGTAATTTTTCAATCCTGTCATGTCCACTTGTAGGAGGTGTTGTTTTTGGTGCTTTGGGCTAACCCAAATAGTGAGTTAAAATGAAGACATCAGAGAACATGAAAACATTTAAGTCTATGGCTATATGGACATCTTGGAACAGCATCAAGCTGTTCGCTCTTGGGGGGTGGGACAGGGCATGATCTATTCAACAATCTCCTTCATCTTAATTCCTTTTTTCTTCTTCAGGTTCTGTTGGCTCAGTCATTGGAGAGTCTGACATCTGGAGGATCTGACACTTGGTAGGGTGGTCACACAAGTGTGAGGTTCTCTGCAGGGTGGCCCTCAAAAGGTGCAGCTCACAAGACATGACAACAAAAGCAATGTATAATCACAGACCTCAAGTTCTCAAGGGTTACAGGCTTACAAAAGCAAGCTGCTGCATCATAACTCCGTGGCATCCTATTCTATATGGGCCCACTACCTGAGCTGGGCCGTGCTTCTACATTTCCACCCTATGAAATGAAATGAAAAGGGGTTTTATAAAGCGCGACTGCTGCCCTCAGGCGTCCAAGCGCTAGGAAGAAGAGTAGTGCATCATGGAAATGGCAGCTTAGGATTAACTTTGTTTAGTAAAAAGAAAATTTTAAGCTGCTTAAGGAAAGATAACAAATTAGGATTGGATCTTAAGTGTAGGGGGAGCGGGTTCCATAGTTTGGTGGCATTAAAGGTAAAGGACCTACCACCAGCTCTGGATCTCATAATCCGAGGAGCTACAGCCAAAACCGCATTGGCAGAGCGAAGTTGTTTGCTGGGGTGGTAGGGGGAGAGCAAAAGATGATTTATCTTAGGGCCAGATTTCCAGAAGGCTTGGTGAGAGATGCACATGGCTTTAAATTTGACTCTCTCCCTGACCGGGAGCCAGTGCAAAGTTCTCATCCCAGCTTCTACAGGCGCTCTTCGTGGGAGCTGGAGCAGCGTGCGTGCCGCACAATTCTGGGTCTGCTGGAGTTTTTGCAGGACGTACTCCGGTGCCCCTAAATAAAGGGCATTGCTAAAGTCCAATCGCGATTGTATTAAGCCTTGTACTGCAACCTGCTTGGCTTCAAAGGGTAGGAGCGGAAGAATTTTCTTTAGCATCCTAATGATTCCAAAGCAGGTCGCGGATGTCTTGGTTGCTTGGGTATTCAAAGTTAAGGATTTATCCAACCAAACCCCAAGGCTTTTTATGTTGTCTTTCGGGATGGGCGGTGTGCCTAGGCTGGTGGGCCATAAGAGGTCGATGGTAGACAGAGCTGGCGGACCGAGCAACATAAGCTCGGTTTTGTCCCCGTTAAGCTTAAGGGACGAAGCTGTCATCCAGTTTTTAACCTCTTCCATGCAGGTCGTCAAGTTGGTCTGAGCTGTTCACAGTTCTTTTGTGCAAGGGAGACCACCAGCTGAGTGTCATTGGCATATGTAATGATCTTGATACCATATGGGTGGACAATCTCAGCCAGCGGTCTCATGTACACATTGAACAGCGCAGGGCTCAATGACGATCCTTGCGGGACCCCACAGCTCAGCGGTTTGCTTGAGGAGAAAGAGTCACCATCAAAGACTTGGAAGTAAGTACCTTTACTGGCCTCACAGATCATAAACAGAAGTAATTATAGACTGAATGCATAACCTCTAGAGAACTTCAAGATCTAGAACTATAACTAATGGCCTTTTCGGGATTGACAACCATTCCGACGTCAAAGACTTTCTTGAGGACATTCACTGTGTGACATGGACCTCTTTAGGAATGAGTTATTGATGTATTGGGTGTATCCCACCATTGAGATGCCAAATGAACTGGGCAGAAGCAATCGCCTCCATGGCACCTTTGCTGCACTGGCCCATGTTTTTGGTGTAGGCAGAACCTGGCTACAGGAAACCTACCCAGTCATTGCTTGGTGTCCATCCCAGCAAAAGATATTAACATTTCTTAATCATTTTCTTTATTACTTATCAAGAAAACAACCTTTTTTCACAAACAAAAAAATTCCAAAGACAGGAGAAACAGTAGTGGAACAAATTAAATTCCAACTTTGCCCTGTTTTAGTTACATGTTTGACAATAGAAGAGGTTTTCAACTAGTATATCATGAAGGAAAAACGGAGCAAAATCTAAGGCCTATCTAACCAAAACATGTAAATGTTGAAACAGCATACAATTACTGCAATAATAGAATGGATGATTGCAAATGGAATTCGACTAACAGCTGAAGGACAGAGACCTGTGCTCATGGGTGAGTCTCAAAGGATTGGATAAAAAGGATCTGTACCAAGCTCTGTGTGTGTGGCATTCAGGCCCGGTTCTAGCGGGTGGGCCGGGTGGGCCAGGCCCACCCAAACATGAGCCTGGCCCACCCAAACAGGATCCGTGGCCTTCGCAGTGAGTGCTTGAAGGCAGGCGAGCAATGCCTGTGGGATCTAAGTGCTTCAACCCTCCCCCGTCGTGTGTGTCAGCCCGGGCGGAGGGGCTCACACACACAGACAGTTTAGAGATTATCGCGGCCGCACCCGAGTACTTCACAGGTTTTTATAAGACCATTAACATGTTAAAGAGGCTTTGTTTATTTTTTCACCCCTTCATCTGCATGGCGCGAGGCAACAAATCTTTTCTTTGACAAGGGTAACCTTTGGTAACCTTTGCCTACTGTCCTGCTGCATTGATATTTCTTTTTCTAGGCAGCTCAGGAGAAAAGAAGTTTGTTTATTACTATTCACCTTTCCTAACCCCTGCAGGGGCTTATCACATAAGGCTGTGACACAAAGTTTGACTAATGGAGTAGGTAAGATAATGTGTTACTATATTTTTTTCTTTTTCAAATCTGCACAGGCCTTCTGTGTGCTTCATTTAAACAGTTTTTTATCATTATCATGGCCGATGCAGGACAACAATAGGAATACAAAATGCCCAGATAACACTGGTGATTAATAATGCTGCTGTAGAGCAATAATTTGTCTGTTAGTAGTTTTCAAATGCAGAGGAACTGTATTTTATGTGGATAGCTCCAGGGCTTTAAGTAGGATGAAAAAACGGGGGGGGCGGGGTGTCTCTCAAAAGGGCGTGGCCAATGTAATTGAGGACATGGCATAAAAACAGTACTGTTACAAATCTGTGTTTAGCAGTGTGCGGCCCAACTTGTATTTTGCTGTTTCTGTCATTGCATCTAGGTATTTAATACAACCAGTAACATCATACCTACAAGTCAGGACTATTGGCTTTGTCAATGGTTGTTAGGTGCATAAGATAAATAACAGCAACTAAGGCTTGTATATAATATTGCAAAAGCTTCAATTTAAAGCACTAGTGACATCACAACAATGTTGCTGCTCCTGAGTTCCAAAAAGAGAAGGGAAATGCAGAGAGAAAATGACTCTCTTTAAAGGATTTCCCTTCGCCCTACAACGCTCACCTGGCATGACGTCATGCCGTAACTTTCCACTTGTGAGTAATGTGAGCAGGGTACACCGATGTGCCTGCTGTCTAAAAAACGGGTCTCTATTGGGCTCTGTTTTGTGCCCTGGCATTTTTTTCCGGAATGCAGTGACAGCAGACTGCTGTCATTGTAGTTCGGAAAAAAACAGACTACCTGTAACTAGCGCACAAAACAGAGCCCAATAGAGACCCGTTTCGAGGCTCCCTTAAAAAAACTGCGGGTGCTCAGACCCAGTGAGACCCGGCCCACTTAAAGCCCTGGATAGCTCAGTGGGTTACTGCCTTTATGACAGAGATCCTTGTGTTACTTGCAGTTCAGAAGTTACAATCCTAACATAGGATAGTAACCAATGAACTTTCATCAAAGAGCTGCATACAAACATGAATGGTATAGTTAGAACTTCCCTTTTTTGGTTTTGTGATATGGTTAGAACTTCTCCAGTCTTTCATTATTCTAATGTTGCTAAAATGAGTATGTTTGGGCAGATATACATTTTTATCAGTAAATCTGACCCCATGGAATACTCTTTAAATCCTAAGGTTGTGTTTCCCCAGACCAAACCCTCTTACAATATCCCGCCCACCAGTATGGATGACATGTGATTCATACACCTTGTAATCCTCATTGACTTATGTGACATTCCCTATAGACTGATTTACATACTTGTTTGATTCATTGTCTCTGTATAATGTGTGCGTTGGGTAAAGTACTGACACACACTACACTGATATGAGTAGCGCTATGCAACAAATGAAATGCATATGAGAGAGGGGCTACGTAAAGATAATGGGCACAGTTGGAGGGTGGCAGTGAGGGAATCCGAGGAGGAGGCAGTGAGAGGGGCTATGGAGCGATGAGGGGCACTGGTGGAGGGTGGCAGTGAGGGAATCCGAGGAAGAGGCCATGGGGTGGAGGGGGGAGTTAGGGAGAGATGAGGGGCACTGGTGGAGGGTGGCATTGAGGGAATCCGAGGAGGAGGTCAATAGGGGGAGGGGCTATGGGGAGAAGAGGGGCACTTCTGGCGTGTGGTTTTGAGGAAGTCCGAGGAGGAGGTCAATAGAGGGGGCCATTGGGAGATGAGGGGCACTGTTGGAAGGTGGGAGTACAGGTATTTATGGGGAAAGAGGTTATTGGTGCGGCTCCAAAAAAGACTTTGGTATCAGCTAACCCTGGGCGTAGTTCGCGTAGTAGCGCTACGCGAAGTGCACTTCGCACTACGCGAACTTCACGTAGCACTACACAAGCTGCGTAGTAGCATGTTCGCACTGTGCAAGATGCGTTTTCAATGATTGCACAGTGCGGACAAGCATCCGGCACTGTGCAAGCATTGAAAACGGCATCTTGCACAGTGCGAGCTGTAGTTTTCTGCTGGTCGAGTAGATTATTACTCGAGCGGCAGCTTTCTCAACGCGAACAGGTAGTTTCTCATTGAGAGTGGTCGCGAGCATGCGCAACCACTCACAATGAGAAACCTGACCTCCTCGCGTTGAGAATCTCGCCGGGATGTCACTTTGCTTGCTCGCGGTCGCGAACATAAACGTTCAGGACTGCGAACAAGCAAAAAATGACCGCTGCACTACGCTACGCTGCACTACGTATGTTCGCACTGTGCTACGTGCAGCTCGCATAGTGCGAAGTTGCGAAAACTTCGCAAACTCCGCGAGCGTAGCGTAGTACTTCGCCCAGGGTTAGTATCAGCGCTGAAGCCGGCCTTTCTGGTTTTGTTTATTTAATTAGCAGTCGGGTCATAAGGCCTACTGTGGAACATACTTTAAAGTGTGTGCTAATTATATTTACTGCTGTATTCAATGTTTAAATTTTTTTTTTTCACAACAATTTTATTGATAAAGATGAGCATATGAAATAGAGTGGTACCCCACAGTCAGGATGGTACCACCAACATACCGATACAATCATGAAATAGGACTGAGTGTCCAATCGAGGAACCAGTGTAACTCAAGGATTCAAAGAAACATTTTCCCCTTCTTTATCTTTTCGGTTACTTACTCACCCAACTCCCAGAACCCTCCCTGGAACCCACCCTAACCCCATGCATGTGTGTACGTACTGCGCCAATGCAAAGTCCTGATGTGGCAATTGCGTGTGTTTCAATGTTTAAATTTTGAAGGTGATTTTACTAATGTTTTTACCGGGAACAATGAAAGTGGAGCCCGATGGTGCCTGATATGGGGCTGGGGCCCAAGGTCATCTGTGAGACAATGTTCACTAGAGAGGAGTAGTGGATAATCAAGCCTGTAAGGGAGTGCGTTGCAGAGTCCGTGGTCAGGTGGAGGTAGTAATAAAGAGGTATTCTCCCTGAAGGCTCGCACAGAGGGAGCCCAAGCAGTGTCACTTGCCTGATACTCCCACCTCAGAAACCTCCTCTTCCCATCTAAGGGACATTACATGGAAAAAACATTTTTTGAGAGTGGTCACATTTAGAAGGAGATTTGGGAGGGATTGCATTTTACTTGGCCTTGTAAGACTAAAGAAGAGATAAAGGAGGGCCCTGAAGCAGGCCTGCCTATACATATATGCGACAAATCAAGCCCGCAGTGGCCCACCCAAATGCACCCTTGGCCCACCCAAATAAAAATTCCTGGAACCGGGCCTGGTGGCATTCGAGATTGAGAAGAACCCCAGGTTCCCATAATGTGACAGTGCAGTTTTCCCTCTAAGAGATAAGCTGTACGCAAATGGCAACAGTTATTTGCATATTTATTAAAGGAGGGAGAAAATAAAAAGGGTGTTGGAAAGCAATGGGGCTCTATACATAAATGCATTTTTATTGTCTAGTGGGTTTTTTGTCTGATGTGTACATTTCTTTTTATATAAAATTACAAATAACATTTCAACTTCAAATATGCATTTTTTATTCTTACTACTTATAAAATAAAATGCAAGACATTGTCAAACATGTTAGGATTTAAGAATTACCCACCTTTAGAAATTGGAAAAGTGTGTTTGGTTTTAGCGTGGGTCCTCTTGTCATCTAAGGCACTGAACAAAGTTATAGCCTGCCCCTCCTTCTGAGAAGAATGTTTTTCTTTTATCTTTTTAGAGGTTCTGTAAGGCTTTTTAAAATGCTTAGATAATCTCAGTTGAACCTTTCTGCGCACCAGGCAAACTATGCTTTCAGTACTTTTTTATCTAAATATCATTGAAATCTTAATATATTATACAATTTAACTGGCCCATTAGTAAACTTAGAGATTATTGGGAGGCAGGTGACTGTGAATAGGAATTAGGACTGCACTGAGAAAATTAGAAGTGCGGCTGTACTTGCCTTACCACCGATTCTGACTGAGCCCAATCTGCCTCCTCACCCAACTCTGCAAGATTACATTTCCAATCTCCTTCTGCCTTTAATTTTACTTAAAAAACTATATCTTCATCTGTTGTCCCTCAGAGGTTTTTTCTGTCAAAAGTCATGTTACAGTTCCATGTTCAGAGTTTAGCTAGCATTGTTCATTTACTTGGCTTCCAGTTCACACCAATGACACTGATATTTATACTGCCTGAATCAATATCTTGTTTCTGATACTGTACACCGGCAATCATTACACAAACAAATAATAATTTGCTTTTCATACCAAGCGGTCTTATTGGTCACTAGAAGCCTATAACCTCTAGGACCTCATAGTCTGATATGGTGCCATAGGGCATGCTCTCTTTCTGGTTCCCTCTATGTGGTATCTTGGACCCAAATTAGATGAAAGACTGAAGTTATAACTTAAAAAACATTTGGCTGCCCTGTCATCTTTCTTAAATCGGACAGCCTTTCAACCATTGTGATTTCAAGTCATGATCACAAACACATTTTCTTTAGCCCAACTTGACTGTAGGAAGACCTTTTATTTGCTTTTACAATCCATTCTGGTGAAGAAACTCTGAAATGCAACTGTCAGACTGGGGCGTGGGCAGAGGAAATAGATTGTATTCTAGCTCCTAGCACAAACTACACTGGTTCGCATCTGCTAGCTGATACATTTGAAATTACTTTGCTCTTCCGATATGTTTTTTTACAAAACCTCTGTAGAGGCCCAGCAACAGCTAGGTCTGAGAACCGGGAGCTCACCTCCTGTCCCTAGGGTTTCAAATCAGGTTATACATCAATAACATTATTACTCATCAATTCAACATGAATATTTATGTCAACTCAATTTAGGCCAATTTATTGACTTGGTTAATCTTCGTGATTTTGGTTATATACATAACATATCAACAAAAACAAAACAGTTTGCATACAAGAATTATATATAATGTAATCCTCAGACTATTCGCATTCACAAAAAGCGTAACAAACATAATTTCAACATTTCCCAATGCATTTCGGGTCGAGTCGACCCTTCTTCAGGGGAATTGTACTTGTGAAGATAAATTTTGTGTGAATTTCATGCACATCAATCCGATGGTAGGCACTGCAAAATCAATAGAAAGGGTTGATTCCCTTATAAACACACATAAGCTTTGTACAAATACAGAATAGCTCTAGAATTAACAATCTCTCCCAAGGCAGAACCATGAGAATGTGAGTGAGCTCAAAACCAAATCTCTAACGATAGAAGAGAAAAAAATAGGTGTGAAAGGGCCCCCAGCCCACAAACTCCGTAATCATAATCACTAGGTGTGCCATGCAATACACGTAATTGTAGATAAAAAGTGCAATTGAAGATAGAATTCATGCCATCAATAACCTCCGTAATCATAATCACTAGGTGTGCCATGCAATACACGTATTCATAGATCAAAAGTGCAATTGAAAATAGAATTCATACCAACAATAACCTCACCCTGGTGGTAAAATGTCAACCGTGCTCATGAAGAGTGCTACGAAGAATATATTATACCTTTCACTGACCGCAAAAGGATCCCTCTAAAGTATCATGGATATGTGCAACTCAGAACCATCTACTCTATGGTCGAGTATTTGAACCGGATATGTAAAGGGCCGTATGCTCTCCAACCGCTGTAAAAGCGAAAATGTTTGACAAACACCAAGTTGACTACTTTAGTACTAATTCACGTCAACAAGATTTCACTCGAGTCATACTTAAATATTCTCACCGCAAGTGTCTTCCCGGTCAGGATACCCAAATGCTCTCTCACTCCGTTCTGACAAGGTCCGCTGGCAAGCGAGTCTATTTCAGGAACAGGAATAGACTAATTAAAAGCCGATACTACAACAATGCGGTGCGTTTTAGGAAGACGCCATTAACCACCACGCGCCTACCTTCTTGCTCTAACGGTACACTGCCACTGACTCCTAGTGTACTTCCGGTGTAAACATCCGGTTTGAGCTAACATGCCTTAAATGACGGAACGCAACGTGGGCCAACTCAACGTAAAAAAACTCAGTGTTAAGCCGCGAACGCTGAACCTCCATAGACATAAACGATTCACTATGTGTAAAATGCCAATTCTAATACGTGGTGAGTGCATAAACCGCATGAGGTGCAAAATACTCGGGTCATGCGTGTAATGTCAGTGCTTGTGCAAAAAAATAATTAAAAGAAATAACGTAATAGATAAAACAGAAATCACCAAATCATAAAACATATAATGAACCACAGGAAAGTTTAAAGAAAGACGTAAGCACGTAGAGAACAATCACATCAAAAAGTAGCACCCTTAATACAAGTGAGATATACCTATTGTCAACTGTGTGGGAGACAGAATTAAAAATGGGATGGATTGTCAATCCTGTACAATACTCATTCAGAGAGCATCTTCTAAACATGTTACACCCTAAGCAGATTTTTATGTTTATAAAAAACATGCCATCTCATATTGGTCATTAAGCCCACCTGGTGTCAATGTTCCTAGCCTTTTTATCCAACTTGTCTCTCTTCGTGCCAAGGCTATGTTGTGATCTACTCCCTTGTGTTTCTCAACCACTTCTAAGATGGTAAATCTCAGTTGCGGTATTGTGTGACTGGTGTTATTCCAGTGTGTAGCTAAGCAAGATGTTGATGACTTATTCCGTATGGTACTCTTATGCTCTATGATCCGAGTTTTAATTTTGCGCGAAGTTCTTCCCACATAGGTGAGTCCACATGGACATTGTATTGCATAAATCACTCCGGTTGTATTGCAATCTCCGCTGTGTTTCAACTGAATTGATTTGCCCGTGTGGGGATGCTTAAAGTCTTTACTGATAATCGTATTATTGCATTGTCCACAATTAAAGCATTTCCTCATGCCTTTATATTGTACTTGTGGTTGAGGGTGAGGGTTCTTCAAAATTTCTCGGATGTTTTTAGCTCTGGTATGTGCTATAATTGGAAGAGTCTTGAATAAATTTGCAAAGTCCGGTTCATTCGCTATCATCTCCCATCGCTTTCTGATGATATGTTTTATCCTTAGCGATTGTGTCGAATGTTTCATAACAAAAACTATTCGGTCATTCGTGGCATTCTCCCTTTTTTTTAATAAATAATCTCTGTTCATTGTTGAGACTTTTTCCTTTGCTTTTTCCAATATGCCAGTCGGGTAGCCTCGGGCTATGTACTTTTCAATTTGTTCTTCCATCATCATTTTGCAGTTAGTGTCATCTGAGGATATTCTTTTAATCCTTATCAGTTGTGAGGTAGGTAAATGGTCTTTTAAACTTTTCGGATGAGCACTTGTGTAATGTAGGGCGTTGTTTACATCCGTAGGTTTCCGGTAGACTCTAGTCTGAATCCCTTCCGATGTCTTCTGTATTTCAATGTCCAAAAATTGTATACGTTGTTCCTGGATGTTAGAAGTGAGCTTAATTCTTGGGTTACACTCATTGAGTTCTCTAATTAGTTCATCCAATTGGGTCCTGGTGCCACTCCATATTATCAAAATATCATCAATGAACCGTAAAAAAAGAATCAAATTTGCTGTCCATCTGTTGTCAGATAAAATGTACTGTTGCTCAAAGTAAGCCATAAACGTATTGGCGTATGCAGGCGCCCCTGAGAAACCCATTGACGTGCCAGTCTTTTGCAAAAAATATTTGGATTTCCAAGAAAAATAACTGTGATATAAAGAAAAATGTAGGAGTTCTAACAAAAAAATCCCAAGTGTCTGATCCACATCCGATTGTAATAGTCTCCACTCTATGGCTTCCAAGCCCTCAGTGTGTACAATGGAAGTATAAAGTGCCACCACATCAATGGTGCACAGCAATGTGGTGTCTTCAATCAAATGATTTACTGCCTGTAACTTCAATAAGCAGTCTGTCGTGTCTTTGAGGTAAGTATCCCAAGATTGGACCAACGGTTGTAAATAGTGGTCTATAAAACGGCCTACTGGTTCATGTATAGAACCACATCCTGCCACGATGGGTCTAAATGGTGGATCTGTGACATTCTTATGTATTTTTGGGAGCATATATATATGCGGTACCTGTGGTGTGTTCGTTCTTAGATATTTGCCAGTATTGCTATCAATGATCCCAGACTCCTCTGCCTGGGTGATAATTCTCTCCAAAATCAGGCCGAATTCTTGGGTTGGATCTTGTTCCATCTGTATGTATGTCTCGGGGTCCAAGACATGTTCATCCACTTTGCGGTCATAAAAGGTTGTGTCCATCATCACCAATGCTCCGCCCTTGTCCGCTGGCTGGAATGTAATGGACTTATCCTGTTTTAATTCATTAAGAATTCTCTTTTGTTTAGTGGTCATGTTTTGTTTCTTGGGGGTAACATAATGAATTGCCTCCAGGTCCTTTTTTACCAGAGTCTCAAAGTTATCCAAAATTTTATGGGAGATCGGAGACATGAATTTGCTTTAAACTTTCCTGTGGTTCATTATATGTTTTATGATTTGGTGATTTCTGTTTTATCTATTACGTTATTTCTTTTAATTATTTTTTTGCACAAGCACTGACATTACACGCATGACCCGAGTATTTTGCACCTCATGCGGTTTATGCACTCACCACGTATTAGAATTGGCATTTTACACATAGTGAATCGTTTATGTCTATGGAGGTTCAGCGTTCGCGGCTTAACACTGAGTTTTTTTACGTTGAGTTGGCCCACGTTGCGTTCCGTCATTTAAGGCATGTTAGCTCAAACCGGATGTTTACACCGGAAGTACACTAGGAGTCAGTGGCAGTGTACCGTTAGAGCAAGAAGGTAGGCGCGTGGTGGTTAATGGCGTCTTCCTAAAACGCACCGCATTGTTGTAGTATCGGCTTTTAATTAGTCTATTCCTGTTCCTGAAATAGACTCGCTTGCCAGCGGACCTTGTCAGAACGGAGTGAGAGAGCATTTGGGTATCCTGACCGGGAAGACACTTGCGGTGAGAATATTTAAGTATGATTCGAGTGAAATCGTGTTGACGTGAATTAGTACTAAAGTAGTCAACTTGGTGTTTGTCAAACATTTTCGCTTTTACAGCGGTTGGAGAGCATACGGCCCTTTACATATCCGGTTCAAATACTCGACCATAGAGTAGATGGTTCTGAGTTGCACATATCCATGATACTTTAGAGGGATCCTTTTGCGGTCAGTGAAAGGTATAATATATTCTTCGTAGCACTCTTCATGAGCACGGTTGACATTTTACCACCAGGGTGAGGTTATTGTTGGTATGAATTCTATTTTCAATTGCACTTTTGATCTATGAATACGTGTATTGCATGGCACACCTAGTGATTATGATTACGGAGGTTATTGATGGCATGAATTCTATCTTCAATTGCACTTTTTATCTACAATTACGTGTATTGCATGGCACACCTAGTGATTATGATTACGGAGTTTTTGGGCTGGGGGCCCTTTCACACCTATTTTTTTCTCTTCTATCGTTAGAGATTTGGTTTTGAGCTCACTCACATTCTCATGGTTCTGCCTTGGGAGAGATTGTTAATTCTAGAGCTATTCTGTATTTGTACAAAGCTTATGTGTGTTTATAAGGGAATCAACCCTTTCTATTGATTTTGCAGTGCCTACCATCGGATTGATGTGCATGAAATTCACACAAAATTTATCTTCACAAGTACAATTCCCCTGAAGAAGGGTCGACTCGACCCGAAATGCATTGGGAAATGTTGAAATTATGTTTGTTACGCTTTTTGTGAATGCGAATAGTCTGAGGATTACATTATATATAATTCTTGTATGCAAACTGTTTTGTTTTTGTTGATATGTTATGTATATAACCAAAATCACGAAGATTAACCAAGTCAATAAATTGGCCTAAATTGAGTTGACATAAATATTCATGTTGAATTGATGAGTAATAATGTTATTGATGTATAACCTGATTTGAAACCCTAGGGACAGGAGGTGAGCTCCCGGTTCTCAGACCTAGCTGTTGCTGGGCCTCTACAGAGCATTTAAGTAACCAGTTGTGGGCTCAACTGACCACTGGGTAGCTCCCAATAAAAACCATTTAGTTTCCAGTACAATCCATAAAGTTTGGACTAGTAGGAGGTGTGCAGCATAGATCCTCACATTGCAGTTTTTACAAAACCTAACATCACTTTTTTCAGGGGGAAAACAATACCATATTTACAATTCCAGCCTCTTTAATCTGAAACGCTTGCTCATGTGATTGTTACCAGGCTTAGGTAACATGGCACCTAGGAGAGAAGACTTTTGCAATTTAAGATAGTAATCAAAACTATGCAGATTAAGCTTCAATAAGGCTAAATGATCAATATTTTTCAATTCTATAGAACCACAAAGAAAGTCCAGTATACATGTGCTTTAAGAATTCCCAGCACAGTTCAATATGTATGCAAATTACAGTGTTATATTGAGAGGAACAAGACGCCAGGTGGGGTTTCCACGATGTACCATCGACAGAAGCATTAATACCCAGCATGGCAGCAGAAAATACACTGATTTCACGTGTATTGCTAGCTAGACACAAAGCGAGACATTTGAAAATAAAGTAATATTCTTTTATTTAAAGCACCTATAATGTTGCTGCAAAAGTAATCCTTAATATGCCGATTTCTCATATACTTATCTGAAACTGAAAAAAAACTTCAAACAGTTCATAATGCACTAGAAGTGTCTAGCATTATCTGCCCATGTGCTGTGCTGTTTTCTTGTGCAGATACAATGTAGATGTTCATAGAAAATGCTTATGAATCACGAATTATATAGCCTTTTCACTTTTTCATGAAAAAGTCAAATAACCGATGACATTCGTGACAAATTGAAACAATGAGTTCATAGTGCTTACCATAACATTCTAGGCTAATAAAGAATGAAGAGCCACAGGTGTTTAGGGGCGAGGGATCGTAAAAAAGTGGCAGTCCAAGATATCAAAGAAGAGATGCATAATACTCACCAGAGTCACACAGGAACTTTAGAGCTTGTGTGTGCTGTGCCAGGCTATGAACACCTCGAATCCAACCACTACGCACAGTTGCATCTTCCCATGAATCACTTGCGAAAAGTGTTGGACCAAAAAGATTTAACATAACTTCCCCTTCCTATTGTACGGGAAACATTAAAAATAATGTCAGTTAATGCAGGTAAAACAGGAAACACATCAGATAAATTATTGTCCAAGAGACTATATGATGGAGACACTGGATTACCTGGTTTATGAACATATCACTCAGCACTACAAATGGTAGTGGTGAATGAGTTGGGATTCCGATCCCCGCAGGAATTTTCATTTAAGGTAGCTAGGCACACACTAAGTGACAGAAGCTACAGCATGGGCTTGTATGTTAGAAAGGATGTGTCTTTGCTCCCTCAAAACACCTGAAGGTTGGTAAATACCAGCATTTGTAAAGCGCACAGCAACCTCCGGAGATATGTCCCAGTACTGGGGTCCATAGGGAAGATTAAGCAAGCTATTGCCCTGAGTCACATGGTGCTGGGCTAACCTGCCTCCGGCACCAAGGATCGAACCATGAAGCCCGTGGTCCGGAGTCAGGCACACTGGCCGCTGCGCCACACCTCTTCCTCATAAGAGTTTGGCAGCATTAAGCCACTAAACAAGGCTGCAAACACAAACTAACAAAATGCACCTCCTTGTGGAGGGCAATACCCTCAAAGACCTTGTGCATTCTACAAAAGAGAGTTGATAGGTATGTCCATGTTGGGCAATGTCTGGGGAAGAACACAACTTTCATCCTTTGATCAACAATGCACGGATTAGGACCCAACAGATAATTAAGTCAGATACTTATGATTTAGGAATTCACCGATGTGCCATGTAGTGGCGCGGATCAGATCCCAGGCTACTCTGTGATTGAGACCAGGCACTGACAAGAGATTTGTAAAGGTGAACAATTGCTTTAATGTAGAAGGCCTGGTGACCCTGACTGTTTTAGATTGCGCTGATCAAGGAACCTGGGCCCACTGCAAAATGACGATTGGTAATACCTGCTGGAGGTGGCAATCAGGGATGCGTTTAGACTGATTTAATGGAATGTATTTCACAGGGTCTAGTCTTCTTAGGTCCTCTTAGGTCTTCTTAGGCCCAGCTGAGATTAGAAGGCTAGTCACAGACCTTTGAGCCTTCGAAAGGTGGCAGGTGGGTACATTTTTACACATAAAATGCTCATGCCCTAGGCTCAACCTTTTCTGGGAATGTATTGGGAGATTTCTTGAAGAGGGTTTTTGGAAAGAATTAATACAAAACTATTGAGAATATTGTCTGATCACACAGAGCAAAGAATGTGTATTTATTCTGTTATAATGGACCGATAGTAGCCCAAAGAAGCACTGCCAGCTTCTAGGGTACACCTGCTATAGATGAACAAATAGACTGGTGCATTGCTGTGGAAAAGCATTATAGAAGGAAAGAGCTAACACAATTTGTTTTTTAACAAGCCTCTGCAGAAATTCTGGTCTGATATATCGAATACAAAACCCAGAACACATATGTAAAACGCTATACACAACACAATTTCCTGAGATCCCGAGTGATTCCTCCATGCAGGAATGTTTCTGTACCAGTTGATAAATAGGGCCAGATGCATCATGCATTTTGTTCCTTGCAAAAAATGCATTTCTGGTGCAGCAAGCCAAATTTTGCAATTCAGTAATCTGGTACCGAATTACAAAATGGGTTTGCGATTCGCTATTTGAAAGGGGCGTGTTTAGGGCATCCCTTCCAAAAAGCGAATCCTAATGGTATGCATGAATGTTTTGTGACCGTGAATCCAGTCACAAAACATTCGCATTTTACCACCTACTGCAAGTAGGTGGTAACCCATTCGCAAATGGGAAGGGCCACAAGGGACCCCTTCCCCTTTGTGAATGTTAGTAAAATCATTTTAAGAGCAGGCAGTGGTCCCACTGCATTTACCTGTAAATCCAATGTTCATTTCAAAAGATAGGCCGCATTTAAGATTTTCAGACAACCATTTTATGTTACACGTTATTCAGAGATGAGTCCATCTGTTAACCACAACTCCCATTCTTAAAGTACCAAACAAACGTGCTAAAATTATGGCACAATGTCTTTCAATGTAGTTCTTATGCCTAAACTTGGTTTACGTACAATTAAAACGAAAAGGCCAATATTTACGAATTTGGTACTACCAGCAAAATGCAGCTGTAGTTCCTTTGACATTGTATCCCGGACAATTAATGATGGACTGTGGTAAACAGTTATAATTGAATCACTAGACAACGAAGATCAATAGATAGGTGGTCTATGTCTCGACATCTAAAGGGATCATTGACATAAGTATTGGAAAGCGATCAGAAAGTTGAGATTTGATGTTGATATAGTGCATTGCAAGGCAATTGACAGATCTGCATTGTCAGCAGAAATTCAAATCAACAATAGATAACTCATTATCTAAAGTCAAATTTGAATCTCCACAGAAGAGTTTTTGCTTTTTACATTTTAAAGTTAGGCGTTTACTGTTGCCAAACAATATATAGATAAATTGTTGCTTGGATCCAGAAGCTTACAAATGTTGGTTATGAAGAAATGGTATGCAGGATTCAATTTACATTTATTTGTTTTTCTACCTTTAAAAGTGATAAGTAGTAAATACGCATGCCCACATTTTATAAAATAAAAATATGATATACATACTTATGGAGGTCATGAAACTATTATACAGTTTAGCATAATCCTTGTTATAATCTTTTTCAATGTTTTAATGATTTCTTAAAATGGTGTTGATTTTGGATTTTAGGGGAAATCTAGAAACTCTGATAACAAGATAAATTTATTATGTATGTAACTAACTGTATTTCGGAATTTAAAAGTAATATAACCCATGTTTCTGAAGAAATGTGTATATGTGCTAAGTAAATATATAGCTCCGGTTTTCAGAGACATACCCTGGAAAATGTGTGATTTTAGCAGCTTGCCATGTCAAGCATCATGTATACTCAAATTCATTTTTCAAATATTTTAAAACTGATGCCACCCAATACTGGGAGGCTTGGTCAACAGTGGACGTGCTGTAGAGTTAAAGTAATGTACATACTGAAAAGTGTTGGAACCCCTTGTCAGAGGCTGCAAATATTCCCATCAATCGAAGGGTGAATGAGAGTAGATTGGGGTCGGGGTCCTCCAGCCTCTGCACCTGGAAAATGAACTCTGTCAGGCATGGATTTTCAAGTAACATCTGGTCACCAGATCCTAGGAGATCAGAGATAAACAATGAGTTTCTATAAAATCAAAGTCTTTACACTTCAACAGATACAATTATAAGCTGAATAAAATTACTGTATTAATCCGAGAAAAAGGGAATACATTCTACACTTGGGCAAAGACATGGGTTTCATATTCCTTTGTTCATTTTGGGCAGTATAACAAAACTATCTGCAGAGTACAACTCAGTTTTCATCTATTATTGTCTATTTTCTTGCTATAATATTAAGGTAGGGAAGGCATATTGAGATTAACGGCAGGCATGCAATATTAATACTTATAAAGACAATATGGCAAAGTTAGACTCAACACAAAGGATTAATTCTCAAAATCCCCATATGGAATACTCCAAAAAAGATCGAAGCAGAGACAACAACCATTAAAAAAACCAGTAGATCTCAACTATGATGCAATTGGCTTTGAAAAAGCTTGTTATGCGTGCACACCTTTGGGCAGCCATCTTTGAAGATGGCTACCATTTGATACAGCAGCATTCTGGACTTAGGGCAGCTGCTAATGATTATTAAAAGGAGCAGAGGGCTACTAAGCAGGGTGGGGGACAAGGGAGAGAGAGAGGGGTAGAAAAAAACACCTTCATCCACTGCAGTGCAAGCTTGTGAGGTCGGCAATGAAAAGACAAAACAAAGCCAAAAATCTAAACAAAGTAAGAACAGAATGCTCCTTCGACAGGACAAACACAGAATATGAAGGAAAGCCAATGAAATAGGGGCAGGGAACTGAAATATACACAAAAGCTTTAGAATAGTGAGCTAGGGGCAGATGCAGCTCACTTTAAGTTTATACCAGATGCAACAGATACGTTTGTCAATACATAGCTAAAGATGCCCGTTGGCAAGACGTAAAAAGTAAAGAATTGAAGCTCAACATTCTTCGATCAGCAGTCTTGAACAGATTGTTTCACAGACCTCTACAGACACAGCTCATTCTGAAACTATGGTATAGGAGGAAACTCTCAAAACTTCGTTTTAGCCCAAGTTAAACTCCTGATTCAAGTTTCAATCCTACCACATATCTGTAAGTGACCAGCAGCAGGACTCCATATCTTCCTTACAATTACAGAGTTGGGCATGTTTCTCTAGATCCTCACAGTCATAGCACTGTAGGTGTGATTGCAAAGATTTCTATACAACTACAACATTAGACAGGAAAAATACTCCTTGAAGTTGTGGAGTCTAATGTAGATCCAAATTCATGGGATGTTTTCAGGATATCCACTAAAGAAATAATTTACATAAATGTTATCTAAACATAAGGTGAATGGTTATCCCAAAATTTGGCTTGATACCAGCATATCTAGGTCTACATAGGACTTCCATATTATAAGGCAAAATAGAGCAATCCGCCATTTTCTTTCTCCTGTAATACCTCAGTGCCATCATGCCTCTCTAAGAAGGCCCATGTCCAAGGAAATAACAGTCAAAACAACATTCATTCTGTCAAGCAGAACACTAAAAAATAAAATGTCAAGAAGAACAATTTTAGGGAATCTCTCCCGAATCCTGATCATAGAAAATTTCAAACACACTCCCTTTCTTGCCTTCGGAAACTGATTTTTCAATTACATCATACAGACTGCATTTCCAGCTATTTGGGTGCAAACAAGGTGGGAAAGTAGAGTGTAATGGTGCAGGTGATATATTTCAACTGCATAGGGTGCACTATGTTTTCCATCCATGTAATCACTTGGTTGGATTAACATCTCCTCACTACGCTTCATGTAGTCATTAGCTTGCATATAAACACCTTGATAGCACAGAGGAATTTCATATAATGCGAGTGACTAAGGTTGGTGGAACACACCTGATGGAAGATTATGGAAGGAGGAAGGCAAGTAGTCCAAGCAAGTAGAGCATGTGGCATGTTTGTGTAGGAGAGAATGAAAGAGGACGAAGGAGTGGAGGTGAGAGGGCAAAGGAGTGGAGGTGAAAGGACAAAGGAGGTCTAAGGTCATCTGGAAGGAAGCTAAACTCAATGTTCATCCTAGAATTATATAGCCAAATGAGAGAAGTCTAAATCACCCAAACTTACTAGCAGTTAACAATGTGGACTGTGTACTTTCTAAAAGGAATTACTTTGTGCTTCTACACATACGCTACCTATTTCTGGGTATCCGATTAATACAGTTTGAAATCCAATTAAACCAGACTTTAAAAAAAAAAAACTTTTTGCATTTTTACACTTGATTATTTTATTATTTTTTTATATATATTATATATAGATATTACAACTCATCTGTCCCAAAAAAGACTATTAATACAATTTATTAAAAAAATATAACAAATCACCTCTAGTCAAAACATTACCCATCATATTCCTTTGTCGCTCAAAACCGTCCTCAGCCTGCTCCAAGACAAGAACCTGCACAACTTATTTTGTTTTTAAACACCATCTCCTACAACTGATTTGCAGTTTACTGCTGTCAAATTATTAAACGTGGTTCAGCTCAATTGAACTCATACCAATTTCGTAGGACGAAGGCCTGTGCTAACAGTTGAGATTCGACATGTACTGCAGAATGCACGCCGATTCGCTGACCTCAGTAAACTATCTCTTGGACCGACAAGTAGATTAATAAAAAGTTAGAAGACAGACACTACTGATAGCATATGGGTTCAGGTTATGAAGCATTCATTTATAGAGTGACTTTCAATGTCTCCAAGGCTCGATTGGATGCAAACTCTGAACTAACACTTTCTTTCCTGTCTACAGTGAAAAGTGAGCACTAGTTTACATCGTTTTGAGCTTAGTTTATGAGTGCTTACCATTTTACGTTAGAACAAATAAAACCCAATTTATTCCTGGATATGTAGCATGTTGAAGCAGATCTTTTTATGATGCAACCATTTATTAAATCCCATACACTATGACCTCGCTGGGATTTTTTTTTTTTTTTTAAGAGAGGAGGGATGGAGTGAGAAGAAAAAATAGGAGGAGAGAGGAGGCAGAGAAAATAGTCACTCAGGTCACTACAATGCAAAGTCCAACGTCAGAAGTATAAGGATACACGCCATCAAATCAAAACACTGAGAACAAAAAGCTCCTGGGTGGGGCAAATACAAGAATAATTAGGAAAGCCATCCAACCAGGAGCATGGACGAGATATAGACAAAAGGCAATCCACTCAAGGGTACAAAGCACACTCCCAAGTATAGGTTCAGGCAGATAGCTAAAATGGTTAGTATCTGAAGCTTACAAATATTATTCAAGTACCAGAAGCACAAACAAAGATATTACATTCATGTACACTTTTCAACAGATGAATAGGTCCTTGCACACAAACACACACAAATCACTGAGGAGGAATGCAGAAGAATTTAGAAATTCAAGTTACCTTGTTCAACTAAAATTCTGAACCAGTCGAGTAGTTTCTCTAGACATGTGTCATCTGATTGTGGCTGTCGAGAGTCTGCCAGAACTGCACAGACAGCCGGCAGAAGCTGCATGCATTCTTGGTCCATGACGAGCTTCAGATTTCTGCAGAGGTGATGGATAGAAATTAGAAAAGTGTTCATTGTGTCTCCCCTCAACATCATACAGCACGTTAAAACTGTACATAGACATCAGATTAAGCAATTGTTAACTTTAACAGTTGCAAGAACTTGTGAAGTAGAAGTACACTAAACTGAGAAGACTGGGAAGAGATTTCTGGCGAAATTTGTGTGAAAACTGTCCAGCAGAGATGATCCGTAAATAGGTAAAGTTTGCAATACTACATAATGACAATCTATGGTAGCAAAGTATATAACAAGCTTTGGTGAAGCCAACAGATCTGGATTATGAATGCATTGCCTACTCCCATGGACCTACTGGAAGGCAACCTCACAAGAGCGATTTCTTCGCTTACAGCGCAAGTCTCCTTCTGGAACACTCTCCCGCTGAATGTGCCCAGCCGTATAGCTTTGGCAAAGGCGATCGCTCTGCCTAGGCTACTGTATTATTATGCGAACCTGCCGGTATATATACCGGTTCGCACGTTTCGCGAACTGGAAACTCTGCATAGGCGATTGATTTGGAACAAGCGCCGACCCAGAGTAGCGTTGAAAACCCTTTATGCTGCGACCGAGAGTGGTGGGCTGTCGGTACTGAATCATGAGCTTTATTACCTGGCTGCGCAGTTGCAATGGGTAGCTTATTGGTTGAGTGGGCGAAACTTGGGAGATACGGCCACAACAGAGACGATCATGACGGTCTCACAGGTACATGCACTGATTCATCCCTTGACTAAGTCACATGCTCAGACCCAACTCCACCTTGAAGTAGCGAGAAAGTGCTTTCTGAGAAGCCTGAAACTCACTGCAGCGGTCAAGCCATACGCACCCAACCTGCCACTGTTGGGTACGCCTTGGGGATCCGGGGCACTCATGGCGCCTCTACTGGAAAGCTGGGGGCGGCTGATTTAGAAAGCTTGGGCGACCTATTTGTAGACGGTACACTGCTCTCTTTCGCGACACTAGCAGACAACACAGGGTTACCGGCAGGACAATTCCTGACTCATGCGAAACTGATGCATACATTGACGAGGGCCTGGGGACCACTGGCAGAGGAACCACCAACACACCTGCTTATTCAATACCTACATGTGATGGGAAACGGCTCTCATCTCATACATTGGATTGCTCAAGCGTTGCACACACACACAATTCTCCCCTCAGCGCCTGCAAGACAAATGGACGGCTGATAGAGGACGGGACTGGACTGACAAAGAGTGGGCGAGGGTGCTAGCTGGAGCTCTGCATGTACCGCGCAATGCACGCTTTAAGATCATACAGTATTATGTGATCCACCGAGCGTATCTGTCTCCGGACAAAATTAATCGGTATTTTGGACTCACTACGGCAGCGTGCCCTAGATGTGGACTAGTAGACGCACAGTTTCTGCACGTCCTCTGGTCCTGCTCTTCGCTGCAGCCCTACTGGACCGCAGTGTCAACTGCCTTGACGACAGCGACAGGGGGCCCCCCACCGAATACTTGGGAAGCTTGTCTGTTGGGGTTATTTAAAAGGACAAAACAGACGAAAGTCCAAGCGAGATTCTGGGATCTAGGACTGATCACGGCGAAACGCCTCATCACTAGGCGATGGAAACATAGTGTGCCCCCCCAAACGGTACAGTGGCGTCGCTCACTGAATAATTGGGCGAGAGCTGAGAGTGTAGCATTGCACCGGGAGGAGACGGCAGGGCTCCGGCAGTATCCTATCGCGCTAGAGTGGGATGGTACCCCGACGGCCTACCACCAGGTGTGTCAACCGCGCTAGAGTGGGATGGTACCCCGACGGCCTACCACCAGGTGTGTCAACAGAATGGTATTACGTGAGCGCTTACTCCATACTCTCCAGTGGCACTCCTAACATCATTCTCGTCCCCCCCCTCTCTCCCTCCCTTCCTGCCCCCCCCTCCGCGGAGTTCCCCTCGCGCCCTACTGCACACAAGAAGAACCCTACGATTAATATATTGCCGACGACACAACGCATTTGAGTCCCACTCCTCTCCACACATACACACATGATCACTGTTAGACACCACCTAATTTATGGTTTCCTATATATCTGGGATTGTTCTTTATAGTTGATGGGTTTCAAATGCAATTTTGAATATGCAATATATTGCCAATGTGTACAACTACTCTGATTTTACGGTCATGGTATACCTTGAGCGCTGTATAGAATAAGACTAAGATATGCAGTCACAATACGGAAGTTCTTTGCACCAATATTGGGCACTGCCACTACTGAACATCAATGTATTACACATAAGCTGGTGCTATACGACTTTGTCATGCTGTTTAACTGTACACCTTTTTAGTTTGCTATTTACTACCATACCTCCGCGAGGGTGAGATGGTCCACAAAGACCTGGGACACAATACTTTATGTAACAGCGTCATTTATTCGCTCTGTCTGCATATGTGTAATGTTGTACAATGACAAATAAAAAAAAAGCAATAAACATATTCAAACAAAAAATGAATGCATTGCCTACTGTATCAATGATGGATTTAGGCACTCAATAAGTCAACATACTGAACTATCACTCCTCATTGAACTCATGTTTTCATTCATTCATCCATCGACTAATTCTTACACTCACCATCCGACACAACCCCAATAAAACACAAACAAACTCAATATATGTTCACGATAAATCAAAAGAATACAAGTAGAAAAAAGAAACCATGTTGCTATTTAAATATGGCTGGCATATGTTTGCAATAAGGAAACTAATAATAGCAGTGGCTGTTCACCTTGTAGAGGGATTGTAAATAGAATTGTTATTTTTACTCCTTCAGTGCAGAGGACGGCTCCAGACCGTCCGTGCACTCGAGGCAGGAAATACCTCTAGTGCAAGCACTTTTATTTATTTTTGCCTCAGGAGCTGGGGAAGAGCTTCCCCAGCTACCAAGGCTATTTTATAAAAAAAAATTCTCTGAAATGATGATTGGCGCGCTTGACACACTAGACAACAGGGTGTTTTTTTTGCTACAAGGAGTGGGGGTGCAATGCCCACTCGCCTACATATCGGGCCTAGCATCTACCTCCACAACATGACCCCAACAGTCTTTCTGCGGCCCTGGGGATAGAAGCATCCCCGTATTTTGGGCTAGAAGTGAAATTTTGTTTTTTGATGCCTTTAAAAAAAATACATATGGGAAGCAGAGTTGGACTAAGTCCCAATATCATCCTACTTCTATGCTGAGTGGCTGCACTTTTCGGGCACGGGTCTGCTGCCACCCTGGGGAAGGCTACCAAACCCAGACATTCCTGAAAACTAGACATCTGGTAGGGTCCAAGGTGGTATACCTTGTGTGGATCCCATACATTTTTCCTACCCACAATCAGCTGCAAACCTCAAACTGTGCTCAAAATTGCACATTTAATTTGCATTCTGGGACTTAAACTTACTGAAACAGCATGAATCCACAACATTCTTACCACCCAGCGTTCCCCCACTTGACCCCATGAAAATGCTACCCCGCTTGTGTGACTGGGCCTAGTGCCTCGGGCAGGCACAAACCAAACCAGGGTCAATGAGATTTGCAACTGATCTAGGTTTGATGCACGCCTGTCACGTGCACTACACTAAGTCACACAAGAGGGGCAGCATTTTTATTGGGACAAGTGGGGGAGTGGTAGGAAATGTGTGGCTCCCTGCAGATTCTAGAACTTTCCATCAAAGAAATCAAACTTTGAAGTTATCAAGGGATTCTGTGTAGACCAACCTTGTGAGAGCTGTGCAAGTTACCCCATCCTGGATTCCACTAGGTGTCTAGTCAAAGAAGTACGGTATTGGTTGAGCTAGGGCTCAAAATCCACAGCTACCCACTTTTCAATAAAAACAGGTCAGTTTTCAGTGGGAAAATGAGATGTAGCCATGTTGCATTTTGGGCTGTTTACTCGTGAGCACTAAGCCTACCCACAAAGAGTGAGGTATCATTTTTATCAGAACACTTAGGGGAATGCTGGGTGGAAGGAAGTCTGTGGTTCCCCACAGATTCCAGAGCTTTCCATCACAGAAATTTGAGGGGAAATGTGTTTATTTCATAAAAAGTTGAGGTTTACAAGGAATTCTGGGTAAAACAACCTGGAGAGAGCCGGTCACTCCTTCCTGGATTCCCCCGAGTGTCTAGTTTTTAAAACTGTACAGGTTTTCCTAGGTGCCCGCTGAGATAGGGCCCAAAATACACAGCTACTTACTCTGCAAAAAAATAAAGGGTCAATTTTGAGTTGAGTTTGAGTTGAAAAAAGTAATGTTTCCATGTTGGGTCGTTTTCTGACACAGGCACTAGGTCTACCGCACAAATTTTTACCACAAGACATGTAGGAGCATAGACTAGTAGGATATTTATTATTGCCAATTGGATTTCGCTGTATGTAACCCAAAACAATGCTCAAGCAGCAAAAGGTTTAAGTTCAAGCATGGCCGCCACATTCAGAACCGACGTGTTGGCCATCTTGGAACCATAAAGCAATGATACATTATAGAAAGCAGCATTCCATAATGGTGACCTGGTTTAGAAGCTGCCACGTGGGATGCGGTGTACTGCAGATGAAATGTCAGCAATGTCAGGAGAGATGCAGTATCCTTTTGAGAAATATTATAATAAACAAAAAGACGAGAAGTAAAGAAATGGCTGAGGAACCGTAGAAGGAGAAAATATTGAAAACAAAAAGTACTGGCCAACCACCATGGATACTGAAGGCACTCATTTGAAGGCGAACGTACATATGTGATCATAAAGTGCTGTCATTCACTGAATCATCTTTATGCAGTACACTGTCATAGTTGGAAGCAAAGTGTAAATGACATTTTAATTGCAGAAGAGAGCTATACATAAAAATGGGAGAGCAGAGCTGACTCAAAGGCCCACTATGTACCTATATAGATATCTATTCAAGCATATGCATGTATGAGTTGCTTAATTATTCTCTTTATTACAAGAACAGCAGGTAGATAAGAAGAGATTCTAGCTAGAATTATTAGAGTGGAAGTCTTCTCCCAACCCCCTAAGGTTTACAGATGAGGTCACCAGCACCAGACTGTTTCTGTTCAAGGGTAATCTGTGGCATTTCCTTTAACATAATAGTTATGTGTAGCCTTAAATGCCTATTGACTTTACCACATGCTTTTTTCACAAGCAATGTCAGGCCCACTGTACATATCATACCTTTTCGTAATAAACAGATTAAACCAATAGCATTGGAAATATTATTTCCAACTGAATCAATCAGGCCTCTGGCTGTAGTCATTGGCTTGTCACCAAACCCACTGAGGCCTCCTAAACTAAGCTTAAGCGTACCCACAAGGCAGCCATCAGGCATACAGTCATTACAAACAGTGCACAACACAATACAAAATTACAGTTGGCAAAGCAAAATACTAGCTCTCCAAAAAGGGCCTAACAAGGTTTCTGACAAATCTTCTATACCCACAGTTTTCCAGAAAAGGGGGGGGGGTAACTATCACCAAAACACTTGCTTACTATGGTTTTCTGTGAGATTTCATGTAACAAAATACTTATCTATAGAATTTAATAGGGTAAAAACAACGTACCCTTAAATGCCTATTGACTTCAACACATGATTTTCACAAGCAATATGTAAGGCCTACTGTCTTATGGTACCTTTTAATTATAAACAATCAGCATTACAACCTTTATCATTGGCTTGTCACAACTCCCAACCCATACTGTGTTGGTTATAAGCCCTCGCACAAGGCAATTATCAGGTATACTATAATACAATTACAAATAAATATGAAATGCAGTTGTCAAAACAATATAAAATCTCTACGAATAGAGCCTAATAAGGATTATCATATTAGAAATCATCCATCCATTTGGTTTGTTTGGGAGAGTCCCAGACACCAAAATCCTTGACTAATATGGTAATCTGCTAGATACCATTTAAAATAATACTTACCTACAGTCTTTACCAGTGTAATAACAATTCACCCTTAAAAGCAATTGGCCTTTAACACATACTTTTCACAATAAGGAAGACCTGCTTGCATTGTCTTTACTTTTCATTATGAACAGGTCACACCTAATGAATGTAACATAGCTTTTCACTATTCAAAGTGGAAAGATGAGGCATCTAGCCTTTACCAACTGCTTGACATTATACACACCATAAACCTAATGCACATAAACTGGCAACCATCATGCATACAGGGTATAAAATTGCAAAAATGGTAGGAAAAAATGATACATAAGCTCTCTCAATAGGGTCTAACAAGAATCATCACAGTGAAATTCTACTTCCAAAGTTTGTGCGAGTGGGTGACTAACATCAAAACCCCTTGACTACAACGGTAACTTGTGAAATAAATGTAAACGAACACCTTTCTACGACCTGTAACATAACGTGATAAAAATCCACTGTTCAATACCTATTGGATTTACCATATGCTTTTCAATAAGCCAGGCCAATATAAAGACAAATTACTCTTCATAATAAACAGGCTGTGCAACAATCAAGCTTATAGCACCAACAAGATAGCAATCATCGACAGAAGGTTCAATCCCCCTACCTACTGACTTCCTCAGCATCCAATCGACCACTGCTGCTGAACACTCGCTCACATGGGAGATACTCTATTGAACTTCCACCCACTCTGGAGCACCCACCAACCCATGCCCGCAAAGACTTTTCAACTTTGGAAGAGACAATCCGCTGCCAGCTCACCACCATCCCGAACACCTTCATCGCCACAGCCACCTTTCCCCAACGCCTGGAAACACAAAGAGGTCAGATCCCTCCTCAACAAACTCTCTGCAGACTTCAGCAAGCTCCAGAACTACTGCCTCACTGCTTCGAGTTCCCACAAAAGCCCTCAAAAAGGCCATCAAACTCCAGCTCACTAAACACCTGTAGAGAAACAACCTGCTGGACCCTACACAATGAGGATTAAGAGCCAGTCACAGCACCAAGACAGTCATGATCACTGAAACAGATGACATGAGCACCCTACTCGACAGGGGATAATCAGCTGCCCTGATCCTGCTCGACCTCTTTGCAGCCTTTGACCCCGTCTCCCACCACACACTCATCACCAGACTGTGCCAGATCAGAATCACGAACGACGTGCTGAAATGAATGGCATCCTTTCTCACAGGGGGTACCCAGAGGATACGCCTAATTCCCGTCACTTCTCAAACCAAGCACACGATCTACAGCATCCCTCAAAGATCATCCTTCAAGTCCAACCCTCTTCAACATCTACATGACACCACTAGCGGACATCGTCAGAAGCCATGACATCAACATCGTCTCCTGTCCCCATGACACTCAGCTCATCCTCTCGCTCTCAGCGGACCCCACCCTGAAAAAGACCAACTTCCACAACTGTATTAAGAACGTTTCAGCCTGGATTAAGAACAACTGCCTGAAGCTTAACATGGACAAAACGGAAGTATTGATCTTCATTAGATACACATATCTCTGGAACGACTCTTGGTGGCCCTCGTAACTCGGACCCACTCGTAACTCCTTAAAGACCACGCCCGCAGCATGTGCATCACCCTGGGCAGCAACCTCTCTATTAAACATCAGGACAGCGCTGTCCCCTCAACCTCCTTCCACACCTCTGCATGGTACGCAAAGTCTTCATGTGGCTCCCCATCAGCACTAGGAAAACTGTAACACATGCCCTCATCAGCAGCTGGCTGGACAACGGCAACGCACTGTATGCAAGCACCACCACTGAACTCATGAGAAGGCTCCACACAATCAAGAACACCTCAGCCAAACTGATCTTCGACCTGCAGCAGCCAAACTGATCTTTGACCTGCCTAGGAGGACCCACATAACCCAGCACCTGCAATAAGTCCACTGACACCTCATGCAAAAAAGATGCCAATTAAATCTCCTGACTCCCATCTACAAAGCCTTCCACGACCAGGGACCGGCCAACATGAACCACTGCCTGAATCTCAACTTTCCTCCCATGGAACCTCCACTCACCTTGCCCTCACACAGATACCACACATCTGCCGGTCCTGCACCGGAGGATGCTCCTTCTCCCACTTGCTTACTTACCCTCCACCTCTGCACTACACCGTCACAAGCCCACTCCAGGAAGAGACTCAAGACCTGGCTCTTCGACTGACACCCCAGCACAGCACCTGGATACACTCTTTGGTGATAAGCCGCGCTGTACAAGTTCTGCCTGATTGATTGCTTAACAGCTGTTATCATTGGCTTGCCACCATAACCACCTCCACATCTGACATATAGACATAAAAGTACAATAGTATACAACATTTAATTTTGCAAACCACAATACAATCTACCCTAAGAGAGTCTGACAAGTCTTATTGTAGTGCATATTTTCTATCCCCATGGTTTGTCCAGGTGAGTTGCCAGCACCAAAACTCTTGCCACCTAAGGTAACTGTGAAAATACACATAACGAAACACCTGCCTAAAGGCCTTAGCACAGTGCAATAACAATCCATTCTTAAAATCAAGTAGTCTTTTAACATACATTTTTTTACAATAAGTATGTCAGGCCTATTGGCTTGATATAATGTTTCATAATAAAGAGTTCAAACCTTGAAATATGGCATGGTGTTTCCTAATAAACTGATGAAGCCTTTATCGTTGGTTTACACCTTACCCTACACTGTCCTATTCAAGTGCACATAAAATGGCCACTATCATACTTTGAGTTACAAATCTGTAGAAAGTACAGTTTACAAAACAATATGCAAACCCCTTCAAAAAGTACTAAGAAGAATCATGACAGTGAAAATCCAAGGGTTTATCAGACGATGAGGCAAATGCCAAAACCCATGCCCACTACGGTAATCTGCAAGATTAAATATGGCAACATATTCATCCAGAGACTGTAAAACAAAGTGATAAATAACTTTAAAAAGCTTACTGGCCTGGAGATAACAAATGCTTTTTGCAATTAAAAAGCTAGACCAACTGCTTTTGCCATAACGCTACATAATATGCAGACCAGGCCTATGGTAGCAAACAGGTGGTTTCCCAACACACCAGTCAAGACTCTAGTTTGTCAACATAACTAACTCAGGCTTACAGTTTTGAGTGCGAGCTTTTCCACAAGGCAACTACAGACACACAGTCATGAAATGAAAAAGGAATTACAGTTGGATAATGAAAATGCTATCTCTTATAGCTTAAGAGGGATTCTCACATTGCAAACCATCCATGATTTGTCACATCGGGTAGTCAACCTCAAAGCCCGTGTGTACTACTGTAATCTAGAAGATTCCATGCAACAAACTACCCATCTGTACACTTTAATACAAAGTAATAAACAATACAATCTATTGAGTTTAACATATGCTTTTCACAATAAGTACGTCAGGCCTAGTGCCTATATCTTAACATTACATAATAAACAGACCAGGCCTGTAGCCATAATTCTTTACTTGCCACCATAACCAAGTAGTGCTGGTGTTAAGTATAAGCTTTAAAACAAGCTAAAAGGTGTAGGGTAAGCCCCTCTCTCCCTAGTACTCTGAAACTTCTTTTTTGTTGATCTCATAAGGTAAAGTAACAACTGCACTAACAAACCAGTACTAACACTCCATGTAGATTGTTGTAACCCAGGACATCCCATACTACTCCCAAACATGACTCTGCACTCTGAAGTCTTACGATAATGATAATGAAAGGTTCAAATTCACGCAGCCATAGGGGAGGGGGATGGGGAGGGTGGGGTTCAAGCCAAGCCATATCAAACTCTGGTCCGCTTCATGGAAGCGAGAGCAAGAAAAATGCTCAAGCTTCCATAAGGAGGAGTAGAATTGGTTCTGGGCAGAGGGAGCTAGCAGCTCCTTGTGCCCAAAATCAATGCCGGCTCCCACAAGAGGTGGGGAGCTGGCAGGGATGGGGTCCCCGGGGCAATATCGGCCTTGCTACCTTACCTATTTATTTATTAATTTATTTATTTATTTTATTTATGCAATTTATAGAGCGCGAACAATTGCCCGAGGGCGTCTCGGCACTGTGGATGAAGCAGAATGAGGGGGGAGGAGAAGGGAGTTTATTGGTTAAAGAGCCATGTCTTTATTTTTCTTCTGAAAATGGTCAGAGTGGGGGCAGACCTAACGTCAGGTTCAAGGGAGTTCCAAAGTTTGGCGGTTGATGCATGGAAACTGCGGTCGCCTCATGTGACAGTTCTAGTGCGTGGGACTGTCATGATGGACTTATTCATTGAACGGAATGATCGTTTGGGGACGTGAAATGAGAAAGGATTGAGAAGAAATCGCGGGCCCTGTTTGTGGGAGGCTTTGTAGGCGATACAGAGAGCTTTAAACTTTATTCTGTTTTTGACTGCTAACCAGTGATAGTTTTTGATGGTATGGGCGATAGGTTGGAATTTGGGGGTACCTGAAAGCAGTCTGGCTGCGGCATTTTGTATGGACTGCAGCCTTTTAATGACCTTGCTTTGGGCATTAACCAGGAGTCCGTTGCAATAGTCCACTGAGGACATGACAAATGAGGTGATCAAAGTTTTGCCAGAGTTAGGAGGAAGAAAAGGGAGGATCTTTTTTATGGCTTTAAGTTTGAAGAAAGATGATGAAACAATGGAGTTGACATGGGCTGAGTAAGTAAGTTTATCATCTATAAGTATTCCTAGGTTTTTGACCTTGGTTGCTGGGAGGGGGGGGGGGCCTAGGTTGGTGGGCCACCATGCATCTGGCCAGGTGGAAGTGAGCTTACCAAATGTCATGACCTCAGTTTTGTTGGAGTTCAGTTTGAGGCAGTTTACTGACATCCAGTTGCTGATGGCCAGCATGCCCTGCTGAAAATTGGCCGCTATTTTGTCTCCGTTCTCTTTGATAGTGAGGACCAATTGGGTGTCATCCGCGTAAGATGTTAGGCTCATCCCCCAGTCCTTAATGGCCCTTGCCAAATCAGTGACATATAGATTAAATAGGGTTGGACTGAGGGATGAGTCTTGAGGGACACCACAAGGTAAAGCCAGTTGTTCAGATAAAAAGGTTCCTAGCTGGACCGTCTGGGTGCGGTGGGCTAGGAAAGATGTCAAGATGTCTTTAGCCTTAGCTTGGATGCCTATGGCATTGACACGGTCGATCAGGATGTTATGATTGACCGTGTCGAAGGCCGCGGTGAGATCCAGCAGAATAAGTACTGCTCCTCCCTGATCAAGTGCCATTCTAATCTCATCGGTGGATTTGATGAGTGCGGTCTCGGTGCTATGATGTTTGCGAAAGCCGAATTGGCTGTCGTCTATATGGGAGTGTTCTTCTATGTATTGGGAGATTTGAGAGTTCAGCAATTTTTCGGCTATTTTGGCTGAAAATGGCAAGCTGGCTATTGGTCAGTAGTTGTTGGAATCATCTGCATCAAGGTGAGGCTTTTTCAGCAGGGGTTTAAGGAGAGTTTCCTTCCAGATTGCCGGGTATATTCCAGTATTAAACATGGTGTTAAGGATGTTAGCAAGTTGGGGTGCAATGATATCTGAAATAGGGCGGAGAATAGATGCGGGGCAAGGATCTTTGGCTGATCCTGATTTGATGGTATTCATGGTTTTGGCAACTAGGATGGGGTTGATGTTATGGAATTGTGAAAAAATGGGGTGATCAATGGAGGCTACAGTAAGGCAAGAGTCTATGTGGGTTTTTTTCTGAGAAATTGGTGTATATGTTATTTACCTTGTCAAAGAAAAAAGTGGCCAGGTTGTTACAAAACGATTGGGTTGGTTTGGAGGTTGATTGAGGGGGCAAGTGTGACAGTTTGGCTACCACTTAATAGAGTTCCTTATTAGAGTTTTTGGCTTGCTCAATTTGAGAGGAATAGAAACTGATTTTGGCATGTAGGATTAGAGATTTGTATTGGGTTAGTTCTCTCTTATAGTTTTCCTTCTCTTCGCTAGAATAAGTCTTTCTCCAATGCCTTTCTTTATTTCGGCATAGCTGTCTCTGCTGTCTCAAAGCCTCGGTAAACCAAGGTGCTGATGGAGTACTGCGATTTTGTGAGGTGGTTTTAATGGGAGCTAGTTTATTTAGGGCCAAAGTGAGCCATTTTGAGATTTCTTCGGCTGCGTTGTTAGGGTTTTGAGAAAGGTTAGTCGTTGAAGCAGACAATAGTTCTCGAAGTTGTTGATGATCGATGTTTTTCCACGATCTAAAGGTGTTTACGGTGCGGGTGTTATGTTCCGTATGTGATAGTGAATTAAATGGAATGGTGAATATTACTGCATGATGATCTGTCCATCCTAAAGGGAGGATCTCCATGATGTGTAAGTTATTGTCATTAGTGAATAGGCCATCAAGAGTGTGCCCTGCTTCGTGCGTACTGCCTATGACCCGTTGAATAAGGCCCAAGGATTCTAAATCAGCTAAAAGGGTTTTGGTGTCATTATTCATGCTGTTTTTTAAAGGAAAATTAAAGTCACCTAAGATGGTGGACGAGTTGTCGATGGCAAGAGATTCCATCGTCTCAGCGAAGGTGGCTAGGAATTGACTTTTACTACCTGGTGGTCGGTATAAGAGGACACCTTTAAAGCGTTGGGAGGGCCCAAGGCAACGGAGAACTGAAGACCTCACATGCAGGGAGTGGAACAGAGTTAACTGTAGTCTTAAACTGACTGCGATAAATTATAGCAATTCCTCCTCCAGTTTTTAATTGTCTATCTTGCCTGAGGATATTATAGGCTTCAGGAGAGGCTATCAGGAGATCAGGTTCGGACGAAGGGTTGCTCCAGGTTTCTGTTAGGAACAATAGGTCTAATTCGTGGATGCAGATAAATTCAGCAATTTTATCTTTATGTTTACTTAATTATCTGGCATTTATTAATGCAGCTTTAATTAGTTTGGGACTCGTTGATGGAGAAAGTGGGGTGTATACTTGCGTTAGTTGAGGGGCCTCCATTCTATAGCAGCAGTGTGTGCAGGGATTGAGGTGATAAAGAGGGTCATTAAGGTTGTATATGAAATCAGTGCAGTTAGTCGGAGGACGTAAATTAAGAAGGGCCTGACGGTAGTGAGAGGTGGGGCTGATATAGACGAACAGGGGTTTATGGCCCTGGGCGCAGTCCAGGTGCGGACAGGCACAGACGGGCTTGCCTTTGGCGCGCCTTTGGCGCGCCGCTGCGCGCGTCCGCTGCGCTTGACCTTGCTCTCCGCCCTAAGTAGTCTGGGGTAGTCGAGAGACTGGAGCGCTACTTGCGGCATCCGCCAGAAGTGAGGACCTTTCTGCTCCCGGTGTAGCCCTCCAATCAAACGGCACAGGCCGCGTTGGAACGGGGCCTCGGGGCACAGCGAGGAACAAAAGGATTGCAGGTATTTGGCTAATAGTGCAACATTAAAAATACAGTGCGAGTGAGTAGGTTATTAAAATATCAAAGTATAAGCAAAGCGGCGACCTCGTACATCAGGCTGCTCGCATCCACTTGTCTGCTACGGTCTCTCCGCCCTAAGTAGTCTGGGGCCGTCGAGAGACTGGAGCGCTACTTGCGGCATCTGCCGGAAGTGAGGATCTTTCTGCTCCTGGTGTAGCCCTCCAATCAGATGGCACAGGCCGGGTTGGAACGGGGCCTCGGGGCACAGCGAGGAACAAAAGGATTGCAGGTATTTGGCCTATTAAAAAAAAAATAATTAAGGCCTGGACCCAGGGGATGGGGTCCCCAGGGTCAAATTGCCCTCAGGAGAGGGGCCATGCGACCCCCCTCCTATATTTAAAAAATATTAAATACAAGACATGCCCCGAAGGATGGGGTCCCTGGGGCCAAAACTAGCCCAGGGAAGGTAGGGTCACGCAGCCCCCCTTACTGTATTTTTACTTTTTGGGAAAAAAAGAAAAAGCCCTTGTCCTGGGGGGATGGGGTCCCTGGGGCCGAAATAGGCCTGGGGAGGGGTTCTGCGCAGCCACCTCCCTTTAAAAAAAATATAAATATATATATGAAGTCGGGGTCCTTGGGGACTAAATCAGCTTGAGGAGTTTACAAAATGGGCCAAGTCACGGGGGATGGGGTTAACTGGGCCCAAAATCGATTCAGTGAAGGGGGGCCACGCAGCCCCTTTTCCTGAAAAAAAAACAGCTGGCAAATTGCCGCAGCCCCTCCCCTTTTCTCCACCACTCTGCAAGCGTGCTTTCTGGGGTGCTGCTGAGTGGGGGATGAAATCCCCTTGGCTGCTAAAGGTTCTTAGGGGCCAACTAGCCCACCTGTTACCTCCAGTAAGTCCCACAAAGTAAAACTGCTGAGAGGTGGTTAGAGGCCATGTCCCTTTCTCCACCACTCTGCAAACACGCTGGTGGGGGGGTATGAGGTCCCCTTGCCTCCGGAGAGCCTCAGGACTAAAGTGGACTTCATACCCCAAGGAGCAGTGCACCAGGAAGCTCGTTTCGAAGTGGTGAAGAAAGGGGACGTGACCTCCAACCACCTCTCAGCAATCCAGCATGGGCCTTACTGGAGGTAACAGGAGGGATAGTTGGCCCCCAAAGACACTTAACAGTTAAGGAGACTTCATTCCCCCAAATAGTAGTGCGCCAGGAGGCGTGTTTGCAGATGGAGGAGAAAGGGGGTGTGCCCACTGAGAATCTCAGTGAGTGGGTGTGTATGTATTGGTATGGGTTTGGGAAGGGTTCTGTTGTACATTGACTTGTGTTGCAAATATATTGTTATACTACTACTTTCATTAAGATTACATTTAAAGCTAAATGGCAGACATTACAGGCATAAATGCTTTAGCTTCAGCTTCAAATAAATACTCATTAAAAACACTTTTTTTTAAATGAGATCAAGATTATACGAATATTGTGGTTATATTTATAAATAACAAATATCTAAGCTGTTTCAAAGTAATGTCCAATTGTTGAAAATAAGGTTTTCAAGTTTTAGTACTTGGACAACAATCTGTAAATAAAACATGGATATTAAACAACGTAAGAACCCTTTTAAAAAGTACAGTATTAACATAAAGCCAATGTATAAATATATAATTTTAGCCTTCAAATGCCAAATATCCATTAATAAAGTGCCAACTGTGAACAGTACAAGGTGCTAAACAAAGTGCTGAGTGTAATACAGTGCTAAACCACGGTAAACCGTTGAGGGAAGACAGTTGATAACTAAATAGAATCAGGGTTTTCAAATCTAGTTCTAAAATGAACATTAATTCCAAACGGCGGAGCATTTTTTCCCTGTTGCCACCTCAGTCAATCAATCAATCAATCAAAGCATTTGTATAGCGCGCTACTCACCCGGAGGGTCTCAAGGCGCTAGGGGAGGGGGGGGGGGGGGTCCGCTACTGCTCGAACAGCCAGGTCTTGAGCTGCTTCCTGAAGGAGAGGTGGTCCTGGGTCAGGCGGAGGTGGGTAGGGAGGGAGTTCCAAGTCTTGGCGGCGAGGTAGGAGAAGGATCTTCCCCCTGTGGTGGCTCTTCGGATGCGGGGGACGGCGGCGAGGGCGTGGCCGGTCGATCGAAGCTGGCGTTTGGGAGCGTAGAAGTTGAGGCGGCTGTTGAGGTATCCTGGGCCTTGGTTGTGCAGGGCTTTGTGTGCGTGGGTGAGGAGACGGAAGGTGATTCTCTTGTTGACCGGGAGCCAGTGCAGGTCTCTCAGGTGTCCGGAGATGTGGTTGCGACGGGGGATGTCCAGGATGAGACGTGCTGAGGCGTTCTGGATCCGCTGGAGTCTCTTCTGGAGTTTGGCGGTGGTTCCGTCGTAGAGGGAGTTGCCGTAGTCCAGTCTGCTGGTGACGAGGGCCTGGGTGACCGTCTTCCTGGTCTCGGTGGGGATCCACCGGAAGATCTTGCGTAGCATGGGTAGGATGTTGAAGCACGACG
The DNA here is from genome assembly GCF_964261635.1 of Lissotriton helveticus. Classification (NCBI taxonomy): domain Eukaryota; kingdom Metazoa; phylum Chordata; class Amphibia; order Caudata; family Salamandridae; genus Lissotriton; species Lissotriton helveticus. The sequence continues at coordinate 157,248,541 of NC_136071.1, read as the reverse complement.
AGGAGACGGCGTTGACTTGTCTGGTCATGGAGAGGGAGGAGTCCAGGATGAAGCCCAGGTTGCGTGCGTGGTCTGTTGGTTTGGGTGCACTGCCTAGGGCGGGGGGCCACCAGGAGTCGTCCCAGGAGGAGGGTGAGGATCCCAGAATGAGGACTTCCGTCTTGTCTGCGTTCAGTTTCAGGCGGCTGCTCTCCATCCATTCCGCTACCTCTTTCATCCCTTCGTGTAGGTTGGCTCTGGCGGTGGCGGGGTCGTTGGTGAGGGAGAGGATCAGCTGGGTGTCGTCTGCGTAGGAGATGATGTTGAGGTTGTGCTGGCGTGCGATGGCTGCGAGAGGACTCATGTAGATGTTGAAGAGGGTTGGGCTGAGCGAGGAGCCTTGAGGAGCGCCGCAGATGACTTTGGTGGCTTCTGATCTGAACACTCATACAAGCACACAGTAGAAAAGAATAATTGTCTCCTGGGCTGCACATTAAAACATGTTAAAACTGATTAATGTATACATTCTAAAAGATCATGATAAAAATACATTGTACACAATAATACCGTCAAGGTACAATTAAAAAGCGTTAATGTAAAATTCACCCTTGGAGCCTATTTCCAGCTTTGTGCTCAGCCTAAAAAAAACAAAAAGATCACAGCAAGGGCTTCATCCTTATAGCCCAAGGCTATAAGACTATATTTGGCTACCGCCATCAAAATTAATGGCAAAGTGCTGGTGCATATTATTCTTAGTGCTACTGCACTGCTTTTTGTACCCATGGTTCTACACATTGGGGTTAGCCAAACTCGTCTGGGACCTTCATAGGCAGGGCAAACGAACATAAAATGGGCAAAAGCATTGTATTATGGTTGTACATATTGATGGATTTTTTTGTGCAAATAATGCTATATTGCCTTTAGACCTTCCTTATGTTCAATGCTAGTGTACAAAGTTATTAGAATATAGTCATTGGACCAGGGTACACTATTTAATTTATTCAAGAAGTCCCCTGTATCCTTAATGTAGGACGGCAGCGTCGAAACAGATTCTTGAGCTAAGAAATCCACATATTGAGACATTTTTTCTAGGAGACCGTTGTTGGCTGATACAATTGGTCTCCCCGGAATCGGGGACACTCCTTTGTGGATCTTTCGAATAAAGTATATGACAGGCAAAACAGGGAATTCATTATATAAAAACTGATATTCATCTTTGAAGATGATACTCTAGCGTTTCCATTTCATCAGGTCTTATTTCCGCGCATCCTTAACTAACTTGATCTGTTGTAAATCGGATCTCTTACAGCATAGCGTGTAGTTTAAATGTTTGTAAGCTTCTTTTAAATAATCACTCTTGGGCCACAGTACAGTGTTCCCTCCTTTATCCGATTCGTTTATTAATACTTCACTGTTGGTTTGTAGTTTTTTTCATCAAATCTCCATATTTTATTTTTACTGTATTTGTATTTTGTAAACATCCGTTGAGTTTTATGATTTAACTCTTTCAGTTCTTCTACCGTGCAGTCATGGAAAATGTCTACAGCATCCCTTGGCATCATGGGTAAAAATGTTGAGGCAGGATTAAACGGACTAGTGGTAAGGGCGGAAAGATTGATGCCTGTATTGTGCAGCAAGGTCTGGGTAGAATTTGCTACTTTCATTCAATAGATCTTCCAATGTACGTAATGTTGTTATGTCAGATACGTGTACGTCTTCAATATTTGTAACACAAGAGGATAGTCCTTGAGATTTTTCGCTCATTGGTTTTTTAATAGCAAAGTATTTCGTTAATTTGAGCTTCCCGATGAATTTAAAAACATCTATTCTCGTTTGAGTGTAGTTGAAATTACTCTCTGGACAAAATGCTACGCCTAAGTGACATGTTGTATCTCAGCTAGATTTAGATCAATGTCTGACAGATTGAATATATTCCATCAAGAGTTGTCTGCTATGGAGGGAGCCACACGACAAGTGTGTCTTTTGCCATCAATATTTATTGCAGGGTACAGCGAGGGAACAGCCATGGATCACACAGGTATCATCCAGTTTCACCTGACGCGTTTCGTGCGAAGTTGCACTTACTCAAAGGCATCTGGAAAAGTGAATGACACAGCATCAGTTCCGCTATTTCAATCAAACATCCCGCCAAGATAGGTGTGGCCTCTCTAGGCCTTCTGGATATTGTAGTTCATTATTATACTCATGTGAGCTGCCGTTTCACAACTAAATGTCAATATTATAAAGCCCCAATGGGTTGTGATGCAGGGCTTGGGTCCTCGCTCGCACAGTGATTCCTACAACAACCGGCACCTGTCCCATTCTCAGCGGCATCGGTTGGCGTCGCTGCAGGATGCCGAAAACGGCAGCGGGGCTCTCTCCGGGGACCAGGCTGAGCCGCTTAAATTCCATCAAGAGTTGCCTGCTATGGAGGGAGCCACAAGACAGGTGAGTCTTTAGCCATCAATATTTATTGCAGGGTACAGCGAGGGAACAGCCTTGGATCACACAGGTACATCCAGTTTCACCTGAGGCGTTTCGTGCGAAGTTGCACTTCCTCAAAGGCGCCTGGAAAAGTGACTGACACAGCATCAGTTCCGCTATTTCAATCAAACATCCCGCCAAGATAGGCGTGGCCTCTCTAGGCCCTTATGGATATTGTGGTTCATTATTATACTCATGTGAGCTGCCTTGTCACTACTAAATGTCAATTTTATAAAGCCCCAGTGGGTTGTGATGCAGGGCTTGGGTCCTCGCTCGCACAGTGATTCCTACAACGACCGGCACCTGTCCCATTCTCAGCAGCGTCGGTTGGCAGGATGAATTTAAAAACATCTATTCTCCTAGAGGGGATGTCAATGGTCCATTTTATTTGCATACGCCGCTGGTCTTTTGATGCTGACTGATGTATATTGTCTTGGAGCTGATTTTATAATAAAAAGATTTTTTTTTAAAACATTTATTCTCGTTTGAGCCTAGTTGAAATTACTCTCTGGACAAAATGCTAAGCCTAAGTGACATGTTGTATCTCAGCTAGATTTAGATTAATGTCTGACAGATTGATTACAGTATTGTCTGATCCTTCAATTTTCTCCTCCATCTGTTGCCTTGTTGTTTCCTTCTTTTAGCGTTTTCTGCATTTCCTCCTAGCACAACATCTTTGATTTCCCCTTTGTCTTGTAGTTGTTTGGGGTGTCACGCTCTTAGAGTTTGTCGGAGGTCTCGCCGTAACAAATTCAAGTTCTTCTGCCAAGGTTAATTTTCCTAAATCACCTCCTTCACTGTTGGGAATCCTTCAACCGTTCTCAGAATCTGTTTCACTTTGGGCTGAACTAAGACCTCAGGAGGATAATAACTCAGCACCTGGATTACCAATTCTTTCATGTTGTACCGCTAAATTGGAGTTAGTGAGATGTTGCCGCTTTTCTGGTTTTAATGACATCCTCTTGTTTTTTTCAGCCTGTCCTTAATATCACTTCTCGTTTTGGAGATGAAATCCTTTAAATCCTTTACATATAGATATATACACTCATATATACACACACACATATATATATAGACTACTATAGGTATTTTAAGAAATGGTCACCATCGGAACCACAAGTACCAGCATGCCATCGGGCATTTTCTGGTGTGCCACGCCCACTGTGGGAGGAGTTGTCAACAAAATAAAGATTAAAATCAAGACAACACTGGTGAGCCGTCATTGTTCCTGTGCAGTAGCCCATGAAGAAGAGGCGTTGGCCTCGAAACGCGTCAGCAATAAGGATTTTAAGGATTTGTGAAATGGATCCAAAAAACTGCAAGCAGACTCGAGGTGCAGACCGGATAGTAGGGACTGCTCTGTGTGCCCTCTCCGAGCTGAAGGGCAATTGGTGTGAACATTAATAGCACGGCAGTCCTTGCCGTGGGAGAGGAGCACCATTTCCGAAGGTCGAGTTGCAGACCGGATGGTATGTGACTTGGAAAGGCTTGGAATGTAAACTGTCTTTGTTCCTCAAGCGTGCAGTCCCATGGCTCAAACAGCTTGCAGTCTCTTGATCCTACCTACTATAAGATGAACAATGCTCTTAAAGGACACAGATACAATGAGCCTACTATAGGTATTTTAAGAAATGGTCACCATCGGAACCACAAGTACCAGCATGCCATCGGGCATTTTCTGGTGTGCCACGCCCACTGTGGGCGGAGTTGTCACCAAAATAAAGATTAAAATCAAGACAACACTGGTGAGCCGTCATTGTTCCTGTGCAGTAGCCCATAAAGAAGAGGCGTTGGCCTCGAAACACGTCGGCAATAAGGATTTTAAGGATTTGTGAAATGGATCCAAAAAACTGCAAGCAGCTTTGAGGTGCAGACGGATGGTAGGGACTGCTCTGTGTGCCCTCTCCGAGCTGAAGGGCAATTGGTGTGAACATTATTAGCACGGCAGTCCTTGCCATGGGAGAGGAGTACCATTTCCGAAGGTCGAGTTGCAGACCGGATGGTATGTGGCTTGGAAAGGCTTGGAATGTAAACTGTCTTCGTTCCTCAAGCGTGCAGTCCCATGGCTCAAACAGCTTGCAGTCTCTTGATCCTACCTACTATAGGAAGAACAATGCTCTTAAAGGACACAGATACAATGAGCCTACTATAGGTATTTTAAGAAATGGTCACCATCGGAACCACAAGTACCAGCATGCCATCGGGCATTTTCTGGTGTGCCACACCCACTGTGGGCGGAGTTGTCAACAAAATAAAGATTAAAATCAAGACAACACTGGTGAGCCGTCATTGTTCCTGTGCAGTAGCCCATGAAGAAGAGGCGTTGGCCTCGAAATGCGTCGGCAATAAGGATTTTAAGGATTTGTGAAATGGATCCAAAAAACTGCAAGCAGCCTCGAGGTGCAGACCGGATGGTTGGGACTGCTCTGTGTGCCCTCTACGAGCTGAAGGGCAATTGGTGTGAACATATATATATATACACACACACACACATATATCTATATCTATCTCTATATATATATATATATATATATATATATATCAAAACAAAACCCTTTCAGGCATAGAGTGACACAAATTATGCAAAAAAGAAGGAGAGAACTCTGGGTTCTCCAGTTTAGGTGGAAAGCAGCTCCTGTTAGAGCACTCTCAACACCAACGACACTAGATCTGCTAACCTCAAATGTCTCTTGTTCTATCAAAGTCTTTAAGCATAGGATTAGCACAGTGCTATCCACACCGAGATAGAAAATGACAAAGAAAAACAGACATTTGAGGTGAGCAGATCTACAGTGTCGTTGGTGTTGAGAGTGCTCTAACAGGAGCTGCTTTCCACCTAAACTGGAGAACTACCCAGAGTTCTCTCCTTTTTTGTGTGTGTATATATATATATATATATATATATATATATATATATTTTGTGGAATAAAAATCCAAGGAGAAACACCACCCGTGAGTGCTTATTCTTTTCTAAAACGAGGAGATTTGAGCTGTTATATTTTGCGGGACGCATCATCGTACCAAAAGCACCCGTCTACGAGTGATTCGTGGAGATGCACATGGAGATTAGAATATATATATATATATATATATATAGCATATGCGCGCATCCTTCAACATATTAGGGCTATTGTCAACAGTCATTTCAGCTACTCAGTAGCTCGGCATTTTAAAAAAGTGCATGCCAACAACCTGGATTGTCTCAAATATTTTGTAATAGAGGAGGAAACAGAGAAAAGCGTTTGAGACAACTGGAATCACAATAGATTCTGGAATTTGAAAGTAAATCCCCAAACGGTCTCAATAACACGGAAGACCTACACAATTTCTTGTAGGATGTATTTAGTCATACAAATCTTACATATCAGGATCCTAGTTGATACATGGAGTAGGTTGATACGAGAAGGTGTTCTAATATAGAGCCGTAGTTTCATTAATCTTTGAACTCGCGTTTGGGCCTCAAATATATATACCTCTTACTATGTATCCTGATATTGGATGAGTGGGTCTTTTACAAGGTTTGCAATTCTTCTGTTTGTTACTATATCTGTGCACACATATTTATGTAATTTATACTTCATGTGACACAAGCAACTTTTTATCGTTTTTAGATGAGATGTCCATCTATGTGATTAATTTTCTCTGAAGCCCTTCGACTGCACTGTAGAACAAGATGTTGCACTGTAGTTATGTTCCCTTTTTTTATACAGTCCTCCAAGACCTCCCAGATTACCCAGTATCATCTTTTGCACATATGAACTTTTTGCACTTTATATTTTTTAAACATGGTTGTTTTGTATTGTTTAATATATTTGGCCTGTATATTTATCCAGAATCGTTGAATATGTATTAATCGATTGCTCCTAGCTGAATATTTAAAATAGAGGATTGCGTATTTTGCACATTTACAAATAACTTTGCACTATATGTGGATAGCATGTATTTTGTACTGTAAGCCAGCATACATTTTAAAAAACAATGTTATGCCTATTTCGTTGTGCTTTCTATTGGCGTATTTTTGCACATTTGCCATTTTTTGCACAACTTGCATATTTGCACATATCATACTGTACTGTGTGCAATTTTTCTATCAATTAACTTGAAATAGCAATGCTAGGTTATGCACTTTATTTGCAATTTGTTTGCACTATTTTGCTAAAATTTGCACATTGACTAGGAGCCCCCAAAACATTTCATCAAAGTACAGGAGATTCAAATGAATTATGGCAACAAAAGGGTATTTTGTACCACTAATACATTGACAGTATATACAATGATTTGCCTGTGGCAGTGTATAGTGCTTTGTAAATATGCCTAACAAAATAAGGGTATATGCAGACTAAGTATGTTTTTCATGTCTATGCATTCTAAAACCATGTGACACTTAATGGGTGTGTATTTTAATTCAGATCTCGCGTTCATGGGGTTACATGTGATCAAGGCCAGCTTGGCTGGCCTAAACGCGTAATGACAGGTTGTGGGAGCACAGGAAGCAGATAATAAGGAACAACTGATATCACTACAATTGGAGTTCGTGTATTTCTCCATCGCCGACTGGAGGTTGGGGAAACTTTGGACTTTGTTATTTACACATACATACATACACATGCATACGCACACATATACTTTTATATATATGGGGTACTTTTTTCCTTTGGTAGCTTGGAAGGAAACAACTTCTGCCCAATCAAAACATGCACTCCTGATTGGCAACATGTGGCCAGAGCTTAAGCCAGTCTCTGTGGTACTCATGAAAGCTTCTTGTTTTAGTTCCTCATATTTCAGGTGACAGCTACTCTGCCATACTCGACGCTTAAACTAAGCAAGGTCTCCAGAAACTATATCAAAATGAAGATTAATTGTATTACAGTAATCCGTGTGAATTGAGAGTTGTATTTGTGTACTATGCTTGTTTCATAATTGTAATATTGATAAAAAAATTAAATTATTTGGTGATATTACAAGTTTTCTTATACTACTAATCTATACAATATTTAGAACCAGTTTATCATCACATCAATCAGGTTTGGATTATTTGTGTTGTGAGTCAACGTCTCCTTCCTAATTTAACAATCAGCTTTAGTGCCCATCTGATGAATAAAGATCCAGCTCCATACTCTGTATATTCTTCACAGAGGTTCAATAGGTCCCTTATGTTGAATGCAGATCACATCACTTCAAAAAAGATCACAAAAATTTCTTTGCCAACCTTACACAGTGATTTTAATACAGAAAAATGTAAAGAAAGTTGAAACTATGTTTAAAATAAAAAAATTAAAAACAAAAAGTTGAAAACAGATACAAACAAGCATTTGCAATGCATAAGGTCTCGCATTAGGAAAGTTTGAGCTATTGGTATTGTAAATGACACATTTGTTATATATGTGTTGGTTTTGAAAATAGCAAAAATAATAGCTTTGTCATTTACAATGCCAATAGTTATAACTTGTGACACCTATAGCATTTGTAATGCAATATGTGTTGTATTCACGTGACTTAGATGTATTGATATTACAAATAACAATGGCTTTGAATTTTTTTAATAATTAACCACTTGGATGCTAGGCATCTTGCGCCGCTTCAATGTAATTTCCATTTAAATCAATGGAAACTCCATGACGAGTTACCCTTGTCATTAGCACTGAAGGGGTTAATACTTAAATAAAAGTTATTGTAATTTATAATGGCAATAGCTTAAACTTTTGTAAATAACTTTTCTGAAGAATATGTTCAGTGTATTTTATTGTGACGAAAATCCAAGAACAGAAGTGAAATACTAACCTCTTTTTGTGACATTTGTAATAAAGCTTGAAACATTGAGAGATCATATTTGACCCAGTTGTTGGTAAATGGTTGCACAGATTGATGCTGTGGTGGGGCTGAGAGATGTTGTGGTGGCGACTAGTGATGCTGTGGCATTCAATGATCCTGTGGTAGCGCATAGTGATGTTGTTGTGGTAGCGCATAGTGATGTTGTTGTGCCCCTTAGTGATGCTGTGGTGATGCGATAGATAGAGTGAGTGGGATAGATAGATAGAGTGAGTGGGATAGATAGATAGAGGGAGGGCGATAGAGAGATTGAGTGAGCGAGATAGATAGGTAGATAGATAGGAGTGAGGGCGATAGATAGCTAGACAGATAGATAGAGTGATGGCGATCAGTATCTAAATAAGTAGATAGAATGAGGGCGATAGATCGATAGAAAGATAGATAGAGTGAGGGCGATAGATAGAGTGAGGGCGATAGATAGATAGCGTGAGGGCGATAGATAGATAGCGTGAGGGCGATAGATAGATAGAGTGAGGGCGATAGATAGATTGATAGATAGATAGAGTGAGGGCGATAGATAGATAGATAGAGTGAGGGCGATAGATAGATAGATAGAGTGAGGGCGATAGATAGATAGATAGCGTGAGGGCGATAGATAGCGTGAGGGCGATAGATAGCGTGAGGGCGATAGATAGCGTGAGGGCGATAGATAGCGTGAGGGCGATAGATAGCGTGAGGGCGATAGATAGCGTGAGGGCGATAGATAGCGTGAGGGCGATAGATAGATAGCGTGAGGGCGATAGATAGATAGCGTGAGGGCGATAGATAGATAGCGTGAGGGCGATAGATAGATAGCGTGAGGGCGATAGATAGATAGAGTGAGGGCGATAGATAGATTGATAGATAGATAGAGTGAGGGCGATAGATAGATAGATAGAGTTAGGGCGATAGATAGATAGAGTGAGGGCGATAGATAGAGTGAGGGCGATAGATAGCGTGAGGGCGATAGATAGCGTGAGGGCGATAGATAGCGTGAGGGCGATAGATAGATAGCGTGAGGGCGATAGATAGATAGAGTGAGGGCGATAGATAGATTGATAGATAGATAGAGTGAGGGCGATAGATAGATAGATAGAGTGAGGGCGATAGATAGATAGATAGAGTGAGGGCGATAGATAGATTGATAGATAGATAGAGTGAGGGCGATAGATAGATAGATAGAGTTAGGGCGATAGATAGATAGAGTGAGGGCGATAGATAGAGTGAGGGCGATAGATAGCGTGAGGGCGATAGATAGCGTGAGGGCGATAGATAGCGTGAGGGCGATAGATAGCGTGAGGGCGATAGATAGCGTGAGGGCGATAGATAGAGTGAGGGCGAAAGATAGCGTGAGGGTGATAGAGTGAGGGCGATAAGATAGAGTGAAGGCGATAGATAGACAGATAGAGTGAGGGCGATTAGATAGATAGACTGAGGCCGATAGATAGAGTGAGGGCGATAGATCGATAGACAGATAGAGTGAGGGCGATAGATAGATAGATAGTTGTGTGTGTGGTTGTGGTTGTGTGTGTGGTTGTGGTTATGTGTGCGTGGTTGTGTGTGTGTGGTTGTGTGTGTGTGTGTGCTTGTGTGTGTTATGCTTTGTTTTTCTATGTTTTGTTATGCTATGTTTTGTTGTGTTTGGTATGCTATGTTTTGCTAGGCTATGATATGTTTTGTTTTGTTATGCTATGTTTTGTTATGTTATGTTTCTGTTATGCTATGCAATGTTTTGTTTTGCTATTCTATGCTTTGTTATGCTATGCTATGTTTTTTTGCTATCCTATGCTTTGTTTTGTTATGCTATGCAATGCTTTGTTGTGTTTGTTATGCTATTCTTTGTTATGCTATGTTGTGTTGTGTTGTGTTTTGCTATGCTATGCTTTGTTTTGCTATGCTATGTTTTGTTATGCTATGCTATGTTATGCTATGTTTTGTTATGTTATGCTATGCTATGTTTTGTTATGCTATGCTATGCTTTGTTATGCTATGCTATCTTTTGCTATGCTATGCTTTGTTTTGCTATGCTATGTTTTGTTGTGTTTGATATGCTATGTTTTGCTATGCTATTATATGTTTTGCTATGCTATGTTTTGTTATGCCATGTTTTGTTATGCCATGTTTTGTTATGCCATGTTTTGTTATGCCATGTTTTGTTATGCCATGTTTTGTTATGCCATGTTTTGTTATGCCATGTTTTGTTATGCCATGTTTTGTTAGGCTATGTTTTGTTTTGCTATCCTATGCTTTGTTTTGTTATCCTATGCTATGTTGTGTTTTGTTATCCTATGCTATGTTGTGTTTTGTTATGCTATGCTATGTTGTGTTTTGTTATGCTATGCTATGTTGTGTTTTGTTATGCTATGCTATGTTGTGTTTTGTTATGCAATGTTTTGTTATGCTATGCTATGTTTTGTTGTGTTTGTTATGCTATGCTTTGTTATGCTATGCTATGTTGTGTTGTGTTTTGCTATGCTATGCTTTGTTTTGCTATGCTATGTTTTGTTGTGTTGTGTTATGCTATTTTTTGTTATGCTATTTTTTGTTGTGCTTTATTACGCTATGCTTGGTTATGCTGTGCTTGGTTATGCTGTGCTTGGTTGTGCTGTGCTTGGTTGTGCTGTGCTTGGTTGTGCTGTGCTTGGTTGGGCTGTGCTTGGTTGGGCTGTGCTTGGTTGGGCTGTGCTTGGTTGGGCTGTGCTTGGTTGTGCTGTGTTTTGCTGTGCTGTGCTGTGTTTTGCTGTGCTGTGCTGTGTTTTGCTGTGCTGTGTTTTGCTGTGCTGTGTTTTGCTGTGCTGTGTTTTGCTGTGCTGTGTTTTGCTGTGCTGTGTTTTACTATGCTGTGCTTTGCTGTGCTGTGCTTTGCTGTGCTGTGTGTTGCTATGCTGTGCTTTGCTGTGCTGTGCTTTGCTGTGCTGTGTTTTGCTGTGCTGTGTTTTGCTGTGTTGTGCTGTGCTGTGCTGTGCTGTGTTTTGCTGTGCTGTGTTGTGTTGTGCTGTGCTGTGCTGTGTTGTGTTGTGCTGTGCTGTGTTGTGCTGTGCTGTGTTGTGCTGTGCTGTGTTTTGCTGTGCTGTGCTGTGCTGTGCTGTGCTTTGCTGTGCTTTGCTGTCCTGTCCTGTGCTGTGCTTTGCTGTGCTGTGCTGTGTTTTGCTGTGCTGTGTTTTGCTGTGCTGTGTTTTGCTGTGCTGTGTGTTGCTATGCTGTGCTTTGCTGTGCTGTGCTTTGCTGTGCTGTGTTTTGCTGTGCTGTGTTTTGCTGTGTTGTGCTGTGCTGTGCTGTGCTGTGTTTTGCTGTGCTGTGTTGTGTTGTGCTGTGCTTTGCTGTGCTGTCCTGTGCTGTGCTGTGTTGTGTTGTGTTGTGTTTTGCTGTGCTGTGTTTTGCTGTGCTGTGTTTTGCTGTGCTGTGTTGTGCTGTGCTGTGCTGTGCTGTGTTGTGTTGTGCTGTGTTGTGCTGTGCTGTGCTGTGCTGTGTTGTGCTGTGTTTTGCTGTGTTTTGCTGTGCTGTGCTTTGCTGTGCTGTGCTGTGTTTTGCTGTGCTGTGTTGTGTTTTGCTGTGCTGTGTTGTGCTGTGTTTTGCTGTGCTGTGTTGTGTTTTGCTGTGCTGTGTTGTGCTGTGTTGTGTTTTGCTGTGCTGTGTTTTGCTGTGCTGTGCTGTGTTGTGTTTTGCTGTGCTGTGCTGTGCTGTGTTGTGTTGTGTTTTGCTGTGATGTGCTGTGTTGTGTTTTGCTGTGATGTGCTGTGTTGTGTTTTGCTGTACTGTGCTGTGTTGTGTTGTGTTTTGCTGTGCTGTGTTGTGTTGTGTTGTGTTTTGCTGTGCTGGTAAGGGTATGTGAGGGTGTGTGTGAGGGGGTGTGAAGGTGAGGGTGTGAGGGTGAGGAGGTGTGTGAGGGTGATGAGGTGTGTGAGGGGTGAGGGGGTGAGGGCGTGAGGGTTGTGTTGTGTTGTGTTTTGCTGTGCTGTGTTGTGCTGTGCTGTGTTTTGCTGTGCTGTGCTGTGTTTTGCTGTGCTGTGCTTTGCTGTGCTGTGCTTTGCTGTGCTGTGTTGTGTTTTGCTGTGCTGTGCTGTGCTTTGCTGTGTTTTGCTGTGTTGTGCTGTGCTGTGCTGTGTTTTGCTGTGCTGTGCTGTGTTGTGTTGTGCTGTGCTGTGTTGTGCTGTGCTGTGTTTTGCTGTGCTGTGTTTTGCTTTGCTGTGCTGTCCTGTGCTGTGTTTTGATGTGCTGTGCTGTGTTGTGTTGTGTTTTGCTGTGCTGTGTTGTGCTGTGTTTTGCTGTGCTGTGCTTTGCTGTGCTGACCTGTGCTGTGCTGTGTTTTGCTGTGCTGTGTTGTGTTGTGTTTTGCTGTGCTGTGCTGTGTTGTGTTGTGTTTTGCTGTACTGTGCTGTGTTGTGTTTTGCTGTGCTGTGTTGTGTTGTGTTTTGCTGTGCTGGTAAGGGTATGTGAGGGTGTGTGTGAGGGGGTGTGAGGGTGAGGAGGTGTGTGAGGGTGATGAGGTGTGTGAGGGGTGAGGGGGTGAGGGTTGTGTTGTGTTGTGTTTTGCTGTGCTGTGTTGTGCTGTGCTGTGTTTTGCTGTGCTGTGCTGTGTTTTGCTGTGCTGTGCTTTGCTGTGTTGTGTTTTGCTGTGCTGTGCTGTGTTGTGTTGTGTTTTGCTGTGCTGTGCTTTGCTGTGCTGTGTTGTGTTTTGCTGTGCTGTGCTTTGCTGTGCTGTGTTGTGCTGTGTTGTGCTGTGTTTTGCTGTGTTGTGCTGTGCTGTGTTTTGCTGTGCTGTGTTGTGTTGTGCTGTGTTGTGCTGTGCTGTGTTGTGTTGTGCTGTGTTTTGCTGTGCTGTGTTTTGCTGTGCTTTGCTGTGCTGTCCTGTGCTGTGTTTTGCTGTGCTGTGCTGTGTTGTGTTTTGCTGTGCTGTGTTGTGTTGTGCTGTGCTGTGTTTTGCTGTGCTGTGCTTTGCTGTGCTGTCCTGTGCTGTGCTGTGTTTTGCTGTGCTGTGTTGTGTTGTGTTTTGCTGTGCTGTGTTGTGCTGTGTTTTGCTGTGCTGCGTTGTGCTGTGCTGTGTTGTGTTTTGCTGTGCTGTGTTGTGTTTTGCTGTGCTGTGTTTTGCTGTGCTGTGCTGTGTTGTGTTTTGCTCTGTTGTGCTGTGTTGTGTTTTGTTGTGCTGTGCTGTGTTTTGCTGTGCTGTGTTGTGTTTTGCTGTGCTGTGCTGTGTTGTGTTGTGTTTTGCTGTGCTGTGCTGTGTTGTGTTTTGCTGTGCTGTGTTGTGTTTTGCTGTGTTGTGTTGTGTTGTGTTTTGCTGTGCTGTGCTGTGTTGTGTTTTGCTGTGCTGTGTTGTGTTTTGCTGTGCTGGTAAGGGTATGTGAGGGTGTGTGTGAGGGGGTGTGAAGGTGAGGGTGTGAGGGTGAGGAGGTGTGTGAGGGTGAGGAGGTGTGTGAGGGGTGAGGGGGTGAGGGCGTGAGGGTGAGTGTCTCAATGAATGTCACTGCTTCGCCTTCTTTGAAAATGTTCAGTGCTGCAATTAGAGCATGCCGCCGTAATTATCACAGCATGAGGCCCCAAAGTGATAATTATCACAGCATGCAGAGAGCCGCCCCACGCTGCTGGAGCACTCAACTGCACATTAATTATAGTTGAGTGCTCCAGCAGCCTGGGGCGCCTGTTGACATGCTGTGATAAGTGGGTCTCATGCTGTGATAATTGTTGCAGCTCCTGAGGAAGTGGAGACTCCTGCTGGGATAATTGGTCTTGTGGCGCCTGCCTGACGTCCAACAAATGTGCACAAGCTGCTCAACCTTGAAGCTCGTTCACAGACCTGGGTCGGCTCGTTCCCAGCTCTGTGTCGGGCTCGTTCACAGCTGCTACTCCCTTGACAGGGAGCAAGGCGGCTATAGAACTCGCTGGCGGGAGCGCTTCGCGCTCCAACGCCAGGCGAGCCCTAAAAATGTAAACAAAAAGTTCAGTTTGGCAAAGGATTTTTATTTTGTTTTAGTACTGTAGACTTTTTTATATTCTTTATTAACTTTCAAAAACAAAAATCGCATATGTACTTAATGTAAAGAATATGATGTCTTTTAAATTTAATTTTACAAATTTTATTTTTTATAATAATTTTTTTGGGCTCTGCAGTAGTACCTTTGCGGGTCCATAGACATAGACAGACTACTACTCTATGGGTTTTAATCTTGATCATGTGATCAGAATGAATCCAAGAGTCTGAATCCAGGGATTCCATTAACGTTTTATAAATTAATCCAAATATGTATACCCCTTCACTGTCATTAATGACATCAGTATGAACATATATACAAGTATATATAGACATTGTTTTTCAACAAAGTTACCCATTTTAAGAGTTTCTAAAATCTGCACGTTTACGGACCAGATTTGCGAATTCACTGGAAAACACACCCACACATTGTCTTTTGATTGGATATATTATGATCCCACTCATTGAAGTAGAAAACCACTTGCAAAACCATGAATTACTTCAGTGAAGTCTCAAGAAGGAGGATACAGAACCAGTGGTGTTCTGCTTTTACAGAATGGCTGAAGCTACATCGTCTGACCAAACTGAGCTTCCACACCATGATTAGGATGAAGACCCACCACCTTCCAGAAAAGAAAGCGATGTGTGGAAGCACTTTACTATAACTTTGGGCAAAAGAAGGGAACAGCAAAATATGGTCAGTGCAATATTTGCGGCAAGCAGTTATCCAGAGGCATCCATGTGGCAGCACCTCAAACAATTCATGAAAGGGTGTACAACCAGAGGATGCGGGAGAAAGCAGGTGCAGCAGGAGGACAGTCAACCTCGACAGAAACCATGGGTGAACCATCATTGGCTGCAGTCATTACAATACCAGCTGCCTGTGAAGAATTAAGTGCCATTTTTATTGACTGTGTGAAATACCAAATTTTTGCAGTAAAAAATGTAATCTGTGGGTCAATTTGTGGATTCAACGAAGAAGCATCGCAGTAAGTTTTTTTTGCTTCCAGCTACCACATAATATTTTTTGAAGCCAGTTGCTTCTTTGCATTTCCCCATTCCTAACCTTTTCACTACCCCATTCACTTTAAAAAAAAATAAAAAAAAAAAAAAAATGTAAAAAGGGTTTTATAACAATCCTTGTTTGAATCCCCATCTGGTCAAATAGAGCTAACTCAGTCTTTTTAATGTGGCACTGACTGTATCAGTGTGAGAGTGGGTGTTTCAGTGTATGCATCAGTGTCTGCCTAAGTGTTATTGGGTGGATTCGTTTTTGGATGGGAGCGTCAATGTCTGCATTGCTGTATGTGTGGGTGAGTTAGTCTACGCATTGGTGTATGCCCGGGTGTGTCAGTGTGTGGCTGGCTGTGTTATTGGATGCATTAGAACTTGACTGGCTGTATCAGTGTCTACATTGCTGCATAACTGGGTGTGTCAGTGTCTGCACTGGTGTGTCAGTGTATGTGTGTATGTGTCAGCATGTCCCTGGATGTGTCAGTGTATGCTTAAGTGTGTGCCTGGGTGTACGAGTTAGTATGTGCCTGGCTGTGTCAGTGTATGCATCACTGTCTGCCTGGGTGTGTGAAGATATGCATTAGCGTACTACTGAGTGTGTGAGTGTATGGATGAGTGTGTGCCTGGCTATCTCAGTGTATGCATTAGTGTGTGCCGGAGTATATTATTTGATGCATTAATGTTTGGCTGGGTGCATCAGTGTCTGGTTTGGTGAATGCCTGGTTAGGTCAGTGTCGGCACTTGTGTTTGGCTGGCCGTTTTAGTGTCTTTGTTAATGTGTGGCTGGATGTGTATCTGGCAGTATAAGTGTATATATGGGTGTGTGAGACTCTGTATCAGTGTTTGGATGAATGTCTAAGTGGCTATATAAATATGTGACAGGGAGAGTAATTTCCTGTATATGTATGTGCCTGGGTGTGTCAGTTTCTGTATCATAGTGTAGCTGCATGTATTAGTAGTTGTATCAGTGTGAGCCGGGGTACATCAGTGGATGTATCAGTGTCCTTCGGTGTGTCAATGGTGGCATTGGTCTGTGCATGAATTCAGCAGTCTATGTGAAGGTTTATCAGTGTATGGCTGGACATGCGAGTAGCTGTATTGGTATATGTGTACAACTAGGTATGAGTTGATGTATTGGTGTGTGGCATGGTGTGCGAGTGAGTATATGAGTGGGTGTGTAAATGGCTGCACGGGTGTACGAGTCTATCTAAGTAGCAGGTTCCGAGTTTAAATGGGTGTGTTACTGGCTATATGGCATTTTGATTGGCTGTATATGTGGGTGTGCCAGTTCATGTGTAAATGACTCTATAGATGTGCAGGTTCAAGTATGAGTACCTGTAAGGGTGAGTTTGTGACATATAAAAATGTATATTGGTAATTTTATGTAACTTCACAAAGACATTTTATTAACACATTACAAAACAATTTAACCCAAACAATTAACAAATAAACATAACTTATTTAACTATTTACAAATACACTTTTGTGCACAAGTACTTCAGGAAGCACAAAACAAAGTGATGTTTTGAAGCATCTTACAATTCCGTTGAGTCAAAAAATGGTTACGGATAAATATCTGTACTGGAATACTTGCAGCAAACAATTATCCAGGGGCACTACAAAAACAAATGTACATAAGACAAATTCGATGTGGAAGCACATAAAAACAATTCCAGAATGGGCCCACAACGAAATCATGCGGGACAAAGCAGTGGTGCCTGTTGACCTTTAAAAGTGGTGGGGTGTAAACGTTGCGGATGAATGTTCACAGGGAATGTGCAAAGTGCACTAGCCCGACCATCATAAGGAGGGTTCGGGGGAGGTCTCCCCAGGACTTTTTGTTATGAAGAGTGAGCAAATGGTGCATTTTAGGGCAAATTTGCATTGCGAAAGTGTGGACTTTAAATATTTAAACATGTTAAACTTAACTATTCCACTAGTACATGTATATGACATGATCTTTATAAGAACCTGTCTGACATTTTCTCCATACAGTTTAGATATGACATCAGTAAATACATTTAATATGAGAATGAAGTAGCTGCTCTGTAACAGAGGTGTATTTAGAATCCATTATCGAAAACTGAATAGGATCTTTCCTTTTCCTACAGAAGGTTGAAAACGTAAAGTTTAAGTGAGTAAATATGCAAAAAGAAATTATTACAATACAGATTGTGTTCGTGAGCTTAAGAAAGAGGGGATACTATCAATGCTGGATCGTTTACACTGGTCATTGTTCGCAATTACACATTTAGTCTAAGCACTGTGACGGAAAAGAACACATGGCTATGCGGGCCGTGGAAAAGCGCAAAACTATGTAGTGAATGGTATAAGCTAAGAATACATCGAAACATGACAGAAACAGCGAAAGACATCCCATCCCCTAGCCATTTTTGGATACGGAAGCAACATTTTTCATCCAGTCTCTGAGGTGAAAGTAAAGGCGGTGGGCCCGTGCTGACATGCTGCAACTCTGTGTTTTGATGTGGCATAAACTGCCCATATGTACTGTCCATGTAGAAGACAGGATTCCGGAGAAGCTCACACAGTGCATCTATGCATAGTTAAGCACAGTGCCAGCCAAAATATCTAACCTAATTAAGTAGCATTACCATCATGCCAAACCTTTCTACATTTACGTGGGTCTTGCCACCACCATGCACAGTCACTTGCAGAGCCTTGATATTCATGCCCCACCGTCACTGTGGCCTTCAAAGTGTACAGAAAAATACTCAAAATAGTTACTCCATTTACTAATGTAAAATCTATGTGCCTTGGCAGAAGAAAAGTAAAACTCACTGACTACTGCATGCACAGAGCTATCGGGTGTCCTGAAGCAGGAAGAAGAGAGGCTGTGACAACTGGGCGTTTACAGAGTAAATTAAAATATTTGCTAAGCAACACACATGGGGGATACACAAGCTGGATCTGAGATGGGTAATAACTTAAGGAATATATAAGAAGAGGACGCAACACGTAAAACCTCAAGCTATCCCAATGACTGATGGGCTCAGTCAGAGTTCTAGAATATCCCAGAGCTGGACCACTGGTAAGTAGCTCGGCCAGTTCATGTTTTTTCTTTGCACTCTGGGGTTTGTAGACGTAATCTTTTAATGGGCTCGACTAAACCAACAAACCAGAATGCAAAGAAAAAGGCCGGGTTGACCGAGCTACTCATGCATAAAAGGTAGGAAAGCTGCGAACCGTAACTTAATCTTTGTTTTATTTGAATTATGTAACTGAAAAAACAATACGACAGGCACCAGAATAACAAGCATTTACAATGCAATGGTCTCATCTTTGTTAAAGTTAGAGCTATTGGCATTGAAAATGTTATTGTTTTCATTTTCTTTAAACCAATAAATATATGGTATTGTTATTTACAATGGCAATAGCTTAATCTCTCGCAAATGCGAGACCTCTTGCATTTGCACACACACACACACACACACACACACACACACGCACACATAGATGTGGTCTGGTGGATGTGGTGGTGGATGTGGTGGTGGATGTGGTGGTGGATGTGGTGGTGGATGTGGTGGTGGATGTGGTGGTGGTGGATGTGGTGGTGGATGTGGTGGTGGTGGTGGATGTGGTGGTGGTGAATGTGGTGGTGGTGGTGAATGTGGTGGTGGTGGTGAATGTGGTGGTGGTGGTGAATGTGGTGGTGGTGATGAATGTGGTGGTGGATGTTGTGGTGGATTTTGTGGTGGATGTTGTGGTGGATGTGGATGTTGTGGTGGATGTTGTGGTGGATGTTGTGGTGGATGTTGTGGTGGATGTTGTGGTGGATGTTGTGGTGGATGTTGTGGTGGATGTTGTGGTGGATGTTGTGGTGGATGTTGTGGTGGTGGATGTGGTGGTGGATGTGGTGGTGGTGGATGTGGTGGTGGATGTGGTGGTGGTGGATGTGGTGGATGTTGTGGTGGATGTTGTGGTGGATGTTGTGGTGGATGTGGATGTGGTGGATGTGGTGGATGTGGTGGATGTGGTGGTGGTGGATGTGGTGGTGGTGGATGTGGTGGTGGTGGATGTGGTGGATTTTGTGGTGGATGTTGTGGTGGATGGGGTGGTGGATGTTGTGGTGGATGTTGTGGTGGATGTTGTGGTGGATGTTGTGGTGGATGTTGTGGTGGATGTTGTGGTGGATGTGGTGGTGGTGAATGTGGTGGATGTGGTGGATGTGGTGGTGGTGGATGTGGTGGGGGATGTTGTGGGGGATGTTGTGGTGGATGTTGTGGTGGATGTTGTGGTGGATGTTGTGGTGGAAGTTGTGGTGGATGTTGTGGTGGATGTTGTGGTGGATGTTGTGGTGGATGTTGTGGTGGATGTGGTGGTGGTGAATGTGGTGGTGGTGGATGTGGTGGTGGTGGTGGTGGATGTGGTGGTGGTGGGTGTGGTGGATGTGGTGGTGGTGGATGTGGTGGTGGTGGATGTGGTGGTGAAGGTGGTGGTGGATGTGGTGGTGAATGTGGTGGTGGTGGATGTGGTGGATGTGGTGGATGTGGAGGAGGTGGTGGATGTGGTGGTGGTGGATGTGGTAGTGGTGGATGTGGTAGTGGTGGATGTGGTGGTGGTGGATGTGGTGGATGTGGTGGTGGTGGTGGATGTGGTGGTGGTGGTGAATGTGGTGGTGGTGAATGTGGTGGTGGTGGTGAATGTGGTGGTGGTGTTGAATGTGGTGGTGGTGTTGAATGTGGTGGTGGTGGTGAATGTAGTGGTGGTGGTGAATGTAGTGGTGGTGGTGAATGTAGTGGTGGTGGTGAATGTAGTGGTGGTGGTGAATGTAGTGGTGGATGTGGTGGTGAATGTGGTGGTGAATGTGGTGGTGAATGTGGTGGTGGATGTGGTGGTGGATGTGGTGGTGAATGTGGTGGTGAATGTGGTGGTGAATGTGGTGGTGGATGTGGTGGTGGATGTGGTGGTGGATGTGGTGGTGGATGTGGTGGTGAATGTGGTGGTGGTGGTGAATGTGGTGGTGGTGGTGAATGTGGTGGTGGTGGTGAATGTGGTGGTGGTGGTGAATGTGGTGGTGGTGGTGAATGTGGTGGTGGTGGTGAATGTGGTGGTGGTGGTGAATGTAGTGGTGGTGGTGAATGTAGTGGTGGTGGTGAATGTAGTGGTGGATGTGGTGGTGGTGGTGAATGTGGTGGTGGATGTGGTGGTGAATGTGGTGGTGAATGTGGTGGTGGATGTGGTGGTGGATGTGGTGGTGGATGTGGTGGTGGATGTGGTGGTGGATGTGGTGGTGGATGTGGTGGTGATGGATGTGGTGGTGGTGGTGAATGTGGTGGTGGTGGTGAATGTGGTGGTGGTGGTGAATGTAGTGGTGGATGTTGTGGTGGTGGTGAATGTGGTGGTGGATGTGGCGGTGAATGTGGCGGTGAATGTGGCGGTGAATGTGGCGGTGGATGTGGCGGTGGATGTGGTGGTGGATGTGGTGGTGGATGTGGTGGTGGATGTGGTGGTGGATGTGGTGGTGGATGTGGTGGTGGATGTGGTGGTGGATGTGGTGGTGGTGGATGTGGTGGTGATGGATGTGGTGGTGATGGATGTGGTGGTGATGGATGTGGTGGTGGATGTGGTGGTGGTGGATGTGGATGTGGATGTGGTGGTGGTGGTGGATGTGGTGGTGGTGGTGGATGTGGTGGTGGTGGTGAATGTGGTGGTGGTGGTGAATGTGGTGGTGGTGGTGAATGTAGTGGTGGTGGTGAATGTAGTGGTGGTGGTGAATGTAGTGGTGGATGTGGTGGTGGTGGTGAATGTGGTGGTGGATGTGGTGGTGAATGTGGTGGTGAATGTGGTGGTGGATGTGGTGGTGGATGTGGTGGTGGATGTGGTGGTGGATGTGGTGGTGGATGTGGTGGTGGATGTGGTGGTGATGGATGTGGTGGTGGTGGTGAATGTGGTGGTGGTGGTGAATGTGGTGGTGGTGGTGAATGTAGTGGTGGATGTTGTGGTGGTGGTGAATGTGGTGGTGGATGTGGCGGTGAATGTGGCGGTGAATGTGGCGGTGAATGTGGCGGTGGATGTGGCGGTGGATGTGGTGGTGGATGTGGTGGTGGATGTGGTGGTGGATGTGGTGGTGGATGTGGTGGTGGATGTGGTGGTGGATGTGGTGGTGGTGGATGTGGTGGTGATGGATGTGGTGGTGATGGATGTGGTGGTGATGGATGTGGTGGTGGATGTGGTGGTGGTGGATGTGGATGTGGATGTGGTGGTGGTGGTGGATGTGGTGGTGGTGGTGGATGTGGTGGTGGTGGATGTGGTGGTAGATGTGGTGGTGGATGTGGTGGTGGATGTGGTGGAGGTGGTGGATGTGGTGGTGGTGGATGTGGTGGTGGATGCGGTGGTGGATGCGGTGGTGGTGGATGTGGTTGTGGTGGTGGATGTGGTGGTTGTGGATGTTGTGGTGGTGGTGGAGGTGGTGGATGTGGTGGTGGATGTGGTGGTGGATGCAGTGGTGGTGGATGTGGTGGATGCAGTGGTGGTGGATGCAGTGGTGGTGGATGTGGTGGTGGTGAATGTGGTGGTTGATGTGGTGGTGGATGTGGCGGTGGTGGATGTGGTGGTGGTGGATGTGGTGGTGGTGAATGTGGTGGTGGTGAATGTGGTGGTGGTGAATGTGGTGGATGTGGTGGTGGTTGATGTGGTGGTTGATGTGGTGGTGGCGGAGGATGTGGTGGTGGTGGTGGTGAATGTTGTGGTGGTGAATGTGGTGGTGATGGATGTGGTGGTGGTGGATGTGGTGGTGGTGGATGTGGTGGTGGTGGATGTGGTGGTTGATGTGGTGGTGGCGGAGGATGTGGTGGTGGCAGAGGATGTGGTGGTGGCAGAGGATGTGGTGGTGGCAGAGGATGTGGTGGTGGCAGAGGATGTGGTGGTGGCAGAGGATGTGGTGGTGGTGGTGGGGGTGGTGGATGTGGTGGTGAATGTGGTGATGGATGTGGTGATGGATGTGGTGATGGATGTGGTGGTGGATGTGGTGGTGGATGTGGTGGTGGTGGATGTGGTGGTGGTGGATGTGGTGGTGGTGGATGTGGTGGTGGTGGATGTGGTGGTGGTGGATGTGGTGGATGTGGTGGTGGTGGATGTGGAGGTGGTGGATGTGGAGGTGGTGGATGTGGTGGTGGTGGATGTGGTGGTGGATGTTGTGGTGGTGGTGGTGGATGTGGTGGTGGTGGATGTGGAGGTGGTGGTGGAGGTGGATGTGGATGTGGTGGTGAATGTGGTGGTGGATGTGGTGGTGGATGTGATGGTGGATGTGGTGGTGATGGATGTGGTGGTGAATGTGGTGGTGGTGGATGTGGTGGTGGTGGATGTGGTGGATGTGGTGGTGGTGGATGTGGTGGTGGTGGATGTGGTGGTGGTGGTGGTGGATGTGGTGGTGGTGGATGTAGTGGTGGATGTGGTGGTGGTGGATGTGGTGGTGGTGGATGTGGAGGTGGTGGATGTGGAGGTGGTGGTGGAGGTGGTGGTGGATGTGGTGGTGGTGGTGAATGTGGTGGTGGATGTGGTGGTGGTGGATGTGGTGGTGGTGGATGTGGTGGATGTGGTGGTGGTGGTGGATGTGGTGGTGGTGGTGGATGTGGTGGTGATGGATGTGGTGGTGGTGGATGTGGTGATGGATGTGGTGGTGGTAGATGTGGTGGTGGTGGTAGATGTGGTGGTGGTGGATGTGGATGTGGTGGTGGATGTGGATGTGGATGTGGATGTGGTGGTGGATGTGGTGGTGGTGGATGTGGTGGATGCGGTGGTGGTGGTGAATGTGGTGGTAGATGTGGTGGTGGTTGTGGTGGTGGTGGTGGATGTGGTGGTGGTGGATGTGGTGGTGGTGGTGAATGTGGTGGTGGTGGTGGTGGATGTGGTGGTGGATGTGGTGGTGGATATGGTGGTGGATGTGGTGGTGGATATGGTGGTGGATGTGGTGGTGGATGTGGTGGTGGATGTGGTGGTGGATGTGGTGGTGGATGCGGTGGTGGATGTGGTGGTGGTGGATGTGGTGGTGGTGGTGGATGTGGTGGTGGTGGATGTGGTGGTGAAGGTGGTGGTGGATGTGGTGGTGAATGTGGTGGTGGTGGATGTGGTGGATGTGGTGGATGTGGAGGAGGTGGTGGATGTGGTGGTGGTGGATGTGGTAGTGGTGGATGTGGTAGTGGTGGATGTGGTGGTGGTGGATGTGGTGGATGTGGTGGTGGTGGTGGATGTGGTGGTGGTGGTGAATGTGGTGGTGGTGAATGTGGTGGTGGTGGTGAATGTGGTGGTGGTGTTGAATGTGGTGGTGGTGTTGAATGTGGTGGTGGTGGTGAATGTAGTGGTGGTGGTGAATGTAGTGGTGGTGGTGAATGTAGTGGTGGTGGTGAATGTAGTGGTGGTGGTGAATGTAGTGGTGGTGAATGTGGTGGTGAATGTGGTGGTGAATGTGGTGGTGGATGTGGTGGTGGATGTGGTGGTGAATGTGGTGGTGAATGTGGTGGTGGATGTGGTGGTGGATGTGGTGGTGGATGTGGTGGTGGATGTGGTGGTGGATGTGGTGGTGGTGGTGGTGAATGTGGTGGTGGTGGTGAATGTGGTGGTGGTGGTGAATGTGGTGGTGGTGGTGAATGTGGTGGTGGTGGTGAATGTGGTGGTGGTGGTGAATGTGGTGGTGGTGGTGAATGTGGTGGTGGTGGTGAATGTAGTGGTGGTGGTGAATGTAGTGGTGGTGGTGAATGTAGTGGTGGATGTGGTGGTGGTGGTGAATGTGGTGGTGGATGTGGTGGTGAATGTGGTGGTGAATGTGGTGGTGGATGTGGTGGTGGATGTGGTGGTGGATGTGGTGGTGGATGTGGTGGTGGATGTGGTGGTGGATGTGGTGGTGATGGATGTGGTGGTGGTGGTGAATGTGGTGGTGGTGGTGAATGTGGTGGTGGTGGTGAATGTAGTGGTGGATGTTGTGGTGGTGGTGAATGTGGTGGTGGATGTGGCGGTGAATGTGGCGGTGAATGTGGTGGTGAATGTGGCGGTGGATGTGGTGGTGGATGTGGTGGTGGATGTGGTGGTGGATGTGGTGGTGGATGTGGTGGTGGATGTGGTGGTGGATGTGGTGGTGGATGTGGTGGTGGTGGATGTGGTGGTGATGGATGTGGTGGTGATGGATGTGGTGGTGATGGATGTGGTGGTGGATGTGGTGGTGGATGTGGTGGTGGTGGATGTGGATGTGGATGTGGTGGTGGTGGTGGATGTGGTGGTGGATGTGGTGGTGGTGGATGTGGTTGTGGTGGTGGATGTGGTGGTGGATGTGGTGGAGGTGGTGGATGTGGTGGTGGTGGATGTGGTGGTGGATGCGGTGGTGGATGCGGTGGTGGTGGATGTGGTTGTGGTGGTGGATGTGGTGGTTGTGGATGTTGTGGTGGTGGTGGAGGTGGTGGATGTGGTGGTGGATGTGGTGGTGGATGCAGTGGTGGTGGATGTGGTGGATGCAGTGGTGGTGGATGCAGTGGTGGTGGATGTGGTGGTGGTGAATGTGGTGGTTGATGTGGTGGTGGATGTGGCGGTGGTGGATGTGGTGGTGGTGGATGTGGTGGTGGTGAATGTGGTGGTGGTGAATGTGGTGGTGGTGAATGTGGTGGATGTGGTGGTGGTGGATGTGGTGGTTGATGTGGTGGTTGATGTGGTGGTGGCGGAGGATGTGGTGGTGGTGGTGGTGAATGTTGTGGTGGTGAATGTGGTGGTGATGGATGTGGTGGTGGTGGATGTGGTGGTGGTGGATGTGGTGGTGGTGGATGTGGTGGTTGATGTGGTGGTGGCGGAGGATGTGGTGGTGGCAGAGGATGTGGTGGTGGCAGAGGATGTGGTGGTGGCAGAGGATGTTGTGGTGGTGGATGTGGTGGTGGTGGTGGGGGTGGTGGATGTGGTGGTGAATGTGGTGATGGATGTGGTGATGGATGTGGTGATGGATGTGGTGGTGGATGTGGTGGTGGATGTGGTGGTGGATGTGGTGGTGGTGGATGTGGTGGTGGTGGATGTGGTGGTGGTGGATGTGGTGGATGTGGTGGTGGTGGATGTGGAGGTGGTGGATGTGGAGGTGGTGGATGTGGTGGTGGTGGATGTGGTGGTGGATGTTGTGGTGGTGGTGGTGGATGTGGTGGTGGTGGATGTGGAGGTGGTGGTGGAGGTGGATGTGGATGTGGTGGTGAATGTGGTGGTGGATGTGGTGGTGGATGTGATGGTGGATGTGGTGGTGATGGATGTGGTGGTGAATGTGGTGGTGGTGGATGTGGTGGTGGTGGATGTGGTGGATGTGGTGGTGGTGGATGTGGTGGTGGTGGATGTGGTGGTGGTGGTGGTGGATGTGGTGGTGGTGGATGTAGTGGTGGATGTGGTGGTGGTGGATGTGGTGGTGGTGGATGTGGAGGTGGTGGATGTGGAGGTGGTGGTGGAGGTGGTGGTGGATGTGGTGGTGGTGGTGAATGTGGTGGTGGATGTGGTGGTGGTGGATGTGGTGGTGGTGGATGTGGTGGTGGTGGTGGATGTGGTGGTGGTGGTGGATGTGGTGGTGGTGGTGGATGTGGTGGTGATGGATGTGGTGGTGGTGGATGTGGTGATGGATGTGGTGGTGGTAGATGTGGTGGTGGTGGTAGATGTGGTGGTGGTGGATGTGGATGTGGTGGTGGATGTGGATGTGGATGTGGATGTGGTGGTGGATGTGGTGGTGGTGGATGTGGTGGATGTGGTGGTGGTGGTGAATGTGGTGGTAGATGTGGTGGTGGTTGTGGTGGTGGTGGTGGATGTGGTGGTGGTGGATGTGGTGGTGGTGGTGAATGTGGTGGTGGTGGTGGTGGATGTGGTGGTGGATGTGGTGGTGGATATGGTGGTGGATGTGGTGGTGGATATGGTGGTGGATGTGGTGGTGGATGTGGTGGTGGATGTGGTGGTGGATGTGGTGGTGGATGCGGTGGTGGATGTGGTGGTGGTGGATGTGGTGGTGGTGGTGGATGTGGTGGTGG